>NC_080396.1:41353750-41685000 GCF_030265065.1 Corythoichthys intestinalis
CTTTTAATCTGCCAGTTAGCCACGCCTACCATTATAGGGCTCTAGCGTCCCCAACAGGTGGATGACGTCAGCCGAATTTTCATCTGATTTAGTATGCAGCAGGGGAATTATTTACAACAAGGAAAACGTGACGAAGAGAGCCGCAAAATGTCATTGTTTCAGTCTCTCTACTCCAATATTTTTACAGGATATTATCTTTATCCAAGTATTTTTTCCCAATAGCTAAATAAATGGCATGGTCATATAATGGACAAATAACAAGTTTTGTGCTAAATGGAATATGAAATAATAAAAATGCATTTATTCAAGACGACATGGCAAAATTACTTCATAATGGTCAAAACTGTCGACTTCAACTTTACTGTCGCACCTTCCGAACGATATTTTATGCCACCTAAATTGAGCTTGTCATTTCCCCTCCCGACTTCGGAGAATGTAAACAAACCAAGAGGCGTGACAGCTAGCCGACACGCTAACCCGAACCGAGTGAGGTTTTTTCGAAGCGGAAAATCACACATAACTAGCCCGGATCATTTCACATGATGACTGGGTTGTCGATCGTCTTCGCTGATCGGCAAACCGCCCGGCGGAGAGCAATTTACAGTTTGTTCCCCTGCTACTATGGACAGGAGAGCTCACCAGGGAAGCAGCTGGACAATGACCGCTGAACAAACCGGCCGACGTCGGAGGAGCGTGTAACTGCCAAATGGTCAACACGAATATGGCAGAATAATGCTTTACTACACGGCGAAGTCGTAAACAGCTAGAGACTCAGTGGAGAAATGAGGCTGCAGTTGTTGTGCAGCTAACGTGCAGCTAATGTGTATGAGGAGAGTTTTTTACATGCCCATCCATGACCAAACGTAAGTAGTCCTTTATTTAAAGAAAGTTTGTAGTGATTACTTTGTAATTGCTGTATTCGCGGCTATTTTTTAAGTTGCAATTTCTCATCGGTCGGAAAATTTGACAGAACACTGGGCACTTGAAGAGGGGAATAAGCCGAGTATAGTGCTCTTCCGGCGGAGGGATGTGCAACAAGCCACCGGTCGTCGTCCAAGGGGACAAGGAGCATGTCAGCCACAAAATGCAAGCCACCTACATACTAAAATGATCCCAGTATTTGACATACTGGTAATACAAAACACGCTGTTTACTCACTTCCTCGGAAGTCCCATGGTCCCACAGTAGTAGGGCTTGTTTTGGCCAATATCCACTGGTGAATGGGAACCTTTTGAAACCCCCAAAAGGCCTCTCCCTCGTACAGCAGGATTTTTCTGCAGCCGTTTGGCTGGCGTGATACGAAAAAAAAAAAAACGTATTAATCCGCAAAATCAAATCCTTAGTCCTTTTCATACAACAGTACGGCTGTATAGTGAAGAGGACTCCTTCCTCCGTACACGTCACAGCGCCCTCTTTCTCAACTTCAGACTGTTGCCGGAAGTCACTCATTTTCATGGCGCGGGATTAAAAAAACTAAATAAATATAGCGATCGCTCCCACACACATCCAAACGGTCCATTTCATTCAGGAGCATAAAATACCGCGTGTATTATGAAATAATCATGCTTTTTCGTGTCACAGGCACTTTAACTCATCTGCTACCATTGACGGCGCTAGATGTCTGTTACATTTTGACTGGGAGGGCTGGCAGCTAACGATCGCTGCAAGAACTCCCTGTTAAAATGGGACATTTCGCGCCGTTAATGACATTGAACGAATTACGCATTAACTGATAGTCCGGCCAGCATAGACTTCATAATATATCATTATGATGTCTATGCTGCCAATTAAATGAATTGGATGTTTATCGTAGACAATGAGTTAAAACAAATCCTACAATACAATTTGAATAAAATGGCATTGTTAGAACCCCCTCTCCAGGAACTTCAGATGGTTTATAATCTGAGGTAAAATGATAAAGATGGAGTTTGGGGGAGAGGGGGTGAATACTAGGTTTCTGCTATAACTTCCTGTTATGGTGCCCCGCGTGCGCACAGGAAATGGCAGTCCTCTCGCTCTACACGCACTTTATACTCGTGCACTATGTCAGACGGCTGGCGAGCACACTACAACTCGTCTCAATCATCGACCAGTCACACGCGAGACGGACCCGGTCGGGAGGACCAACCTCCAACTAGCGCTGCTCGGATCCCTTACGCCGGACAAATCCGTTGCTTTCCAGTGTCGGAGTGAGGAGGCAGCAGTGCGGGAAGAAAAGGGAGAGGAAGAGGGGGCACTCGGAAGGGTCTAGAAGATAGAGGAAAGGAGCATGAGAAGAGTTTATTTCAACGTTCGGTGCTGCTGCAAGGCTGAGAGATGTGCGGCGTAACATGGATAATCGAGAAGGGATAAAACTCAACAAACATCCACTTGGACAGGTACGCACTGTATCAGGTTGAAATTTACAGCCATTCATGTTGACTGCAAGCCATTAATACACCTATACCGTTTTTCTTTATTTGGGTCGTTGGTGAGATGATTTCGGGTGAAGACAGGGCGATTCACCCTGGAATGGTCGACGGGCACAAAGACTAGTAATTAATTTTTACACCTAAAGATAATGTAAGACTAAGTATGATATCAACACTACATTTCGCCCAAAAAAAGTTTCACCGGCACACAGAAATAAAGAGTGGTCTTTGAAAATTAATAGCTAACTAAATAAATATGTTCCTTTTATAACATTAATTTATTTATTTTTAAACTTTTAAACAGCTCTCCCCCCACAGGAATAATTAGAGTTTATTCATTCATGAATTGTACCATAACTTACCAGTGTTGCCGACGTGATGGAGCCCTTGCCAGTTGACCAGTCGAAAGTGGGACACACTCCTGTACGGGTTGCCATCCACTTACACTTATAGAAATGACTCACCCAAAGGAAACCCACACAGACACAGGGTGAACATGCAAACTCCATCAACGAAGGCAGTAGCCGACTTGAAACGATAACCTCTGAACTGTGAATGGGTGCACTATCCAATTGGTCACCGTGTCACCCAACTGAGCACATACAGTACTACTGTATAAATGCTTGCTTCTAATCTTTAATAGCTTTGCAACCATGCATTGTGGGACCAAAATAGGTTTTGCTACGCTTGTAGTTGCAGGGAAAACAGAATACTGACATTATTATATCCTGTAACAGTTCTGCATTCTTTGTGTGAGAGGTCATGAATCCACCCATTGCTCCAAAGTACGCCGGGCAGAACTCATTTGCTGTCAGTAATCAGATGGCGATTGGACTGAGTCTGGGTACACCATCTCCCCAGTTGTTAATTGCACTTAGCGCTGAGCTTGATTGCTGGTAAGATAGTCAAAAACCTGTATGTCAGCAACTACAGTAAGTTTTTCTCACAAAATCCTGAAGAATGCTTATCTACATAATGGTTTCAAATGTACGCAACCTACTCTTGCTCAAAATCGATACCTGAGAACAAATAACATCATCGTAGTCATGTTAATTCATCTTACCTTTTTGCCAGGCTTTTTGTTGGAAATGCATTCTGAGAGTTAAATCCAATCAACTATTAGTTCTTTGTTTTTGTTGTTTTTTTTTTTTAATTGAATTTAGATACATACTTTAGTCATCCCACCTTTTTCAGTAAATTAAGAGTTTTTTTTCATCTCTTTGGGCATTTCCATTATTGACACACTTGTAATGATGTCACAATATCTGACTTGAGAAGTCGCTGGAACAACAACCTATTAATACATAGAAGGGCAGGAAAACAGGAAAACAGTATAAATTAAATACTAAAAGTAAGAATAAGCCAGTGCCACTGACACCAAACCATACTTATCCGAGGCCTTTACTTATCCGAGACATTACTACTGTGCGTTTGGACTTAAGTTTAACTTTTGTTTAAATTTATGTATTTATTTATTCATTCCCCTTTTGAACCTCAGAGTCAGAGAGAGTCTTTGCTCTGCGAAAGTACTTTTCAAAGTCTGGTTATTTTCAGCTAAGTGTCTGTTGCTCTTGGTACATCTTACTTTATGTACGACTCATTAAAGTTAATTTCACAATACCTTCGGACAGATCTTTCCAAACGCACACAAATACACACGCACACAAATGTTAAATGTTTTGAGAATCGATTACTTTTCCATTTTTCCATTGACGAATAACCAAAGAGTCAGATATAAACATGCATTTTGCAAATGTGGTAATTTTTTTGTGGTAAAATCTATTTCATATAATAACCACTATCTGTTTATTTATGTTTATTTGGTGTTAGTTGATAATGAAACAAAAAAAATTAAACAGCCAGCATAATCACACAAGAGGGGAAGATTTTCTTCAGAACAATGTTCAAACTGAGATCTAGTTCTATTTGACTTGACTGATGCAAAAGAGCAACTGTGGGAACGAGAGGTACTTCAGAATATCATACGGCAGGGGTGGGCAACCTATGACAGGCACGCGAAGGGTTAACCAGTGACACGCGAGCGCATAGCAAAATAAAAAAATAGTGCGCTTTTTTACCTGAAATTAAGGCATTTTCAGTTGCGCACCCTGTTATTTAGTGGCTTTACGGGAGCACCCCTCCCACCCCCTCTGCCTATGGCGCTCTATGCAAGCAATAATAAATTTTGAGTACACCTCCAGCTCTTCCTCAATTTCTCGACTTCTGCGCTTGTCGGATATTTTTTTCCTGCACGCTCAATTCAGCTTACGCTACTAACATGTCACGAAGCCAACCAATCAGAGAGCTGGTGGAAGTACACTGTGTTACCAATCTGCCCTTTTTGGTAATTGCGGTGCTTTCAACTCCTCACCATAGTGTGGAGTGGACCGGCGATTAACGTGGCTCGTTGTCGTCGATTTGTCCGGTGCTTAGTTCGGAGAAATGGCGATGTGTATAAAAACACAGTGACGCGTTGGATGGCATTTTGCTGGTGACTTTTTTTAGCAAAACAAAAATTAGCATGGGACACAGCCACTTTTTACGGCGCTCTCCACGCAACTCTCTCTCAACACCGTGCTTCACTGCCTATCTTTTTCTCGCCCAAACGCCCACTTCTTCTTCTATGCTTAATAGAGGTGTGCATCGGCACTGCCCTCACGATTCGATTCGATTACGATTCGGAGGGCCACGATTCGATTCGATTTGATTCGATTCAGAGGGTCACGATTCGATTCGGTTCGATTCGGCACTGCATTGCGATGCATGAAAGCCTGGGATGCATTAAAATTCTAAAGCAAAGCATATTTTTCGTGAATCATGAGCCAACACAAGCGGACAGACATTAAACAACTTTTTATTGGCTCTTGTGTCACTCCTGGTTGAAGTCAAATGAAAATAGTATACTTTCATATATATTAAAAAAAAAAAAATCAGATCACAGCATTTAATTAGTGCTTTGAATGAGACCAGGGCTTTCTCTTTTTTTTTTACACACAGTAGCAGCCTTTCACACAGTGCAACATCTGAACTCCTGTGCAAAATCAGTAATAACAGTCACTGTATTTTAGTCACAACGACCCATCAATAAAAATATTCAAGTAAATATTAAAGAAAACGACAAAGAAAATATTGTAGCGCAGCAGCATCTTTATCGCAGTATCAATCCAGGGATCAGTTCAGTTGCAAACAAAACATCAACTAAATTGCAATGTAGAACAAAAGTAAAATGTAGGCCTAGCCTATCTTATCTCTATAATATTTCTCGCTCCCTCTTTCTCCGTTTCAGCCATTGTTATGTTATGTCCTATCTCTCTGCTCTCTCGATTTCAACTGCGCTTGTCTGTGGCGTTACTCCGGTGAGGAAGCGGATTTGTTGCCTGGCTCGGCCAGACTATTCTCCCTGTATTTTTCAAACACTGAGAGAAATAGTCTGGGAACCATCCCATTAACGGCCTCTCGAGCAGGTACAAAATCAATCGACAAATCAGATTCGTTTATTTGCGTGACGTGTTCTTAACGAGCAACGTCACTCTTGCGCGTCGAAAGTCGTCTCCACAACACAGATGGTCAACGGGAGAGCCGAGAATATGTTCCAATCCACGGTAAAATCAGTTTTAAATTACCAAAAACACATCGACACGAGTCATTGACAACAGTCTGTCGCGCGCTAGCCATGTTGAATAAACTCCGGTCTCTTCGTATGTTTACTTCCGCGCGCAAGTCCCTCGTCCTTCCCTCGTCAGTTTACTAACGTCACGTCTGCCCGTCGCTGATTGGTCCACTCCGCTGTCTGTTTGCTGTGGCTTGCTCCGCCCTGGAAATTGTATCCGCTTGAATGGTGGCCAGACTCAACAGCTGGAACAGCGGTGAGTCTGGTGTACCAGGCAAGCGGATTTGGGTTCTTCGTCCCCCCTGCATAGAGGTTAGATCTTGTGCCCGAACCCGACCCGACCCGAAATGTTAAGCATTCATGTTTGGGTGGGTCGGGTCGGGCCGCCGCGCCGGACTTATAAATTATTAAAAAAAAAAAAAAAAAAAAATGCGCAGAGGGCTGTGGCGCAGCCCTCTTTTTCTTCTTCTCCTCCCGTTATTTTGTTGTGTGAATGCTTTTATAATTCTCATAAAAATATGTAGACTATTTAAATATTGAGTAAACTTGCGTTTTTTTCCTGCCAACTGAGAATTCGTTACGAAAGACACTTTTATTTATGCACACAAAGGCAAATGTGATCCTTTTGAATCTTCTCCTCTGTGTATCTGTAAAACCGTGTTTTTTTGTTTTTTTTTAAATTAAACTTTACCAGCGTTATTTCGTTGTGTAAATGCTTTTATAAATCTCATAAAAATATGTAGACTATTTAAATATGGAGTAAACTTGCGTTTTTTTCCTGCCAACTGAGAATTCGTTACGAAAGACACTTTTATTTATGCACACAAAGCCAAATGTGATCCTTTCGAATCTTCTCCTCTGTGTGTCAGCAAAACCGTGTTTTTTTTTTTTTTTAATATTAAACTTTCCCAGCGTTATTTTGTTGTGTAAATGCTTTTATAAATCTCTTAAAAATATGTAGACTATTTAAATATTGAGTAAACTTGCGTTTTTTTGTCTGCCAACTGAGAATTTGTTAGGAAAGACACTTTTATTTATGCACACAAAGGCAAATGTGATCCTTTCGAATCTTCTCCTCTGTGTGTCAGCAAAACCGTGTTTTTTTTTTTAAATATTAAACTTTTCCAGCGTTATTTTGTTGTGTAAATGCTTTTATAAATCTCTTAAAAATATGTAGACTATTTAAACAGTATGAAAACTTGAAGAAATAAAAAAAATAAATTGCTGCTGCTGCATTTTTTTTTTTCTCTCCGCATCACTCGGCTCGGGCATGCAAATCTAGTAAATTGATCGGGCCGGTCGGGCTTCAATACCAGCGGGCCGTGTTGGGTTGGGCTGGAATTTTTTAGGCCTGATCTAACCTCTTCGGGCTTGCTTTGAATGTAAAGTAGCTCTCTCTACAGGTAAACATGAGAATAACAATACAAATGGGGAAACCAAATCCATTGCATCACCGGAATTGCGCAGGGAAGATTTTTGAACGTACTTATATATTTTAAAATGCGCTGAATCGATTCACCGTGTTGTCCACATCGAATCGAATCGTCCCTGCCCCGCATCGGGATGCATCGCCGCATCGATTATTGTTGACACCCTTAATGCTTAACTATAAGCCGGTCATATTGTAGGGGACAGCATCCCCTTGGGGATGCCGGTAAAAACTGGTTGGTTGGTTGGTTACTTCCGCTAGCTCTGTATGTTCATTATGCCTCGAGAGCGTTGTGTGTCGCAAAACAAGTGTCAAACGCCACTACGAGACAAAACATGAAAATTCATGGAAAACATTAAGGTAGGCATCTTTTTATATTTGTAACATAAAATCTAAAATTGTTCATACAATTCACTGTTTAAGTTGCTAGTGAACAAGAAAAAAATGTAAGAGTCGCCTGTTCTGACTTTGAAGGTTAAAACAGCTTGCTCTGTACTGTGAGAGCCCTGCACTGAGAATCACACCTGTTCCCCTTTTATTGCTGGGATGTGTGTGTGTGTGTGTGATATGTTAACATAAGATGATGCTGCTGTACAGCAGTAATTACTTTTGCACTTATTTTCAAGTTTTGATATTTTCTACAATATGCATTTATTTTTTAGTTAATTCATAAAGAAGAATGGTAGTTATAGGATTTCAGTGTATGTTCATGTTGTTTTCTTTGGAGTACAATTACAGCTCTGTTGGAGTTGAAAAATTCAGATGTGCGTCATGAATCTTGGTGTGGCACACTGATTGACAAGAAAATTTGAAAGTGTCACTCCACACCAAAAAGGTTGCTGACCCCTGTCATCGGGATCAATAAGTGAGTCTATTCAGGCTGGACAATGTGGACCAATGATAATCAGCCAACATTTTTTGTTCAATTGTGATACACACGCATGGCATGGAATTTTCTAAAAGTTCAACAATGCTTGAGTTAAAAAATATATTTTTTCTTAACTTAAAAGCTAAGCGCAAAGACTGGTAATTGTGTGTGAAGAAAAGTGTTAAAGCAGGAAAAAGCAGACACCACTCAAACAGCTTTCCAGGAAACACTTTCAATATCTTAAAAAAATAGTGTTATAATTAATGATGATTATCATGGTTACTATTATATAAGATAGATCAAATAAAAAATATAGAGATGTCACGTAAGTGTCAATTGAGCAAATTTTCAATTTGCTTAATGTATCTTTGGTACAAAAACCAGTATGTTTGCGTAGAAATGTGCCAAAATACTCTGGCATTATATTGCTGATTGACTTAAGGCAAATGAGGCCTTGCTTATGAAAATATTTAAAATGCTGTAATGGGACTGTTCATCATCTTTCATGACGCTTGATATTTCGGAGATGTGTAACCTTTTAACAACAAAGCATAAGTCACAAAAAAAAAAGTCCACCCTTGTAATGCCAAATCCAAGCAGATGAGAGATGAGTAAATAAACACTCATCTGTCATTTTTGTCGCGTGTTATTTTTAATTTCTGTTATGCTGTCGATGCTTAAGTATGGAAAAATACTAAAGATGAAATGTGGGGCAAACCTTACTCTTAACATGTTATTTATAGTCCTTCAAACTAATTCTTAACTACGATAAGGCAAGGCAAGGCAAGGCAAATTTATTTATATAGCACAATTCAACACAAGGCAATTCAAAGTGCTTTACATCACATGAAGACCATAAAAATCACATTTAAATCAATACAACGTAAAAACCAAGACAAAAGATCGCATTTAATCACAGAATAAAAATAAATAAATAAAAATAAAACAAAAATAAAAATAAAGCAAAAACTACTATTACTAATAATCATTGAAATCAGCAATGGAGATAAGCACAAGAGGAATAGAAGGCAGGTAGATTGAAATATATAGACAGTTATGGATATGCAGTGCTAAACAAAAGCGTTTTTAGCCCTGATTTAAAGGAGCTAAATAACATAATTTCCATTGGAGTACTCTCGAGAGTTGGGATAGCATTGTCTTTAAGCAAAAATCTTATCAGTCCACTATCAAATAAGCTTTTGTTTCCAAAGCAGTCCTCTGTAAAATGCCTTACACAAACATAGCAGATATCTTTGTGAGGAGGGTTGCTTCTACAAATAAAGTCAGACCATTTCTGACGACGAGCGTCACCCTTTGAAAAGTGTGAAAACAGAACACCCTTCTTGATATGCAAATATACATTTCCATGTCAACATTTTGAAAATCGCTCGATTAAAAAAGTGGTGTGCCTTGCGCTCCAATTTAGTAGTCTGCAGAGGTGCTTTGGGTTAGCTGAGGTGTCATTTTAGCTGCTATTTCTATTGAGGGGAAGGGGGGCTGTGTAGCAGTCATAGTCGCTGTACAGTACGCGTCAGAGTAGAGGAGGAGCTATGCATTAAAAGAGGTGCTATGAAGGACCGAGTGTTTCAGCAGCTCCCATCGGCAGACCGGATAGATTCGACGATTACTTGAATGGTTAAGAAAATCAAATGGAGGTAAAGTCATGCCAAGAAAAAAGTGTGGTTTGCAAATTAGGCATGTGCCGGTATGAGATTGTGGCGTTATGATAACCTTAAGCAAGAATTTCACGGTGTCACGGTATTGCAATTACATCTCTAAAATGTGTTACTTTGAGATATCTGGGTTAAAAAATAACTTTTTTCCATTGAACAGGATTTGTATTTTTCAAAACATATTAGCTAAATGGAACATCAATATAATTTTAAAATAAATTTAAAGAAATAACTGAAATATTCTAAATAAAATTGAAATAAATGCAGTCCTTTATCTAAACGTAAACCCACAGCCACTTGCCAGGCAGGGCCAGACTGTTCTCCCTATATTTTTCAAACACCGTGAGAAGAGTCTGGGACCCAGCTCCTTAATGGCCTCTTGAGCCTGAACGAAATCATCCATGCAATCAGAGTCTTTTATTTGCGTGACGTGTTGTTAATGAGCAACGTCACTCTTGCCCGTCGGAAGTCGTCTCCACAACAACACAGATCGCAAACAATAGAGCCGAGAATATGGTCCAATCCGTGGTAAATTCAGTTTTAATTGACCAAACACACATCAAGTCGCTAAAACCAGCAGTCTGTCTCACAGTAGCCATGTTGAATAAACATCCCCGTTCTCCGCTCTCCTCGTATGTTTATTTCGACGCGCTAGAGTTTCTTGTCGCTTTACCAGCGTCACGTCTGCGCCAAACTCAGAGTCTGAGTTCTTGGCAACACAACCACATCTCAACGATATTACCACCAGAACAAAAATGATTGAATTACTTTCTATGAAAAGCACGTGTGTATGACTCGTATCATGTTGACAATATACACATACTCTCTTTCTCACACAGACAGTTGCCAGAGAGAAAAAAAACACGTTTTACGACTGCTACACACAATAAGCACGCTAGAGTTAACCCTCGTAGCTGGTGGGAAACGTTCATGATAGTGTTTACCAACCTTTAGTTTTCTATGAATGCGAAATCATATTGGAGGTATTGTCTCCTCGGCAGCCACCTTTCGCAAACATATTTTACATGTCTGTTGGCAGCTTCTCCTCTAAACCGCGGCCGTAACTTTTCTGTAGCCGATGTATTCCCATACCAGAGATTTCGTTTTCTTTGAAGGGGAAAAAAGTTCAGGAGTTTCACCTCCTTCAGCCATTGTGTAGCACAGCTGACTCATTGACACTGAGCAACAACCGGTGGGGGAGGGTTGAGCCTTGCAGCTGCGAGGGATTTATCATTGCATTTTTGTGACATAAAAAATAGCTAATACCTTAGGGACGGTATGACGGAAAATGTTTGTGGTTTTGAAACCGTGACGTTTTCATACCACGGTATACCTTGAAACCGGTAATCGGCACGTCTATTGCAAATTAAACATTTCATCCAACACACAAAAAAGTGTAGTTTGCAAATGAAAACTATAATTCAAAAAACAATGCATTTTGTTTAGCAGATTCAAAATGTACCCATTAAACTCCTACGAATTTGACTGCATTTGCGTAAGGATTGACGTGCATTTAGTTGCAGATCGAAGCTCTCTTTTGAAGTGCATTCTTGTGATTCGACTACACGGAAAAAAAAAAAAAAAAAAAAAAAGAGTCAAAAATCGTGTCAAGTTGCAATCAATTACCTTGCATCACAGCAGATGGCGCTGTTCACTATTCAAAGGCCCCCAGGATGAGATCACATCAAAACCGAAAGTGCACTCAAGGTGTGTATCTGTCTGCTCCCTGAGAGAGGGGTAAACCCACAATACCTCCCTACCTCCCTCCCTGAAGCAGCAACTTCAGAAGGGAAGCCCAGACTTCCCTTTCCCCAGACCCTTTAGCCACCTCCTCTTGGGGGATCCCAAGGCGTTCCCAGGGCAGCCAGGAGACATAGTCTCCCCAGTGTGTCCTGGGTCGGCCTTGCGGCCTCCTCCCCGTGGGACGTACCCGTAACACCTCACCAGGGAAGCGCCCCGGAGGCATCCTAAATCAGATGCCCGAGCCACCTCATCTGGCTCCTCTCCAATGTGGCGGAGCAGCGGCTCTACTCCGAGCCCCTCCCAGATGACCGAGCTTCTCATTTTATCTCTGAGGGATAGCTCGGACACCCTATGGCGGAAACTCTTTTCGGCCACTTGTATTCGGGATCTTGTTCTTTCGTTCATGACCCACAGCTTGTGACCACACTATGTCTCCGTGCAAATCCAGCACCATGGAAAAATAGTGTTTTGTCTGCGTCAGACAGGAAGAGCAGCTCATAGTTGGTGCAGATTACAAACGGTTTCAACTTGTCAGACTGACCTTAATTCTTAGCATTCTTTGCAGTTCGCAAGCAGGAAGAATTTTTTATTATTTATATTTTTACCAGCTCAGCTGGAAGCTGATTGGTGTTTGTGACCTGTCCACAAGTAGCATATGCTTCTAATTAGAGCGTTTGGCAGGATGAAAGAAGGATGTTTGAAATAGTGTACCCAACAGATGCTGTCTCTGTTAGGAGTGTTGCAATAAAACAAACAAGAAAAAACACATTGTATCTGAAAATGATAATTGGTTCAGCTCTGTTGGGTGGTAGTTCATTTCCGTCTGTTGTTTAGCACTCCATAAAATGTTTCTTGGGCTACTGCGTGAAGGTAGGCATAATGAGACATGGGAACCTTTTGGTTCCTTGAACTAAAAGTATCTATTCCTGAAAAAAAAAAATCAGATTGTTGTTTAGTTCCACCGCAATATACTACCCTATTAAGCCAACCTGACTTTCGCCATGTGCAAAATAAATGGCAAGACAGTCCGGTGCTGTGGTTTCAACTGGATTTCCATTCCAGTTCAATATTGACTGAGGAATCGTGGAAAATGAAGCAGGACTTTGTGATGTGTCATGAAGTGGAGTGACATCGAATCTGTCAAACACTTTTTGGAGTTGTGGAAGTTGTTGTGCTTTCTCGTCTAGGCCTGCACGATATATTGTTTGAACATCTCCATCACTATGTGCACGTGTTCGATACTCTCATCGCAGGATGTGCGATTGTTTAGAAAATTAAAAAAAAAAAAAAAAGTTATGTTTAACAGCAGTTAACGTGACTGCATGTCATGATTGTTTTAGAACAACAAATTGACTACAACCGACAGTGTGAGTCACATTCCGTTTATGTCACATCGGTGCTTCTGTGAAGTGAGACTGGCTTGCCAGGCTCACAATCTGTTAAATTGTAACATGCAAAATTGCAAAAAAAATGTTTTTTTATTCCTTACTGTAATATTAGCAACTTTAACTTCAATAACACAACAGGGAAAAACAAAAAGCAAGGCAGGGCAGGGTGTCGGGGAACTTAAAAATGCATGAATAATAGTTAACAAAAATACAAAGATCAAACAAATGACCAAGGGGTCAAACAAAAGGTATCGACAAAAACTGACAGCACATGGGGCACTTAAATACCGACAGGGGGTAACTAGACATTGAGGCACAGGTGGGTGAAAAAAGAGGCAACAGATTGGTCAACATACAAGGAGTAGGCACAACAGGTGAAATCAATGGGTAATTACTAGGGGTGTAACGGTGCACAAAAATCTCGGTTCGCTACGTACCTCGGTTTTGAGCTCACGGTTTGGTTCATTTTCGGTACAGTAAGAAAACAAAATGCAAAATATTAAAATATTAAATTGCTAGTTGTTTATTACACACACATAGGAACATTAGCCTATACACAGCTAGAATTCTGCTCAAAAAGTAGCGGGTATTTAAAGATAATCAAACAACAATTTGCCTTTCAGACCCTGCGTATTGGTCAGCTTTTTTTCTGAAAGACAGAAGAAAAAAGAAGTCCTGTGTTAAAGAGAAAAGCAATCCCAATGACAAAGATTTTAACATGTATTTTGCAAATGAAACGCCTCAGTGAATCATTTTTTTTTCTTATGAACGGTTTTCAAAAGCTTTATTGGTGGATTTTCTCAATTTAAAGCACCACACAGAAATGAATACATTTAATTTTGTAAGCAGGCTCTGTGTATTATTCTTATTTTTAATTACAAGTGTTTTAGCTCATTTCAACTTATTTTATTTAAATGGGCTATTATTTATTTTATTATGTGTTTATATTTTACAAATGTGATATAGTATTCATTTATATTGTATATTTTATGTTGTATAACTTTAGTTCCTATGTGAATATTACAGGGTACCCGTGGGTTATTAAAAGTATTTAAAAAAGCATTGAATTTAGTTTTCCATTATTAAAGGTATTAAAAGTTTAAAATTAGCTCTCGTAAGTCTGGAATTTTTTCACCGTGGTTTTAATTTTCAAGAACATCTCAGTGCAACCTAAATTATATCCGTGACAAAGTTTTTTTTTTTTTTAAATCCATAACGAAGACGATGCGTAGAATTTTTACGATGTTTTGCAACTCGTGCGTGCGCGCCGTTAGCATCATTAGCATCAACATCTTAACAGCAGGCAATCGCACAGTACTGTGTGCTAACGCAAGGAACTGCTCAGATGCCTTAGTTGTTATGTTCGATGAAAGCCTCAACAAGACAATCAAGTCCAAACAGTTGGACCAGCATATGAGGTATTAGATCGGCGACCAAGTCGCATCCAGATACTTTGGGTCGCAGTTTATGGGTCATGCGAAGGCAGTGAACCTGCCTAACATTTCAAAGTAAATTGCCAATTTCTCCGATTAAAATTTGTTAGATGCAATAATGTATTTCTGCACGGTTTGCCTTTCGAATGAATGTGAATTTCGCAGTTTTAACTCAAGAGTTAGCCATGTTCAATGGGGTATTGGTAGGTGCACTAGCCTTAGCATGGATAAACCAGAGTCATAGATTCACCATCACTCTCAGATACACAACACGGTTGACACTGTCTATTATTGGAACGAGTGTGGGGTAACGTTGATCTGAATAACATGGCATGGTGATAGGCAAATTATAATGTAGGTGATAGTAAAACACCTCCTGGTTTATTTAAATGTTTTTCTTGATTAAATAAGAGTATGGATTTTCTCTATCTGAATAAAAGAAATGTCTTCAATCGCTAACAAAGGATTAACACGTGTTTTGTATACTTCTTGTAATGTGATTAGGAAAAAAAAACGATTACCAAGGGAAATGGTCATGTGTAGCTTTTTTATTTTGTGGTAATTAATGGTAAACTACTGCCATTTAGTGGCTGTTTTTTAAACTTTCACTGCCAATTGCAAGCACTTTACAGTTAAGGTGGCCAACTTGACAATCACTTACCTACCACCTTGACTAGGTCCTCTTAAAAGGGAAACCTGTTGTATTGCAAATGTAAATTCTGAAGTTGCTTTACAATAATAGTGTAAAATCCATTTTATCCTGGGAAAAAAATTCTGAAAGACCTTATATTTAAATGTGCTTTAATTGTATCATCAATAAATGTGCATTCTTTTGTCAAACACACTTAGTATTTGAGGTTAAATTTGATGTTCAGTGCTTTAATTTTTTTTAATATGATTCAATATTATCTAAATAATGGGTGCGAGAAAAGTATTAATTTTCACTTGAAATGGCATTAAAAAAGGTCTTAAAAGTCTTGAATTTAGATTTCTCAATCCTGGGGGGACCCTGTATTAGTTCCTACTTGTTTTGTTGTGGTAGGAGGGTTTTGTATTGAACACGGGGCCATGTTGGTTATTATTATAGCAGAGAAGACTGCAATAAATCAACAAAGACAAGTCAACTGTGCCCCGATCTACCACTCAAGAGATCCGATGGACTCAAAAAGCCGGTTACGATTGCATATTAGTTTGAAAATCGACCGGATCCACTGTATTTTACACGAGTGACTTCCGGTCTGCCCGATCCTAGCTACTGGTAGTATTATTGACGCAGGAGGGTCGCATCTCGCGTCAAATAATAAACTGCTGTTCTTTTCGCGTGCGTCGTGTTGAGCCGCTTCTGGGACGCGTCTAACACGCGGCCGCACTGCGACTGGTGTGCATTGGCTGATTGACGTTGACGTTACTGGGTTATACTGTCCTATAGAGAAGACGGAGTAAATATAATCTACACAAGAAACTGTAACCCGATCGACTCATAGCTTCGAAAAGTAAGGGTTACATTACGTCAGAAACTCGTTCGGTATGCCTCCGTTCCGAACCGAGCACCACGTACCGAAATGGTTCAATACAAATACATGTACCGTCACACCCTTAGTAATTACAGGGACAAGACACACGAGGGCACAGATTCAACTCGAAGCATGACAGCATTCCATTCAAATGATTGATTCGTGAAAATATTATCAGCACATTTCCTGCTTTGTAACCTTCAATTCAATTTTTCATTGGAGTGGAAATGGAAATGGAAAACACTTCCACAATTCTGGACTGACATCAAAGACACATATTTCCATTTGAATAGGAGTAGACAGTAATTGGCCCCTTTTCCAGTATTTGGTGAGAAAGTGTAGTCTGATCTCATGCTACACATGGCTCCTGTGAGGGCGCCAGCATGATTCAGTGAAAGGAGCTGCTTCCCTTACTGAGATGTTGAAGCTGCAGCTTTTCATCTAACAGCTCACTGTGCCTGCTCTCTCTAGCTACATTTCTCCCCTGTAACATTTCAAACTGAACTTTGAACTGTCAAAAAAATCCTAAAATGGCGAATGATGGCAGGCAGCTTTCTGCTCACTAACAAGTACAATGCATTTGCTGTGACTGTTGAATGACAAAATATTGTTGCTTTAGCTACAGTACACAACACTTTAAAACTGCAGTCAGAAGAAAATGTTTTATTATCAATAGCAGCCCAACCCCCTGTAAACAAACAAAAACCAAAACATTATTCATTCATTCATTCATTCATTTTCTCTCTATTATTAATTACTGCATCTGCCACTATCCCATAACATGTTAACGTTGAAATTTTCAAAATTATGACAAATAGTCTTTCTCAAGCAAATATTTGGTACAGGTGAAAATTTCAAACAAGAGGGGCATTTTATCTCATTACAGTATATCAATTGAAAAAGCTGGGACACCCCCATGAAGGTTATTTCAAATAAAATAAAATCACTCAAATTGTCTTGCCCATTAATTGTGTATGATGAGGACATCCTTACTAGTGGCTTAATTATTTTCAAGCTCAAATAAAGGGCGCCCACAAATGTCCTAATGGAATCACAGAGCTTTATAATGGTACATAAATTTTTACATTTCATCTTCAGCCATGGCTCATTATGTTCAAATATGAACATGCAGATGCAAGCAGGGATAACCTTTCAACATATGCCATTGTGCTTGTCATGGGGGGATTGGGATGAGTCCTCTCGCAGAGCGCCCCTGTCTGGAGAAATTAGGGAGCTGGCATGAGATGTGTCACACCCGTGGCTTTTGGGTTTACATCAAAATACTATTAGTCTCTTTGTTTAGCACCACTCTTTGAAGCTCAGTCTTGGCGAGAGGATATGTTGGATTTTCCCCAACTGACACCTGCTGTGAGCTTTTTGCAAAAAACAAAAATTAGTTGTCACGTAAAAACATAAGATGAGCATAATCTCATTCTTTCTCATTATTATTAGGTAATTCAACTAGATGCAAAGATAGCTTAGGGTTTCAGCCGTTACAAAAACACTTATACCACTCTAATAGTGGCTATAAAAACAGAGCTTCTGTGCTTTAATAGTGGAGATAAAAAGTGAATGGCTTTACTGAATAAATTCAAATGCTTTAAATATATATACGTATATGTTCTAAAGGTGTTTTAAAAAACTAATCTGGGCTATATCTTGATATTACGTCACACAATTGTCGTTCAATTTAAAATCCGTCTGTGTTGATCCTCACAGGTGTGCTTTTGGTGTAAATAAACGTACAGTGGCTGCACTTCAGCTCCTGTTCGCTAGTTGGCAGCGCACAGCTGCCTTGCCTCGCAATATGCTGAAGAAACAACGTCTCGCGAGAGTTATCCTTGGTGGCTACTTTACACTGTAGTCTCGCGGGTTTTGGCGCCACAGAGTTGCGGAGATGGAGATACGTGGTGCCCTAAAGCACCGTCATAAGTCTGAAATTTGGGCTCATTTTGGCTTGTACAGCAAAAACGGAGGCATTGAGTGTGACATATGAAAGCTGTGCAATGCAAAAGTGAAATACTATTAAAACACAAAGTTATTTTTGGTCTTTTGGCCCTGTGGTGGTTGATATAACCTGGGTGCTTAAGCTAATGTTTTGACCTGCCAGTTTTTAAAAATAACTGGTTTCTTATTAACATACGATACATCCTTTAAGATATATATTTTTTCATATTTATAATACTGCATTTAAGCAGGTTTGAACTAAAAATGAAAATGTTATAATTAGGGCTGTCAAACGATTAAAATTTTTAATCGAGTTAATTATAGCTTAAAAATTAATTAATCGTAATTAATCGCAATTAATCGCAATTCAAACCATCTCTAAAATATGCCATATTTTTCTGTAAATTATTGTTGGAATGGAAAGATAAGACACACGACGGATATATACATACAACATACTGTACATAAGTACTGTTTTTGTTTATTGTAACAATAAATCCACAAATGGCATTAACATTCTTTCTGTTAAAGTGATCCACGGATAGAAAGACTTGTAGTTCTTAAACGATAAATGTTATAGTTACAAGTTATAGTAATTTTATATCAAAACCCCTCTTCATGTTTTTGTTTTAATAAAATTTGTAAAATTTTCAATCAAAAGTAGAGTTAATATAAGAAGAATAATAAAAATAACAATAATAAAAATAGAGTTACCAAAGTCTAAGTTTTACGTGTATTTTGCATAGCTATTTTGATATGGAATGCCAGTTCATTTTGCATTGTTCAACTGTGTGTCAGAATAGGGCCTCATTACTATAGACTGAAGTGCTTTTCTTTTTGAGAACATAATTTTTTTTTTGGAGAGACAGGAATATTACTTTTGTTGTGCTTTCACTAAACGATACTTACAGTGGGGAGAACAAGTATTTGATACACTGCCAATGGGAAAACCCATTTAGTGAAAGCACAACAAAAGTAATATTCCCCTGTTTATTGTGAAGGAGTTGCCAATAAACGGCGCCGTCCAAAGAACGCCTGTGTCCCTCGCCTTTACTGTATAACTTCTATCTGTACATATCTTACCCAAAATACAACAAGAGACACATAATTGCCACTAAAAGAAAGAAAACTTATCGAAATATGTGTGGTGCACAAATAGCAATTTGCACTGCATTGTGAATACAGCATAAACGTCTCACAACTACTAATTCTCCCACGTATAGAAAAAAATAACATGAGTATGGCACGGCGCTGCCCCCAAGCGGCCGGTGGCATTCTCTTCACTCTTAATGTCCATAAACGGCCTCATTGTAATGTTTGAGGCAATATGCGAGATGGTCATTCACCCAAGCGCCAGCAGAGGGCGGCAAAACTCCATAACAACAAGTGAGCGTTTCAGTGTACTGTGATTTAAATCTGTCTGAGCGGGACATCTGCGTTAATTGCGTCAAATATTTTAACGTGATTAATTAAAAAAAATAATTAACGCCCGTTAACGCGATAATTTTGACAGCCCTAGTTATAATGAAAACCATATCATGTTCAAACATAAAACAAAAAAGTTCAGTTTCGTGTTGGATGAGGTTTCAGGAATAAAGTTATATAAATGTACTTTTATGTCCATTTTGATTGTTTTTTTCTAAAGTGATTTACATATATCGCAATAATTGTCTAAGTGCCTGTGACACAAGAACGCATGTTTTTTTCATATTGCAAGTGGTATTTTATGCTCCTGAATAAAATGGACCAATACAGTATATTTATTGATTTTTTTTTTAATCCCACTCTATGAAAATGAGAAACTTCCGGCCACAGTCTCGGATTTAGGAGGAAGATGGATGTTACATCAATGAGTGACATCGTCTTTACTAGAGGTGGGAAACTTTGGGCACCAACGATTCAATTACGATTACGATTCAGAGGCTCCGATTCGATTATAAATCGATTATTGATGCACCACAACCCCCCCCCCCCTTTTTTTTTTTTTTTTTTTTTCCCACTAGTTCCAAAATTGTTCAAAAATCCTCTCAGGCTAAACAAACTACTATTTCAGTATCAAGTTAACCGTTAAAAACAGTAAATGAAATACTCAAGTCCCCATTCTGTATCAGCAGCTTTAAACTACATTCAATTAATTTAATGTTGTGAATCAACCGTTAAAGTTGTTAAAATTGCTCCCGTTATTCCATAATTTCCCTTCTTTCTACTTTCGACGTGAAAGTTTTAAACCGTTTCATCATTTAAAGATAGATTCAAGTCAAGATTTTGCCGATTTGTTTTTTTTTTTTTTTTGATAAAAAGTAATTAGGTTCGCTACAAAAGAGCCCTCTAGAGAAGTCAACTGCTTTAAGATGGCGCCTGTTTACTAGCGCAGGAAAGTGTCATTTTGCATCTAGTTCTTGGTATATGATCTAACACGGCCGTCGTCTGTCATTTCACATCTAGTTCTAGATATATGTGATATCTACGATAGCTGTATGTTGCCCTATGTTTGTAGCAACTAGCAACTGGGCGCTGTTTGTAGCGGCTGACTGCCGCAGTCAGGTATTATTATTATTATTTTTTTTTTTTTTTTTTTATCTAGCGGCATGAGTTGAACATGATATTTACTCTTGGTCTGTTCCTCATTGCGTCCTGAAGACCGCACATCTGTGTTTTAGTTCCGCTTTACCTGGTATAATTTCATAATCGGAATTTGGATGTTTGTGAATCGTTCTCGAATCTTCCACGCCGAATCGCGAATAATCTAAGAATCGGAAATTTCACATGCCTCTAATCTTTACCATACAGCCATACCGTTGTATGAGAAGGACAGCGGATTCATCTGATTTTGCAAATTCATTTGTTTATTTTTCGCATCCGTCAGCCCAGTGTGATGCAGGCTTTTGCTGCTACACTAGGGAGGGTGGTGTGAGCCTTTTTGGGTTTCAAAAAGATTCTGCTCATATCGAAGAATGGGCAAAATAAGGCCGACAATCAGGGGACCATTGGACAAACGAGGAAGTGAGTAAGCTACATCATGGCACACGTTTTAATAAGGAGGTGGCTTGCATCTTGTGGTTAACAATGCTCCCTGTCCACCGAAAAGGAGGGAGTAGCCACCTCCCTCGGCCGACGACCGGCGACTTGTCGCACACCATGGTCATTGGCCGATGATGCAGGCGGGCGCACCCTTGCTCGAACAGCCACACGCTCTCTTCTCCAGTTCTAGATTGCGTCGAACCCTTCACCCCTCCTCAGCTTGGGCCTGGGGAGCCGCCCGCTCTTGTCTCCGGTTCTCGATTATTTTGAGACTTCCACCCCTTGCGGTCCTCTTCACATGCCCGCCGAGAAAGCGCTGTCCTCGGCTTGGGCTCGGGCAGCAACGCGCTCCGACGTCGGCCATTTTGTCCATTCAAAATGCTCCAATTTCGGCCTTCGTTCGTTTTGTGTGATTTTTCGTTTTCGAAAGACGAGGAAGAGACTTGGAAGAGCTGCTGCGTTCGGGTTAGGATTTAGCCCAGCTCTCAAACTCCTCTTTTGTTTACACTCTTTCCTCCGTCACAGAGTCTGCGCTAAAAAATGAAATACCATTCGGGAGGTTTAAGAAGTTGGCAGTTTTGACCATTATGGAATAATTTGTAACTCTTATGTACTGAATAAATGCAGTTTTAATATTTCATATTCCATTTACCAAAGGACTGTTATTTGTAACGACCATACAATTTATTTAGCAATCGGGGAAAAATACTTTGAATACAAAGAATATCCTTTAAAAATATAGGAGTATAGAGATAAAAACAATGATGACAATATTGTCTCTGTTACCTTTTTCTCATTCTAAATCTTCCTCCTCCTCAAAATATGACTCAAACATATAAGGCTGCATGCCACAGGCTTCCGCTGGATCGACAATATCATTCAAAAAATCCACACTTGAACCAGAATCGCTGAAAAACGCTTCCTTCTCCATTGGGCTCAATGCTATATACCTAGAAATAGCTCATTCTCTGACATCAGCACCAAGATGGAGGCGCCAGAGCGCTATAATGACAGGAGCAGCTAAACGGCAGATTTAAGGACACATTTCTCGTCATCTGTGCTTTGCCAAATTGTCGTATGTAGAGAGGAGGTGGATATTTTGACCCTGAGTTTTTGATCTGTTTGAGGCGATTAGCTGCATCTAAACACCTGTCCACGCCTTACACCCCAAAGAGCTGTCCAAAGACACCAGAGACAGAATTGTTGACCTCTACAAGGCTGGAATGAGTTACAGGCAATTGCCAAGCATCTTGGTGATATAAGATCCACCGTTGGAGCAATTATTAGAAAATTAAATAAACTAAACATGCCATGAAAATGAGCGACTTCCTGGATTGACGAGGATTCCAAATGTGACTTCAGCGGGATAGTCATCTTCAGTATACATCCAATACTACAGTATGCAGAACGACTGCGGATTCAGTTGATTTTGCGGCTTAATTCATTTGCATTGCATTTTTTGCATCATACTAGCCAAATGTGCTGGAGAAAAGAGCTCCGGGCTCTCCCTTAGAGATAGGAGATAGGGTGAGAAGCCCGGTCATCCGGGAGGGGCTTGGTGTCGAGCCTCTACTCCTCCGCTTCAAGAGGAGCCAGTTGAGGTGGCTCGGGCATCTGGTTTGAATGCCTACTGGAGCAGGAGCTGGCTGAAGTGGCTGGGGAGAGTCAAGTCTGGGCTTCCCTGCTAAAGCTGCTGCCCCCGCGACCCGACCCCGGACTAAGCGGAAGATAATGGATGGATGGATGGATTGTTCTAATTGGGGACATTTGTTTAATTTGTTTTTTTTTTTCAATACCACAAGTCACCAGAAATTTGTTGTCATGGGTGAATTTTCATTTTGCACTACTCTTGATGGTAATGGTAATTGAGAATATTTTTGCATTTTGTGGGTTGATAAAAAAAAAAAAAATAATTTAATCTCCCTCCCAGCAGACAAAGGCAGAACAGTATTAAGTATGGACACGGACATGTATGAAAAGCAGATGCAGCAGTTACTACAAGTTAATGCTTATGAGGTGTTAAAAAAGGACCCAACAGAAAACAAGAAAAATAAACTTGCTCAAACCCCTACGTAGTGAAAAAAAATAGACAAACAGTCATTCAACTACTTTCTACCCACAGCAAACATCATCCCCAGGATCTACGGCACACCAAAAATCCATAAACCATGACACCTTTCCGCCCCATAATAGACAGCATAGGATCAGTCACATACAACCTTTCGAAATCACTCGCAGAAATAATAAAACCATTACTGGGACTCAAAGATCAACATTGCAAAAATTCAAAACAACTTGCCACAGAACTCACAAACATAAAAGTACAGAAAGATGAAATGCTCATATCACATGATGTCATTTCACTCTTCACAAAAACACCCACACAGGCCACCATACATATAGTGCGCGACAGGCTAATTGTAGACAGAACACTCAAAAAACGCACAAATCTAACAGGACAGGACATCACTCAGCTTCATTTCATCGCCACTTCCACAGACTTCCAATTCCGAAACACCATCTACAGGCAAAAAGAAGGATTTGCCATGGGAGACCCACTGTCTGCCATCATGTGTGGTTTCTTCATGGAGGATTTGGAACAGAAAGCACTCACGACAGCCCCGGATGAATACAGACCCACACTATGGAAACGCTACGTAGACGACATTCTGGAAAAAGTAAAAACAGGACATACACAACGACTCACGGACCACCTCAACACCATAGACACCACCGGCAGCATCAGATTCACCCATGAAGAAGAAACAGATCAATCCATAGCCTTTCTGGACATAAACATACATCACACAGACAACGGCGACATCAAAATAAAAATACACAGGAAACGCACACACACCGACCAATACCTCCTGTGGACATCAGAACACGCCATTATCCATCCACAAACTGTCAGTAGTCAGAACACTGCATGAACGTATGGCACTAATAATGGACCCGGATTACAGAACACAGGAAGAAAAACATGTACAACATGCACTGAAAAGGTGTCAGTATCCACAGCAGGCAAAAGCAAAAGGTTCAGGACAGGTCAAAAACAAGAACACAACACGGGGGGACAGAAAAAAACAAAACAAGAACACAGAGATATGTTGGCGTTGCCGTACGTTTAGGAGAGTCACGGAACGTATCCAAACGGTAATGAAAAAATACAACATAAACACACCAGTCTAATCACCCACAACACTCCACCAGATATTGGTCCATCCAAAGGACAAAATCCACCCAGAAAACAAATTTAACTCCATATATGAAATTCCATGCAAATCATGCAATAAATCATACATCGGGGAGACAGGGAGGAGCTATATTACAAGAAAAACGGAACACAAAAAGGAATGTGAAAAGAAGACAACAATGAGACAAACAAGAGCAATAAAAGAATAAGCACAACAAGAACATCACAAATCAGCCATCACCAATGACTGCAAAAGGGAAAACCACATCATGGACTTGGAAAAGGACAGAGTTATCCACACCAAAGAAAACAAACACCAGCGCTGGATCAGGGAGGCCATTGAGCTCCGCAAGTTGGGCCCGAGGACCATCAATAGAGATGAGGGGGAGTAAATGCTGTCCATGACTGGAAGAGTGAATGGTCAGCAGCACGCCTTCATCCATCAGCTTATAAAGATACGTCACACCAACACCAGTGACCCTCTGACGAAGGCGGAAGTGTTCGCTGAAACATGTCAGGTAATTAAATCACCTACTATTGTCTGGGATATAAGGAAAATTCGACTAATAAATGAGGATATTTATTTTTACCCTGGCATGTAGCATCGAAAATGGTATTGAAGATTAAAGTTTTCCCTCCTTGAGTCATCACCTTATCGTGGTGGAGGGGTTTGCGTGTCCCAATGATCCTAGGAGCTATGTTGTCTGGGTTCTTTAAGCCCCTGGCAGGGTCACCCATGGCAAACAGGTCCTAGGTGAGGGGCCAGACAAAGCATGGCTGACAAGACCCCTTATGATGAAAAATACTAAAGGATTCAAGTTTCCCTTGACCGGACGCGGGTTACCGGGGCCCCCCTCTGGAGCCAGGCCTGGGGGTGGGGCTCGAATTGCGAGCGTCTGGTAGCCGGGCCATTTCCCATGGGGTCTGGCCGGGCACAGCCCGAAAAGGCAACGTAGGTCCGCCTTCCCATGGGCTCACCACCTGTGGGAAGGGCCAAAGGGGTCGGGTGCTTAGCGATTTGGGCGGCAGCCCAAAGCGGGGACCTTGGCGGTCCGAACCCCGGCTACAGAAGCTAACTCTTGGGACATGGAATGTCACCTTTCTGGCGGGGAAGAAGCCCGAGCTGGTGTGTGAGGCAGAGAAGTTCCAACTGATATAGTTGGACTCTCCTCCACACACAGTTTGGGTTCTGGTACCAGTCCTCTCGAGAGGGGTTGGACCCTCTTCCACTCTGCAGTTGCTCACGGTGAGAGGCACCGAGCAGGTGTGGGCATACTTATTGTCCCCAGGCTTGGTGCCTGTACGCTGGGGTTTACCCCAGTAGACAAGAGGGTAGCCTCCCTCCGCTTTTCGATGGGGGGACGGGTCCTGACTGTTGTTTGTGCTTATGCACCAAACAGCAGTTCAGAGTACCCACCCTTTTTGGGGTCCTTGTATGTATGTATGCTGGAAAGCGCCCCCTCTGGGGACTCCTTCGTTCTGCTGGGGGACTTCAACGTTCATGTGGGTAATGACAGTGAGACCTGGATGGGCGTGATTGGGAGTAACTGCACCCCTGATCAGAACCCGAGCGGTGTTCTGGTATTGGACTTCTGTGCTCGTCCCGGATTGTCCATAACGAACACCATGTTCGTGGGGTGTCCATATGCGCACTTGGCACCAGGACACCCTAGGCCGCGGTTCGATGATCGACTTTGTAATCGTGTCATCGGACTTGCGGCTGCATGTTTTGGACACTTGGGTGAAGAGAGGGTCGGAGCTATTAACGGATTACCACCTGGTGGTGTGTTGGCTCCGATGGCGGGGGAAGATGCTGGCCAGACCTGGCAGGCCCAAACGTATTGTGAGGGTCTGCTGGGAACGTCTGGCAGAATCCCCTGTCAGAAAGAGTTTCAACACCCACCTCCGGCAGAACTTCTCCCTTGTCCCGGGGGAGGTGGGGGACATTGAGTCCGAATGGACCATGTTCAGCACCTCCATTGTTGAGGCGGCCGAGCTGTGGCCGTAAGGTGGTTGGTGCCTGTCGTGGCAGCAATCCCCGAACCCGCTGGTGGACACCAGCGGTAAGGGATGCCGTCAAGCTGAAGAAGGAGGCCTACAGGGCCTATTTGGCCTGTGGGACTCCGGAGGCAGCTGACAGGTACGGCGGTTGCCGAGGCAAAAACTTGGACATGGGAAGAGTTTGGCGAGGCTATGGAAAACGACTTCCGCATGGCTTCCTGGAAATTCTGGTCAACCATCCGGCGTCTGCGGAGAGAAAAGCAGTGCACCATTAACACTGTATATATTGGAGATTGGGTACTGCTGACCTCGACTCGAGACGTCGTGAGTCGGTGGGGAGAATACTTCGAAGACCTCCTTAATTCCACCGACACACCTTCCTTTGAGGAAGCAGGGTCTGGGGACTCCGTGGTGGGCTCTCCGATCTCTGGGGCAAGTCACTGAGTTGGTTGGAAATCTCCTCCATGGCAAGGCCCTGGGGGTCGATGAGATCCGCCCGGAGTTCCTAAAGCCTGTACGACCGGTGTCAGAGTCTGGTCCGCATTGCCGGCAGTAAGTCGAATTCGTTCCCAGTGAGGATTGGATTTCGCCAAGGCTGCCCTTTGTCACCGATTCTGTTCATAATTTTTATGGACAGAATTTCTAGGCGCAGCCAAAACGTTGAGGGGGTCTGGTGAGGTGGTGTCAGCATTGCATCTCTGCTTTTTACAGAAGATGTGGTGCTGCTGGCCTAATCAAGCCGCGACCTCCAACTCTCACTGGGGCGGTTATCAGCCTAGTGTGAAGCGGCCGGGATGAAGATCAGCACCTCCAAATCCGAGACCATGGTCCTCAGCCGGAAAAGGGTGGCATGCCCTCTCCGGGTCGGGGATGAGATCCTGCCCCAAGTGAAGGAGTTCAAGTATCTTGGGGTCTTGTTCATGAGTGAGGGTAGGAGGGAGCCGGAGATTGACAGGCAGATCGGTGCAGCGTCTGCAGTGATGCGGACTCTGCACCGGTCCGTTGTGGTGAGCCAAAAGGCGGAGCTCTCGATTTACCGGTCGAGCTGTGTTTCTACCCTCCTCTATGATCACGAGCTGTGGGTCGTGACCGACAGAACAAGATCCCGGATACAAGCGGCCGAAAAGAGTTTCGTCCGCAAAGTGTCCGGGCTCTCCCTTAGAGATAGGGTGAGAAGCCCAGTCATCCGGGAGGGGCTTGGTGTTGAGCCGTTACTCCTCCGCGTTGAGAGGAGCCAGCTGAGGTGGCCCGGGCATCTGGTTCAGATGCCACCTGGACTCCTCCCAGGAGAGGAGAGCTGGAGAAACTATGTCGCTCGGCTGGCCTGGGAACGCCTTGGAATCCCGGCGGAGGAGCTGGTTGAAGTGGCTGGGGGGAGGGAAGTCTGGGCTTCCCTGCGAAAGCTGCTGTTCCCGCGACCCCACCCCGGACTAAGCGGAAGATAATGTATGTATGTATGTATGGATGGATGGATAGATTAAAGTTTTTTTTTTTTTTTTTTTTTTTTTGAGTGTCGATTTGAAAATTTTAGTATCGTGTCAACAGCCTTGTGAAGGTCCATTGGACCAAATTTGTGTGTCTGTTTTGTGATGTTGTGAAGTGCTCTGAAATATTGAAAGGCAAATGAAAGTCAAGCACTATAATTTTTGGACATTTAGTTTTACTGCACCAATGATCTGATTGGATACCACTATCTTGACTGGCCTTTCACAGAGATGATGATGTTGCATTTTAATTCATGTGTGTCGGGTCACGTTTACTAGCAATCTCAATGAAAGCGAGAGCAGAAAATGATTTTTAAACAACCTGCAGACACTCAGAGCTGTGGGCTGAGGAAAACACTGATCAAGCGAGTGTCTGCAGATCAAGTGAAGTCACAGCTCAGGTGATTAAAGATGCAGCATCTTATACCATTTTTACTAGTTTTGTCTCGTTTCTGCATTGAGTGGGTGTCTGGTCTCATTCATGATTCAGAGCTTTAGGGTGTGTGCTAGATTGCGAGAGTATGTGTGTGCTATGTTCCAATATTTCAGTGTGGATTTTTATCTTCATCTGTACAAGAGGCACCTTTTCATTTACACACTTTTAAACCCTGAAAACATGATGGCAGCAGAGCGAACAGTTGTAGTTGAGAGGGTCAAATAAACTGGCATCACTTTCTGGCTGAACTACAATTTGCAGTTTGTCAGCTCCAGCTGCTGTTGTTGTCAGATGAGAGCAAGAAAAGAGGTGGTACTTAACAATGCTCAAACTCTTATGTGCTTTTGTCTCTGAAAATTGATGGCTTTTCATCAACAGGAAATAATACAGTCCAAAGTCAATTAAAAGACTTTTATATCCTAGCCTCCTGATAGCAGTGCCAAACTGTCAATTTTTACAATGTTAACTATTCGATACATTCATTCACGCATTTGCTTAGTTGAAGGATGAGAGCATATACTTACATTTGAGTACTTGCTGATAACTAGAAACAATATATGGTAATCTTAATATGTACTTGTACTATGCTTGTAATTTTGTGTTTTATCTTAACTACAGCTCTGACTCATCCCCTAAATCCTAATTGTCTATTTGTGTTGACAAAACTAAATTACTTCCGAATGGATTCAAATTGATACTCATTATACATTTCTGGGGGAAAAAACAAACTCTCAAAACCAAACAAATTAAAAATCTAACTTGATCAAAATTAGTTATTAGGAGCTGTTATTCATTTTAAGTAAAGCGGATAAACATGCTATCAACATTTTGAATAATACCTTGCTGTTTAAATGCCTTGGCACATGTCATAGAATTACAATATGCTCAATTTAGCCAATAGATATCTTTGTTTTTAAGTTGTAACATGAAAGGCAGGGTCTTAGCCCGGTGTCAGCGCCTGTTCCGATGAAGTTGAATTTTAAATAAAAACTGGAGTAAATCAGACTTCAGTAAAATTTGTTCGCAAATATTAATCTACTGGCAAGGTGGAGAGTGATTAGCACTTTTACCTCATAGTTCTGAGCTCAAGGGTTCAATCCAAGGCTGCGGCCTTCCTGTGTAGTGTTTGCATGTTCTTCCCGGTCCTGCATGGGCACCCTACTCATGCGCCAACGCGACTGCGTGACGAAGGATTGTTACTATAACCACACGCGAAGCCTGTCGTTATAGGAACTGAGTGCTCATTTCCTTCGGTACAAAAGCGGCTAATATTACTGCATGTGAGTCTGAGTCACCTGATTTTGAGGATCTGCTGATACGAATTCGATTCCGATATGTTGGAACGGTATTAAGGAGGGAAAAAAGTACATCTAAAATCTTTTTTTTGTCAGTTTGAACTATGCTGACTCTCAATATTTTAGCAATACAAAATGGTTCTTAGTAAAGCAGTGGTTTCCATGAATACATATCAATGTCATACATATCAATGTGGCAGCAGTGTCAACGTTACTGTGGATTTATACACTTGCCTTTGTCCATTGCTAAGTTTAGGCAAGAAGTATTCTCCCTCGCTGTTACCACTAGTAGCATCTCCCGCCTGATTGAGACTTATCCACACAAACTCACTGCTGTGATTGCAGCCAAAGGTGCGTGTATGAAATATTGACTTGAAGCGGGTGAATAATTATGCAAACAAACCTATGCTAAATATTTAATAAATACTGCAGGTACAATTATAATACAAGAAAAAAGAAGTCCTTTGCTAAAGAGAAAAGCAATCCCAATGACAAAGATTTTAACATGTATTTTACAAATGAAATGCCTCAATGAAACTTTTTTTTTCCTCCTTATGAACGGTATTCAAAAGCTTTATTGGTAGATTTTCTCAAGTTAAAGCGCCACACAGAAATTAATAAACTTAATTTTGTAAGCAGGATCTGTGTATTATTCTTATTATTTAATTACAGGTGTTTTAGCTCATTTCAATTTATTTTATTTAAATGGGCCATTATTTATTTTTATTATGTGTTTATATTTTACAAATGTGATGTAGTATTCATTTATATTGTATATTTTATGTTGTGTAACTTTAGTTCCTATGTGAATATTAGTTCCTTTTTTTTCCTTTTTTACACAAGTGACTTCCGGCCCGATCCTAGCTACCAGTGTTCTGCCAAATTCTTCTACATCGATAAAATGTCCTACATTAGTCGAATTCGACACCCAAAGTACTACCGTGCGCTCTAAACTTATTTTGTTTAGATGCATACAGTAATAACGTACTAAGAAAATGCCTGCAGAAAATACTTAAATGTAGTTATATCAAATAAGGACGGTTTAAATATGCTACGTGACTAATGTGGTCAACTGCTTCAAAGCTAACACAAAAAACACAATGGTTAAAAGTATGAGAGGGTAATACATTCAAAAAGTATCTTTGAGGCAGTGAAAAGGTTCTAAATAACTAAATAAAAGCAAAAATAGTGAGTTCTCGCCGGTTCTAACCGATGTGCGCATGCGTGTGGATAAGGCCTGAAAGATATTGGAAAAAACTATTGTTGCGATTTTTTTGGGGTTTGAGATATATTGCGATATTTAAAAAATTTAGATGTTTTATTTTTAAGAAATTATCACTAGATGACTTGAATAGCTGTTTGGAAAGACTTTGGATGACTCACTATCACCACAGTGTGCATTGATCCCTCGTTTTTCGCGGTTAATGGGGACTAGAACCCGCAGCGATAAGTGAAAAACCACGAATTAATGCACCCTCCCAATTTATTTATTTTTTTGTGTGTGTTTTTTGTGCCAATGTATTTATTCAGATTTAGCATTGGAAAGAGATACATATAAGACATGTTTTTTTTTCTCACTTTCCCCCCCAAGCACTTCAAATGTCATAATCATGATCCGTTTTAAACATAACTGTCCAACCAAATCATTTTTGAACAAGAATAAAGCACTGTAGTAGATAAATGCTTGGCTTTATTAAATGCTTCTATTTGTCTACCTTAGCTGTGACCGTTGGAGTGACATGTAGAAATTTCAAACTGCTCATGATCACTTCTGGCATTTATATGTCTCCAACGTCTCCACACACACACACATTCATTCCAGCGCGGCTTCCTTGCAGAAACTGTTTAACAAGTTAAATGATGATTGACAGATTGCTGCCCGGCTTCTTTGGCTAGATCAAAGCCACTGTTAACTTTAATAAGCAAGTGCCGCAGTGACTGAGAGGAACAAAGGGCTGGGAGAGGGAGGGTGTGAGGCTGTGCGCAGAGCAAAAAGCAAGGTTTATGTGGATTAAAAAAAATAAAAACTATCGCACGCGCTTGCGATGGGACTATCGCGCACGCGCACATCTCGACGGCGATATTTAAACGATATATTGTTCAGGCGTAGTGTGGATGCTTGCGCAAGCGCACTGAGCATTGTTTAGGATGTTTCGCCGCGTAGTAAGGAATGGCCGAACACTGGTAGTAGTATTGACGCTGGAGGGCTGCGTCTCGCGTCAAATAATAAACTCTGCCGTTCTTTTCGCGTGCGTTGCGTTGAGCCGCTTCTGGGACGCACCTAACACGCGGCCGCACTGCGACTGGTGTGCATTGGCTGATTGACTCTAACGCCCGCGTTTCACTGCGTTCTCGCACCATTGACGTTTCTGGGTTATACTGTCCTACCGTGTTGGTCCTCATTATATTAGAGAAGACGGAGTAAATATAACTTACACAAAGAAACTGTAACCCGATCGACTCACAGCCTCGAAAAGTAAGGGTTACATTACGTCAGAAACTCGTTCGGTACGCGTCCGAACCGAACACCACGTACCGAAACGGTTCAATACTATTACATGTACCGTTGCACCCTTAAAAAACAGAGTAACCTTTGCTATGTTTGGAAGTCATTTAATGTTGTGAATCAACTGTAAAAGCTGTTAAAATTGCTCCCGTTTTTGCATTAGTTCCCTTCTCTCTACTCTCGACATGTGAAAGTTTTAAACTTTTTCATCATTTAAAGATAGATTCAAGTCAAGATTTTTCCGACTTAGGAGTATTTTGGATAAAAAGTTACTTAGGTTCGCTAGGAAGGTTCACTACAACAGAGCCTTTCTGAGAAGTCTACTGCTTTAAAATGGCGGCTTTTTACTAACGCCGCTGAGTCTGTCATTTCGCATATACTGTAGTTCTATATGCATGTGATATCTAGGCGTAGATTATAGGCTGTCGGCTACAGTCAGGAAATATTGGAGCCGCCTAGCCTAGCATCGCGTTTGCTACAGCGTCAAAACAATCTTTTCTCTCAGTCTCTGACTTTTCTCGCGTAATTCAGCCAACGTAGTAACGCATAGAAACACACATTGTCTCGTTGCCGAAACGGTGACAAAATCCGAACTGAGATAAAAAAAACTTAATGCACAAAAAACGTACAGATTTTGAATGTACGGCGTACACATTTAGAAATCAGTGTTCACTTGTACAAATTACGCCGAACCGTACAACTTGACGAGTATGGGTTAAAGGAGATGGCGGGTGCATGTGGATACAGTGAGCCGTGTGCTGTCTAATTCAACAAATGCATTAAATAAGACACATGTAAAAACAAATAAATGATGAAAAAATAAGAAATAACAAAAAAGTTTTTTATTGTCACCTTAACTTACTGGCGAACAGAGGTCGAAGTGAGGAGACAGCAGTAGGTATGGGAGGGATGAGCCACGTTGTCTAGCCAGTTCTGTCACACGCACACTACGCTCAGTACAGTCGTATTCTGAACATGTCGTCATATGTCGAGACAAAAGACTAGTCAAATTTTACGTCAGATGTCGAAAGGATCATATGTCGATGTGTACAGGTACCACTGTATTTTTTTATTTCATTGACATTACTCTGCAGGGATGGGAATTTCGACTAATTGCCCTGCCGACTAGTCTCAGATTTTATTGCCACTAGTTGACTAGTCTAAAAGCAAGAAAACTCGCAATTTAATACATATACAGCAGGGGTCTTCAAATACAAATCTTGAACGTCCACAATTATTTTTTTCAGACAAGCCTGGGTCCATTTAATAATGTTGGTCAAGTACAAGGCAGGTTGAAGGTGGTAAAGGTAGTTTTCTTTTGACCAAACAAAAATACTATGTACATTCTGATTAAATTAAATAAATTAACAAAACATTTTTTTGACTTAAAATAAAAAAAACCAAATAAATAAATGATTTAAAAAAATGCAAGTACAATGTTTATACATGTACACTAAATAACTTATTAGATCTGTCATTAAGGTGCAAACAATAACTACTGACATCACATTTTGTAACTTTAAAACACGGCTGGGCAAAAAAGAAAACGTGTGCATGTAGTACAATACATGTTCACTTGTTCAGAACATAAATGACAAGCTCTGTCATTAAGGTGCAAACATAACAATTATTGACAGTAACTTTAACTGTAAAACACTGCTCAATGAGAGAAATGGCATTTGGGGGTCACAAAGCTGTTTACTCACAACATCAGCCAGTACTTCACGGAGTCTTGTGGTTGATAAATCTGAGAGATTAGATTTTTGTTGTCATTTCCTCCTTTTCTTTCCCTTTGAACATTGCTGTCATCACTTCAGTCATACTCTTTTATTATTTCCCCATCAGAGAACGGCTTCTTATGTTTGGCCAACACCCACGACACTCTGAGTGAGCACTCCGTTGCAGTTTGTTGTAGTGTCACAGATTTAACAATAAAGTTGCTCGACTCTTGATATGGATGCTTCAACCTGTTCATTTCTTGCCTTTTCAATTCTGATCTTTAACATAATGGCGCTTCACATTTTCACTTTTTATCAGACCAACTGTCTTTAAGCATATTAAGCACATAGGTTTGGTACTTGCAGTTGGTAAAATTGACGCATATTTGTCATTCCATTCCTCATTGAAACAGCGATTTTCATTGTCCCTTTATTCTCTTGGGCAACTTTGAGCATACCATTTTGTTAGATTCGGTCTTCTAGTGGTGGCATGTGTGGTATTAGTGAACGTTGTAATCTCAAACGTTACCCGCATGCAGTGACAGTGCCGGGGTAACACGGGGAAATCAATAAATCACGTTTGGTCACAGTATGACTTACGTTCTTGAATGAAAAATAAAGTACATGACAGCATGTACTGTATTTTTCGAACTACAAGTCACACCTGAGGATAAGTCGCACCAGCCATAAAATGCCCAACGAAAAGAAAAAAAAAACATATACAGTACTGTGCGGATATACTGTCCTCACCAGGCTATACAGCGAGCTAAACTCCCAAATGACGATGCTGGACGTCCGTATAATTTGCTGAATCAATTTGGTCCTTGATACCAAACAGGTTTGCATCAACGTAAATAAATGATAATTAGGTGCTCTTACAGCAATGACATAAACGGTTAGCATGCGTTCGCTAGCATTAGCACATCGTTCAAACAACCACACAACTGGCTCTTAGTGTCCGATCGCGGGTGGAAAACACACAACAACAACAACAGAAAAAATGATACACACAGGCGTTGCCTCTGTAGAGATATTTTAAAAGCATAAACAATGAACGTAGGTTTTGCAGCTGTGTTTCTCTCTTGCTAACTCGCCCACTCACTCACAGCTACGTAGCTGTCTGTCTTCTTCTGGCGTGTGAGCGCTCTTCTTCATGTAAACGAGTGCGAGTGCACCCCAACGTGGGCGTGAAAGCGCCAGAAACTAAAAGCATGCATTTCAATATAAAAAAGTCAATAATACAATTGAGCACACATTGCCAAAGGCAGAACGCGAACGTGGCCATAGCTTTTAAGAGTTATTCAGATAACTGTAGCATAAAGAACATGCTAACAAGTTTACCAAACCATCATTGTCACTCTAAAACACCAAAATCCATCCATCCATCCATCCATCCATCCATCCATCCATCCATCCATCCATCCATCCATCCATCCATCCATCCATCCATCCATCCATCCATCCATCCATCCATCCATCATCTTCCGCTTGTTCCGGGAACGCCTTGGGATCCCGCCAGAGGAGCTGGTTGAAGTGGCTGGGGAGAGAGAAGTCTGGGCCTCCCTGTTAAAGCTGCTGCCCCCGCGTCCCGACCCCGGAACAAGCCTGTCGTGGCGGTAATCCCCGAACCCGCTGGTGGACACCAGCGGTAAGGGATGCCGTCAAGCTGAAGAAGGAGGCCTATCGGGCCTTTTTGTCCTGTGGGACTCCGGAGGCAGCTGACAGGTACCGGCTGGCCAAGCGGGCTGCGGCTTCGGCGGTCGCCAAGGCAAAAACTCGGACATGGGAGGAATTCTCCTCCTACCGTCACTCGTGAACAAGACCCCAAGATACTTGAACTCCTCCACTTGGGGCAGGATCTCATCCCCGACCCGGAGAGGGCACTCCACCCTTTTCTGACTGAGGACCATGTTCTCGGATTTGGAGGTGCTGATCTTCATCCCAACCGCTTCACACTCAGCTGCGAACCGCTCCAGTGAGAGTTGGAGGTCACGGCTTGATGAAGCCAACAGCACTACATCAGTTGCAAAAAGCAGAGATGCAATGCTGAGGTCACCAAACAGTACCCCCTCAACGCTTCGGCTGCGCCTAGAAATTCTGTCCATAAAAATTATGAACAGAATCGGTGACAAAGGGCAGCCTTGGCGGAGTCCAACCCTCACTGGGAACAAATTTGACTTACTGCTGGCAATGCGGACCAAACTCTGACACTGGTCCTACAGGGACCGAACAGCCCTTACCAAGGGGCTTGGTACCCCGGACTCCCGGCACACCCCCCACAGGACTCTCCGAGGCACACGGTCGAACGCCTTCTCCAGATCCACAAAACACATGAAGACTGATTGGGCGAACTCCCATGCACCCTCGACGACCCTGCCGAGGGTGTAGAGCTGGTCCACTGGTCCACTGTTCCACGGCCAGGACGAAAACCACACTGCTCCTCCTGAATCCGAGATTCGACTTCTCGGCGGACTCTCCTCTCCAGCACCCCTGAATAGACTTTACCAGGGAGGCTGAGGAGTGTGATTCCTCTGTAATTGGAACACACCCTCCGGTCCCCCTTCTTAAAAATGGGGAGCACCACCCTGGTCTGCCAATCCAGAGGCACTGTCCCCGATGTCCACGCAATGTTGTAGAGATGTGTCAGCCACAACACTCCTACAACATCCAGAGCCTTTAGGAACTCCGGGTGGATCTCATACCCCCGGGGCCTTGCCACCGAGGAGCTTTCCAACCGCCTCAGTGACTTCAACCCCAGAGATCGAAGAGCCCACCTCGGAGTCCTCAGACTTTGCTTCCTCAAAGGAAGGCGTGTCGGTGGAATTGAGGAGGGCTTCGAAGTATTCTCCACATCGGCTCATGATGTCCCGAGTTGAGGTCAGCAGTACACCATCTTCACTATACACAGTGTTAATGGTGCACTGCTTTCCTCTCCTCAGGCGCCGAATGGTGGACCAGAATTTCCTCGAAGCTGTCCGGAAGTCGTTTTCCATGGCCTCGCCGAATTCCTCCCATGTCCGAGTTTTTGCCTTGGCGACCGCCGAAGCCGCAGCCCGCTTGGCCAGCCGGTACCTGTTAGCTGCCTCCGGAGTCCCACAGGACAAAAAGGCCCGATAGGCCTCCTTCTTCAGCTTAACGGCATTCCTTACCGCTGGTGTCCACCAGCGGGTTCGGGGATTACCGCCACGACAGGCACCAACCACCTTACGGCCACAGCTCTGATCGGCCGCCCTCAACAATGGAGGTGCGGAACATGGCCCACTCGGACTCAATGTCCCCCACCTCCCCCGGGACAAGGGAGAAGTTCTGCCGGAGGTGGGTGTTGAAACTCTTTCTGACAGGGGATTCTGCCAGACGTTCCCAGCAGACCCTCACAATACGTTTGGGCCTGCCAGGTCTGGCCAGCATCTTCCCCCGCCATCGGAGCTGGTCGGGCATTTTTCTTCCTGGCTGCTCAGCCTGTTTACAAAGAAGCAGAGGCGCAAAGACCAAGATGCATGATGCTGCGTTTAACTGACTATTATAATACAAAACGTTTAATTTTGAGTAGGCGGTTAAATGATTGAACGATAAGTCGCGCACATCCCTATTACTCTGCAGAAATCTGTTTTCACGTGGACATTAAAATGTTTTTTTTTCAGAAAATTTTTGTGTTTGTTGTACTAAATTGTTTTGATCGTAATTGGTTTATGAATGCAATAAAATGGGAAGACATCCAAAGGGGTGAATACTCATAATAGGCACTGCATATATTTTTTTGCAATATCCTTTTACCGATAGATTACTTTCTTTCTTGTAGCCCTGAACTCATTAATTGGCATTTATGTTTAGACATCCATCCATCCATCCGTCCATCCGTCTGTGCATCCATCCATCCATCCATCCATACGTCCATCCATCCATTCATCCTTGGTATCACTTATCCTCTCGAGGTTCGAAAGGATGCTAGAATCAACCCAGTTAAGTATGGGCAGGAGGCAGGGTGCACCCTGAACTGGTTGCCAGCCAATCGTAGATTTTTAAAAATCTATTTAACTGGGAACACTGATTGATTTCACTGCCATTAATAACTGTAGACAGGAAGTCCAATTTGACTGACCTCCTGGTCAAAATGGATCGTACATCATTTGCCTTCAACAGAAGTAAATTAGTTATTACTTAAACATAGAATAAAATAAAATTTGAAAAACGGATCTTATTTACCTGATTTCGATCCTCTAAAAATGATGTGATTGGATCTGATTTCTGATCATGAGATCAGATATAATATCTGTTCGTAGTTTATGCTGGGTTTAAAATTTGTTTTAAAATGTAGTTTAATTCCATTGGTGAGGTCAAAGATAAAGTCCTATATTGATGTACTGTTTATAAAATTGTTTTTTTTCGTAGTTTTTGTAATGACAGATGTTTCACCTCTGGTTAGCAAAGGAGACAGGAAATTAGGATTCTAATACCTTTAGGAACCACTACCAAAGGAATTCAATTTATTTGATTAGCACTGAATTTGTAACTCATGTATCAATTCTTATGATGGTAAATTACTGAATACAGTAGAGGGGTCCTTAGTTGAGACAGAAAGTGTTTGGTACTACTGAGGTACCACACTTCTATTCATGATATTCCATTGTAAAATCACTGATATTGCTCAGAGACAATAAAGCAACAGAAAGAAAAAAAGTATGTTTAAGACTTGTTTTCAATAACCTGCACCTCATGCAGCAAATCCACATGCACACCTATGCAAACATGCAACACACGCACGCACAACCAAACAATCATTTTGAGATTCAAGTACATCATTGATTTTTTTCCACGACAAATTAACAAGGATAAATCATTTGTACTGAAGATTATGTTTAATATCTGTTATAAACACTTCAATAATGCCAAACCTGCTGACCTCCGCTCTTTAGAACCTTTGGATCAAAAGTTGTCTTTTCGCCATGGACTAACTGATGTCTCATGTTTGCAACCTGCTGAGAAATGAAAAGCAAAAGATTTGACTTAATAGGGCTCTAAAGTGTTCACAATATTTTCCATAATGATATTTCCACAGGTTTGTGCAACAATTTGTGTTAAAACATTTTTCAAACTTTAGTTGGTCATTTTTCCGGCCTTTCTCCGAAATCTCAATTGTTGTTATTTAAGGGTGTAACGGTACATGTATTTGCATTGAACCGTTTTGGTACGTGGTGCTCGGTTTGGAACGGAGGCGTACCGAACGAGTTTCTGACGCAATGTAACCTTTACTTTTCGAGGCTGTGAGTCGATCGGGTTAGTTTCTTTGTGTAGATTATATATTTACTCCGTCTTCTCTACTATAATGAGGACCAACATGGTAGGACAGTATAACCCAGAAACGTCAACGGCGCGATAATGTGGCCGCCGCGAGAACGCAGGGAAACGTGGGCGTTAAAGTCAATCAGCCAATGCACACCAGTCGCAGTGCGGCCGCGTGTTAGACGCGTCCCAGAAGCGGCTCAACATGACGCACCCGAAAAGAACGGCAGAGTTTATTATTTGACGCGAGACGCGACCCTCCTGCGTCAATACTACTACCGGTAGCTAGGATCGGGCAGACCTGAAGTCACTCGTGTAAAAATACGGTGGATCCGGTTGATTTTCAAACTAATATGCAATCGTAACCCACTTTTTGAGTCCATCAGATCTCTTGAGTAGTAGATTGGGGCACAGTTGACTTGTCTTTGTTGATTTACTGCTGTCTTCTCTGCTATAATAATAACCAACACAGCCCCGTGTTCAATACAAAACCCTCCTACCACAACAAAACAAGTAGGAACTAATATTCACATAGGAACTAAAGTTATACAACATAAAATATACAATATAAATGAATACTACATCACATTTGTAAAATATAAACACATAGTAAAATAAATAATAGCCCATTTAAATAAAATATATTGAAATGAGCTAAAACACCTGTAATTAAATAATAAGAATAATACACAGATCCTGCTTACACAATTAAATTTATTAATTTCTGTGTGGTGCTTTGACTTGAGAAAATCCACCATTAAAGCTTTTGAAAACCGTTCATAAGAAAAAATAAGTGTGTAATAAACAACTAGAATATTTATATTTTGCATTTTGTTTTCTTACTGTACCGAAAATGAACCGAACAGTGACCTCAAAACTTAGGTACGTACCGAACCGAGATTTTTGTGTACCGTTACACCCCTACTATTATTACTGTGGCTGGCTGACAATTAGAATATTTTAAATTTAATCTCTGTTCTGATTCTGTCGGTGGAGTGGGTGTAGGCAGTGCGTTTGGTGTGGTAACTTTCCGCCACGAGGACAACAAACATTTTCAATGGCACCAAGCTTTGCAATCTCACAAATATACAACTTATAATAGTCATTAACGCCGGCTTCAGTGAGGTTTCGTTCATGCGTGTGTGCAGAAAGGCGTATTTTAGTCAGGTGCACAGCTTTTGCTTGGTGTTTCATTACCAAAATGCTAGCAATTCCTTATTTCTACTTAAATAAGACATTCACTCCAACACACTCACAAGGAGTGTCACTTCAAGTCAACTTCTTTAAAGATTCAAAGATCAAACTGTCTTTTGAATGAGGCACAGCAATAGATTTTTCGGTTAGTGCCAGCAAATGAGGAATGATGATGTATTAATTGTTGGTCAAGCAATGCTGTTTAAAAAAAAAAAAAAGTATTATAGCCTCATTTACAAGTTAAGAACATTGAGGATTTAAAGATGAACAATGGTTCTCTGCCAAAGTTGGCTGGGATTGGCTCCAGCTCTACCTCAACACTAAGGAGGACATGTTGTATAGAAAATGAATGGGGTTGCAGTACAGTACTAGAGTCTGATGAATTTCGAGGCCTTTTCTCTTTATTACAATGTAAGGAATATGTATTCAGTGAAGCTCTTGCAATTATTCCTCCTCAAAGGAGAAGCACTCAAAAAAATATCCAAGAGCATAAAAAGTAATTTGAAGTCTTTGTTTTATTATTTAAAGCTAACATTTATTTAAGATATTGACATTGTAATAACCGCTGGAAGAAAAGATGACACTCTAAAGCCAATTTCCATAATGAGATTTATGGGGTAAACGTATTGCATTTTGATGTTTTTGTACATTCAGAAGGGAGTGTATTATATGTGAATGTGTCAGGAATGCGGCAGATGTAGTCACAGTCAAATCAGTATGCTCCCTTCTGCGTTTCAAAGATAACTCTGAAATTGTAATATTTCAGTTGTCTCTACTTTTCACGGCTTGCTTCTTGATAGACTATGCAGAATATTATTTTCACTACTCTTGTTTTGTCTGTGCACTGATTTCTTCAACTAAAAGAAATATATGCCATATTTATTTCAATGTAACGTGTAGAGTATGTTAAAGTAATTTTCTGATTTCATTTAATCTTTTTTCACTTTATGACCAACCTGTCAGACACAAATGTTTTAATCTACTGCTTTATCAGAAATAATCATTGCTGTCAAGATGCTTGTGGTGAGTTAGACAAATGATTTTAGTGTTGCGATGTTTTAAAGATTAGTCTCCATGAAATTCCAAGGAAGATTTTTGTGCTGCACAGAGTTAGTGATTTTTAGCAGGCATTATCAGTGCTCTGGAATGTTGAGCAAATTTGAGCCTCGAATTAGTATTTGCTTGGACAAATCCTTTTTCACTCTTTTTACACAAAAGTTAGCCATAACATGCAATTTAAGGACTAATTGACAATTTAATAATTGATTTTGCACATATTAATCCACAACAGGATTATTGATGTACAGGTAGTCCCCAAGTTACGACGTACCCGACTTGCGTGATTTCGACTTTTCCACACCGGAGTCTCGTCCACCGTTTTGTCTCCTGTAAAAAAATAAAATAATAAATAAGCAGCTTTTTATCCGCCACCTCAAAGCATTGATGTATACAGTACATTAGTTGTAATAGTGTTGTTGTAGTTTAATTTTGTTATTTATAAAATACAGTGTATCACAAAAGTGAGTACATCCCTCGCATTTCTGCAGATGTTTAAGTACCGTATTGGCCCCCCTAATATAAGATGGCCCTGATTATAAGACGACCCCCTATTTTTCAAGACTCAAGTTTGAAAAAAGATTTTTTGAACACCAAATTAATTTTTATACAGAAAATTACAATACATTTGAAACAAATGATTATAACAATATATTTGAGAGAAAAAGAATATTATTTTGCCTCATTCAAATCTTAATATCTGAACATTTAAATATGTAAACTAAAGTGCAATCACATCCGTAAATGAATGGCTTCTGGTTTTTGAAATGTAAATAAAGCAATCTATTGTGATAAAACAACAAAATTGCAATAACTGCATTAACCATCAAAGTGAAGCCTAACTGTAACTGTAGTCTTGAAACAGATCTGAATAAGGAAAAACATTGCAATAAAATAATGCAAACTGGTTAAACTTGAGAGTAGCTGAGATCTATCATGACAGAACATCGCTTCAATGATATCTGACGCCATCTAGCGTTGTGAATGGGTATAACGTCTAGACCGCGAATATAAGACGACCCCCACTTTTTCAGTCTTATTTCAATGCAAAAAACACTGTCTTATATTCGGGCCGATACGGTATCTTTTCATGGGACAGCGCTGACAAAATGACACTTTGACACAATGAAAAGTAGTCTGTGTGCAGCTTATATAATAGAGTTAATTTATTTTCCCTTCAAAATAACTCAAAATATAGCCATTAATATCTAAACCCCTGGCAACAAAAGTGAGTACACCCCTTAGAAACGACGTAAATCCCTAAATGTCCAAATTGAGTATTGCTTGTCATTTTCCCTCCAAATGTCATGTGACTCATTACAGGAGTGCTGTCAGCATTGCTGCAGAGATTGAAGAGGTGGGGGGTTAGCCTGTTAGGGATCAGACCATACACCATACTCTGCATCAAACTGGTGTGCATGGCTGTCACCCCAGCAGGAAGCCTCTTCTGAAGACGGTACACAAGATAGCCCGCAAACAGTTTGCTGAAGACATGTCAACAAAACACATGTTTACTGGAACCATGTCCTATGGTCTGATGAGATGGGCGGGCTTTCTTATGTACCGTCTTCAGAAGAGGCTTCCACGTTACACAAGAAAGACTCCCGTCTCATCAGACCATAGGACATGGTTCCAGTAATCCATGTGCTTTGTTGACTTGTCTTCAGCATACTGTTTCTTGTGTACCGTCTTCAGAAAAGGCTTCCTCCTGGGGTGACAGGCATGCACACCAGTTTGATGTAGAGTGCGGCGTGTGGTCTGAGCAGTAACAGGCTAACCCCCCACCTCTTCAATCTCTGCAGCAATGCTGACAGCACTACTGTAACGAGTCACATGACATTTTGGAGGGAAAATGAAAAGCAGTACTCAATTTGAACATTTAGGGGTGTACGTAGTTTCTCAGGGGTGTACCCACTTTTGTTGCCAGGGGTTTGTTTAGATATTAATGGCTATATTTTGAGTTATTTAGAGGGGAAAATAAATTAACTCTATTATATAAACTGCACACAGACTACTTTTCATTGTGTCAAAGTGTCATTTTGTCAGTGTTGTCCCATGAAAAGATACACTTAAATGTATACAGAAATGCGAGGGGTGTACTCACTTTTGTGATACACTGTATATGGTTGATCTCTAATTGATATGCATATCTGGTATTTTATTATACTATATGTGCGGTCTTCTTTCCTTTGTTGCACTCGGACTTGTTTGCTGTCACGCCAACGCTACTTTCTATTAGTTTGGGACATTGGGTACATAGGGTAAACGGCGCAGGCTCGGCGATGCCCCGTTAGCTCCCTATTAGCCTGCTAGCTTGTCGAGCAGCGTTTGTTTTCACCGCTGGACCGGTGCCACTAATAGCTGCCGTTTTCCTTGATTTCCAAATTTTGGACCTTATTTCCCTCGGTATTATTGTGCAGCCATTGAGGTATGTCTTTGTAAGCGAATATGTCTCTATTGATATACTTTATAGTATTATTGTACGCTCTGTCTTGATTGTATTTTCTAAATGTGTTTTTATAGTTTGACTGTGACAAATAAATAAATGTCAGTTGGAAGAAGAACGATCGATGTTAAGGCATGGGAGGAAATTATTTACTTTTATTTTTTACTTTATTTTATTAATATGACGTAAATTAAATGTTTTTGGATAGTTATTATGAGATTTAAGGGTACTTTAAGGGTTAATTCCGACGCACGGAAATTCGGGTGGTGTCGCCAGTGTATGAACAGAACTCGTTTGTAAACTGGGGACTACGTTTACCTATAAATGTGCCATAGTGGATGTGTGCTTGGATGTAACTTCAAACAGCTGACATTGTTTTCAGACCAAAATCCAGTTGAGACTGAAGCAACAGTGCAGTATGCCCTCCCACAGTTTAAACACAGTGTCCCTCAACCAGATTAAAAGTCATTTACATACAATCAATCAGTTGTTTCTATTCAATTAGGTACTTATTTTGCCCATCTGTAAAAAATATACTCTAGGAAGCTCTATCTCCTGGCAATTTGTACAATCGAGACAAGTAGACTGTCCTAAAACAAGGTTCATTCTTTCTTTCTTTCCACCATGCTTATTCAACATCTATACGCTTCCCCTATGTCAGATCATGGAACAGTATGACATCTCCTATCACACCTATGCAGATGACACACAATTCTACCTTTCTGTGTCCCAACATGATTATAGTCCCTTAGTCTCTCTGAGTAAATGCATTCATCAAATCCATAAATGGATGTGCCAGAATTCTCTCCAGCTAAATGTGGAGAAGACAGAAGTGATCATTTTTGGTCCAAAAAAAGGAAAAGTTAAAGATAAGCACGCACCTTAGCACAATGTCACTTACAGCTACAAATCAAGTTAGAAACCTTGTTGACCCAGACCTAAAATTTGATAGCCATTTAAAGTCCGTCACTAAATCTGCTTATTATCACCTAAAAAATATAGCCAGAATTAAGGGGCTTTTGACTCAACAAGACATGGAAAAACTTATGCATGCATTCATTTTCAGTAGATTGGACTATTGCAACGGTATATTTACAGGTCTTAATAAAAAATCAGTCAGGAAGCTGCAGCTAGTACAGAATGCTGCTGTCAGAGTCCTTACAAATACAAAGAAATTGGACCACATTACACCAGTTTTGAAATCATTATACTGGCTTCCAGTGAGTCAAAGGATAAACTAGAAAATACTACTACTCGTCTACAAAACATGTGATGTAAAGCACTTTGAATTGCCTTCTGTTGAATTGTGCTATACAAATAAATTTGCCTTGCCTTGCCTTTCTTTCTCCCTTTCCCTCTTTCATTCTTGTCTTCTCAAGATTATTGATGATTTAGTTCCCTTTTAGTTAATTAAGGAAATTTTGTTTGAAAGCAATATATATTTTGAATTCACTCCTGACTGGCTCGCCCTGTTTTCTTCTATCTAACAGGGGAAATGTGTAAGTGCTGGAAAGGACACAGAAGGAATTCATACGCTTATGATTGGATTTGAGTTTGCATCGACCTGAGACCATTAAAATGGTGTTGCTGTGGAAACTGTCATTGCTGCTGTCGTTGCTCGACTGCTTAGCAGGTAAGCCTTCTAAATGACAAAACATTTTTAAATTGTTAGTGTATTAACAATAAATAGTTATTTATTTATTGCTGACAGCTCTTTAAACTGCTGAAAAGACTTAAGAGTATGAGTAAACTCTTACTTACTAATCTTTTTTTGTACCCTGTGTCTGTCTAGTTAGTAATCCCCCTAATTTTAGGTCAAAGTGAATGTCTTATCACTAGCATCTTCCAGCAGCGTTACTTCTGTTTTGGGGCTTAGCTGTGAGAAAAAAAAATAGCTAGATATCCCTCTCAAGAAGAATATTCTTAATGTCTTGCAGTTGAGCATGGGGTCATTCATTTTAAAGGGCACTTGAATCATTACCCTAATTGAGATTGCATGGGCAGTAGTACAGAAATCCTTCCTGTGATCTTGCTTTTAATGAGACACCTAATTTGCGTATCTTACAAAATGTTCGGGGTCAAATGTGAGTCTTCCTAATGTCGGAGTTTGAGGATGAGAGCAAGATAAATTAGAGCTTTGTAGCATGAGCATGGTTTATTAAAGAATGACTATGTTTCATATTCTCTAGTTGCAGATAACCCATTCACCGCTTGCAGCTGAGCTTTAAAATAATTAGCATCTATGCATCTCACTTCCTCTTAGTGTATTTGACCGCACCTAATTTCACCATTTTGGCAAAAAGCATGGTTTATTTGTAAATCAAATGTGTCTTTACATTTCTTTCAAGAACAGTGAGTAAGTATGGGATTATAATCTCCACCATTGCTTCGAATCTTGCTGTCATACAGTAAATTCCTTGACGTTTAGTTAAAGTAAAAATAAAATGTTTATAAAATAAACTAAAGAGTATTGGTCCCTGATGAACAGCTTGAATTGGAGCAATCATTGCAGTGCCATTTACCATACAGAAAAATGATTTTTGCGAAAATAGAGCAAATTATAATATCTATTTTTCATATGAATGGAAAAGACTTCTTGAAAGCATTTTGACATCCATGATGGGCTGTATTTCACAATTTACTATTCAGGTATGTATGATCATTACCTTTGTATAATTTGAATTGGCAGATTGTGGGAAAAAAAATAATTAGTACTATGCAGCAAAAAATGGACACATTTTTAATTTCCATAAATCAACATTGATAACTCAAAAGTCACTTAAAAGTGCTCACTGCTACTTACTGTGGTTATGTATAGAAATAAGTGGAATCCTGAATCTAATTTCAGGAAATAATCAGTCGAATGTTTTAATTAAGAGAAGGTTGGGGAGCTGGCCATTGCTGAAGCTTGCAGTCAGCAGAATGTATTTAAACTCTCAAAAAATTGGTGTTCTGACAAAGATATAAACAGTATCTTAGAATGCATGAGCACAAAACTGGGTAGAGAAAGCACAGTGCCATAATGTCAGGTCTCTGCTCGGAGGGAGGTTATCCACCAGGCAGCCGGCTATGTGGGCGAGCAGATGATCCGGGAGGAAGTCGTTCCCATAGAAAGTTCATCAGGAGTTAACCTGATCCATCCCTGCACTCTTTGCCCCAGGGGCGCTGGCTGGCTTTGTGTTTGAGTATGTCAGAGAGCAGAGAGGGGACACTCGAGCAGGCTGGCAGATGCATTTTGACCTGTCATGTGAAGGCTAACATGTGCACAGTTTGGCCGTGACTGAACCTCGTCAAGTGAAAAGTGCTAAAGCAATGTTAGTGCAACAAATTAGATGAAAATCATTTCAATATATTTTTCACTTTGGGAAATCCCACCTAGTGGGGACAACGATCTTTTGCGGTTGCTGCCCCCAGGTTATGGAATAGACTTCCCCCTGAAATCCGCACCACTGCGAATTTGGGCCTTTTTAAATCTCGTTTAAAGACACACCTTTTTAAACTTGCCTTTCCCCCAGATTAGTTTAGCCTGGTTTTATTTCTTAAGGGTTTTTAATGTTTTCGGATTTTATCTGTTTTATTGTTTTATTTGCTGTCTGACTTTTATCGTGATGCGTTGTTTTGTTTCTTTTTTCTTCCTAATGTCATTGTATAATACTTTCCTGCCTTTTATTTACTATGAGCCATGTTTGTCTTTGTTGTAAAGCACTTTGGGGACCTTTCGGGTTTTGTAAAGGGCTATATAAATAAATTTGACTGATTTGATTGATATCTAATCAAAGCTCTAAATTGCGGTTAACCAATCTGATTGAAACCGAGAGCTACATCTTGGGTACTGGTTAAGGCTGACACAAAATATTACTTGATTGTCTGCTTGTCACTTTTTTTTTACAAGATTAGTTGGCTAATTGGATCGAATATAAAACATGATGTTGTGCCAGCAGCTGAGCTTGTGTAACCATCATTAGCTTCTAGCTTGAGGTGTAATCAATAAAAACAAGATTATACTATAGTACATTCTGCCATTCTTTTCAGCCTCTACCAATATTTCTTAAATGTACATAATTTAAGGTGATATTCTGGCCCTAAAATTCTACCAGTAAATGTAGTATTGTATAAGTGTATTATAACAAAAACATGTACTTTCTGAAAAGTCAGAGTATGAATATTTTGTTACTATCTGTACTTTATAGCAGGGATCCCCAATCACCGGGCCATGGACCGGTACCGGTCCGTGGCGCATTTGCTACCGGGCCTGTGCCTCTTGACATATGACTAATCAGAGTAGAAATTTGTGTACGTCGCCCTCTAATGGTTGGCCACCATAACTGGGGTGTTTGCAGACCTATAGCAGCCCTGCGTCAGTTAATGTAAACAGTAACACTATATGGATAGGAACTTATCATTGTCATTGAAATTCGTTAGCATCTATTTTTTTATATCTTTGTGCGCATGTCCTCAATAATGACATAAGTGCATCAGATTTGTTCCCGGAAATAAAAAGCCCACACGTTAGCGAACATGACTGAAAAACAGATGTCTTTGGACAGCTTTTTTACGGGCAAAAGGCCACCTGCTGAGCCAGAAGAGGAGCCTCCAAGTCCATTCTGTATAATATTTGGCTAAAAGCTAGTAAACAAGGCAAGAAAAGCGGATGCACTGAAAGCATCATACCTCGTGACGAACCGTATTGCCATTTGCCAAAGCTAAGAAACCTTTCACGATTGGAGAAGAACTCATTATGACTGCGATCAAGGATATTTGCCCTCAAGTTTTAGTAGAGGCCGCTGCTAAAAAAGGTTGATTCAGCAAATAGTGAGTTACATTTTTCCTGCCCTTAATGTACGTTTTTAGTGCCGTCGTGTCATTTTATATTTACTGTAATTTTCTGCCACACATTGCCGGTCCGTGATAAAAAGGTTGGGTACTACTGCTCTATGGCATCTCACATAAAAAACGCATGCATACATTGACCACCAGATCAAATCCTTCTTGTCGATAGATGAGATAAAATCGATAATTTGGCGAGTCGCCGCAAGACATTTGTTGAGTTGAGCGGTGTGTAGGGTCACCCTCATTCCATACAAATCCTTGGCATTGTCTAGAAAAACCCACATTTCATGCGAACAAAAAAAAAAGACCTTTTCCCTTCAAAGACTAATGGTAGTTAAAAATAAAAGCCTCAACACCAAAAGCACATGTACACTGAGACACTATGAAGTAAAACGTTGACACCATTTAGAGTAAGGGCAGGGTTGGACAAGTGTCTGTCACGCGGATGTTGTCAGGCGTATCTTCCAATCATAGTTGATGCCACATCCCTATGTCCTCCTGCCAAGGTGCGCAAATACAACACAAAAGCCTGGATCGTGAGGCGTAAATGTGTGGCAACTTCTGCAATTCAGGGTGTGCCGCTAACGCCTTATGAGAATAGTGGGAGGCTACGGTTCTGTCAGCTCCTATCAGCATGAATCCCACCAATTGCTCAGAATTGCTGATCTATCTTGCAAAGTGACACAGGGACATTTGTAAATATTGCCTCATTAGTGTAAAATATGTGTTGTTTGTATTGTTGAGCCCCAAACTCGCCAGTCTTGTAAAATTAATGGTAGGGGGATACGAACAGGTTTTAACCCATTTTATAGGTGATTCTATTAAAGTAGACTCAAATTGACAACAAGTAATCTTCTCAAGATTGTGTGAGAGGAAAAAAGCAAGGTATATTGCTTTAATTAAATGAAAAATGCCCCTTTTGGGGGACAATGTTTCATTGTGTAGTATGTACACATTCAATAGAAATAATAAAAACTAATAAATGGTTATAATTTTCTAGTCCCACATATAGTTAAACCTAATCAGTGATATGTTTCGTCTGTGAATAGGCTTTTGCCTGCCTTACCTAAAGGGATATTATTGCATCGTGTGTACTATTTTTGATTTGCACAAACATAATGTGACATGCTTGCCTGAGCATATCGATCCCATTTCTTTTGTTACAGACAGCAATAGTAAGTGGCCAATGCCAGTTTTTACGTAGCAATAGAAGATCTGAACGATATAATTTTCAATACAAGCAACACAGGAAGAAAACCAAGAAAGGATAGACAAAACTGAGTGCAAATCATATGTGAAGGACATGCAACTCACAAATTTCTTAGACCTCTGTGAATGGAGAAGATAATGTTTAAATTAGAGATATCCCGAACACGTATTATTGCACCTGAGTCCAAGAGTCCTGAGTCCAGATTTTGAGTCCGGATCCGATGTTTTGTTAATGTATCAAAGATGGGGCCTCACCTATTTTTCACGCATATAAGGCATGGGTCCCCAACCTTTTTTGCACCACGAACCGTGTGATTTGGGTCTTTTTTTTCACGGGCCAGCGTTCTGTCAAATTTTGTACCCTTATAAAATTTTGATCCCAAAGCTTTTGTGGCGGTGAAAAAGCCCTCTTTTATATTCAATTGGACTCTTTTCTACATGTCTGTCCATGATCAAACGTAATTAATATTTCTTTCTTTAAAGAAAGTTTGTAGTGTTTACTTTGGAATCACATTTGCGGCCATTTTTAACGTTACGCGCATGCAAAATATGTTAGAACACCGGCAATGTGCGTCAGAAAAACACGTCAAACACTTATTTTTAGCCCCGTCGTGTTAAGTGCAGGGGAAATATAACTCACCCGCTGAATCAGTGGGAGGCCTGAGCTTGTTTCGTTGAGACGAGATGGTCCCATCTATGTGTGATGGGAGAGTGAGAAAAACCCGCTTCACAAAGATAAGATGTTGGAAACTGTAGCACGATTTTCAGTGCTCTCGTAGCGACGTCAGAATATTCCGGAATGACTTTAATCCAGAACCTCGGTAGAGTTGTTGTCTGAAATGTACAGTACGTTTAAGATCGCTGTCATCTGCAATCTCTACAAGCTGATCCTCCTGTTGCACAGACATGCTCGAGTCACACGGTTTATTCACAAACGGGTCACGAATCCACTCCTTCGCAGTTTTTGGGTCTGTGTGATTGGGAAGTAGCGTAGATCTGGTTTTCTTCAAGGTTGTAGGCTCATCTTCTGGCTCATCAGGTGTCCTTTTCCCCGTAAAAAAAAATGTCCAAAGAGTTCTGTTTTTCAGTCATTCTAGTGTTGGGGATAATTATTTTCGGGAACAAATGTGATGCGCCCGCCCTACGTCATACGTTATTATTGAGGATAAGCGCACAAAGATGGACAAAGCGAGACGTACTGCTAGCAGTCCAATCAATGGATTTCTATGACGACATTCTATCCTGTTGTATTATATCAAGTGTAGACAGGAATATTGTTGTGTTAATGGGCAGAGGCCAAAGTTAATTCGGCCAGAGTGCAGTCGTTAACAAATTATTATTTCTGTGCGGCCTGGTAGCAAATGCGCCTCGGAAGTTTGATGTTGACGTTGGCTGTTCACAAATGTTCCGACTGAAGTCACGTGAATTAGAAAAAAAAAATTTGATTGACTACTTCATCGTTGTTGCTGATATTAATCACAGAAAGATCAACCAATCTTCTCTGAGGCATAAAAATTTATTGTCATTCATTAATAGTTTGCGGTCTGTCTGGTGAAACTGGTCACATCACTCAGGTGAGAGACCGCTTGCCGCCCTTCCACTCGCGATTACGCTGCCTTTGTATTGGAACTTTGTGCACAACAGGAAAAATCGCAGCCGGTATGAATGCAGAACATGTGATGATCATTATTAATGATGCACGGAAAAAGGGCTAGCAATATGGAATACTCAAATCTAATTGGCTAAAATAGTCATTCATAAATTTTCTTCTCGATACTTCCTGGCACTTCCTGAGAATACTGGCTTTCATAAACTTTGCACATTTTTCTCCACTATTACACATTTAAATTAAATGAAATTCTGTGATTTAAAAAAAAAAAAATATCAAACTGGATTCTTTCAACCAGGAGGCAAATGATAAAGGTCTCGTATTCAATTGATACTGTTTCTTGTGTGGTGATCAGAGTACTGGGCCAGTTTTGAGTACACAAGAACTGTTTAGTTGCACGCACAACGTATGACCCTCTCGCCTCAGAAGAGCAGTTGTAATGTGACTGTGTTTGAAAAGGAGTGTGCACAACTAAGGTGATTAAACTCTATGCATGTTGTAAAAGTAAAGACATTCCCTGATTTTGACGTGCCAGCCTACTAGCATCGTCAGAAGTAGAGCTGTCATTATCGAATCTTTCTAGAATCGATTTCCCATTGAATAATTCCATAGAATGTTCTATTAACAAAGCACAAGTAATCTGTGAAACTGCCATGACTCATGAAGTTGTTTGGAGAGTTTTGAATGCACACATGTATCTCTGTATAATAACATTCAGTCATCGTGGGGGACCTCCGTGGCTAAAACTACTGTATGTGTCGACCTACTTTGGAGACTTATTTTCATAGCCCCACACTGAAGCTGCAGTTTGGTAAATAAAACGATAACATATGATATGACTAGCAAGTTAATAGACTTCACGCATATCAGTGAGAATATTAGTTGACAAAAGATTGACAAGTTTAATGCACTGTAGCTACATCAAAGTCGTTGCTATGCGGTAGCATCATTACATTATCTGCAAAGATGTATTCATGGCACTGGAAAGGAGCATGTACTGTATGTACAGTCAGAAATTTTGACATTTCACTAATTCATACATTATATTGGCTTGGACACGGTGATGGACACAGTGATGTATTGAATTTAATTACAAAAAACAAAACAAAAAAAACAATCACTTAATGATACAAAATGATGTGATTTGATTGCTTCGTGATACACTTTGCAGCCATTTTGCTAAGCCCTACTCTGAAATAGTTCAAATAGTTTCATTTGGTTTCAATGAACCCACAATATATTACCTTAAACAACCTAATCCTTGAAATATTTGTCCCTCAATGAGCGATCTTAAAGGTGTCCTTATCGGCCTGGACAGAGGGTTAAGATGCCTCTAAAAGTAAGATTGCCTTTCTTTTTATTTGATGCATAAAACCTTGAGCTGAAACGAATGGATTTGGGACCTCTCAAACATCCCCCACAGCTGACTCCCCGTGTGCCTGTTTATTCATGCTGAGGTAAGCTGCAGATATTCATTTGCTGTCAGCAAGTATTGAATTTGAGATTAGTTTTTATTTCAGACCCCAAAACAGCTCACCTCTCTTCCTTCCTTCCACCTCCTATAGCAAGCCGAGTTTTACGTTGTTTGAGCAGCCTTATGAAATGGCTGCATATTATCACAATCTTGCAGCAGGTAACGGATAGGAATGGAGGCGACCCATTTTCTTTAAAGACCCTTTCATAATGACCTCCATTTCTGAATCGCTGTAGTGTATGAGGAACTTTCCGTCAGGATTTTGGATCAGTGCACTCACTTGATAGAGTGATTTTTCATCATTTTGCTTTTCAGGCCCGAGGTGCTCATGACTGGTGTGGCTGTGAGATTCTGGCTTAAACCTGACTTAGATCTTCAAATAGGTGACAAATCTGTCAACTCATGTTACTTGTCAGATCTATTTTAACAATGCACCAGGCTGCCAAAATGTACTGTAATTCCCTGGAGCAACAAAAAAATCTTTGGCCTATTGACTTCATACTGATTCCTCACATGCAGCTGATAGATACTATATTTAATGTTTGAATACAGGTTGGCATGCCTTTAGCTTTTCTGAATCTTAATGTGTTTCAGGGTGTTTACGTCATTGTAAACTAAGCTTTCATCTGTGGCCCGAAAACTAATTCCTTCTCATTAATCTGATCACTATTCGACATTAGCCTAAAAATTGCAATGGAGTTTCAAAAAGACAGGTCTTTTAAGATAGGCCTATTATTCAACTGGTGCTACGTGACCAACAGTCTTGTTTTATGGCAGCCTGTTTAATTTTCATATTGTAGTGATTACTACCTCCTCCTAACATAATCCACCTTTAGAACTAATGTTGGGCATGTTGTGTTCCGGGGGTGAACTCTTTGTCGCGTGCGTTTCCGGCAGAGAGAACTAGAGACATGAGCGGTGACCCCGGCTTGCCTTGCTGAAGTCTCAGAGGAATTTTTATGAACACGAAACGTTATGGCGGACACTAGCTTTCTCGAACTAGCGATGTTTAACGAGTCTTCTGCGGCCGCGTGGTCCGCGAACCATGGACGGAGGTCGTCCTCTGTAGAATTTCAGACGATACCATGTGCTTATATCACGTTGGTGTCTGCGCTCGGGTACTGGACGGCATGCAAAACTCAGCGCTTTGTTATTTTTCCACCGAAGGAGGACAAGTATACGAGGCTCAAGGCGCACCTTCTCAGGCTTTTTGAACCGTCGTACGCATTAACGGCTTCAAAGATGCACGAGGTGTCCGCCACGAGAGCCCGACAGCCCGAGGTTCCCATCGACGATCGCGGTACTTCCGCCCCAGTTCCTCGCAGTCGTACTTCCATCCCAGTGCCCATGCCATCAAAGCTCGCTCCCGCTCTGGCGCTTCCTGACCCCGCCACGCCTGTGTCAGGCCTTCTCGACACTGCTGCGCCCGTCTCTGGCCTTCTCGATGCCGCTGTGGCCGTCCCTGGCCTTCTTACCGCTCCTGTCCCTGGCCTTCTCGACGACGCCCCGTCCGTTCCTGGCCTTCTCGACGGCGTCCTGCTCCGTACCTGGCTTTCTCGTCAACGCAGCGTCTGCTCTTGGTCTTCCTGACGAAGTCAATCCTGTGCCTGCGTTTCTGGCGACTGCTGATGTCGCTCCAGCACCTGCACTTCCGGGAGTCTCCGAGGTCGCTACTCTGCCATCGCCGCTGGACACCGCTGCTAATCTCGCTGCTGTCCCAGCTCCTCCGGAAGTCTCCGAGGTCGCTCCTCTGCCAGAACCAGCGAACGCCGCCGCCGACGTCTCTCCTCGTTGGTCGCTTCTAGACAACAAGGACGTTGCTTCGACTCCAGTTTTGGCGCTTCCCTCGCTCCTGCTACAACTAGCCGGCTTGGTGTCTTCCACCAGTTGCCCACGTCCACGGCCACGGCCGGGCAACTCCGACCGCCACAACTGTTCGCCCTTGTCATTTTTTACTAATTATCGTTTTTGTGTCTTTTTTTTTCCCTGTGGCGCAGTGATATTGATACGGCGGAGTAGTATTGTCAGTGTGTGAAGCTGTTTTAGGTCACGTGCAACAATAGGAGACGAGGATTGTTGCCATAGTTTCGAAAACAAACAACATGGCGTCGACTGTGTCCACCTACGACACGAGCGAAAATGAACAAAAGATAAGAAAACCGCATTCGAAGTTTAGTCAAAAGGCATCGAAACGATGCTATATGCATCTCTCATCTGTCTAAGAGCGAAAAAGTGCAGGAATTTGAACAAAACGGTGTGAGCCTGCGTGGCTGCGTCAGACAATGGCTTTCTCTCCAGGCTCTGTCGAAGGATCTTGCTGAAAATGGCATCGACTGGGATTTTTAACGACATTGGCTACAGGTAAGCCACACACACGCCTCTTTTTGTGAATAATAATGGGGGTTGGGGGACTTCTGATCAGATCACATATGAAGTTAAGACCTATAATGTGAATTCTGGGCTCTAACTGTGATGTCATTTTAAATTATGCTCCCTCCCTCCCTCCCTCCCTCCATCCATCCATCCATTCATCCATCATCCATCCATCCATCCATCCATCCGCTTAGTCCGGGGTCGGGTCGCAGATGTTTGTTTTACATTGATCAAAAAAAAAGTTTGAGACCAGTATAGCACTGCCATTAAGTAACTGGGTCAACTTTAGATTGTTTTACATTGAGCAAAAAGTTTACTTTGAGACTTGCCTAGCATATCCATTAAGTAATTGGTTAGTACAACATATACAAAAATGAGATATTGACAAACAAAATAGTATTTAGTTTGTTTAACTATAGTTCCAAAAACCTATTTAATCATTTTATTCAGCAAAAATTGGCAAACTAGACAAGCCTAGACAATTTTCATTGGATGATTATGTAAATATGATATGGATGAAACAGTTCATGCGTGGTTTATGTGTGTGTGTTTTTCAGAAGTGAAACACCCTTCACTGACAACTACAACTTTTTCTTTCTTCAAACGATTAGAGTTGACCAGGAAGTGCTGCAAATGGACAAGCTTCCAAAAGACATTTGTGGATATATGGCTGTATTGGGACCATGGAAAAAGTGATCGGAAAATGGATTTCGTTCCACTACGGTGGATCTACGCGTTCAATACGTTTTTTCAAAGCCAATACCCTCGTAACTTTGTCACCACCCAGAAATGTATCTTGATGTGAATACACAAAAATACAAATCTTGTGCTGCTGTTTTTGCTGGTTTTAAGTGCTACATTAATTCTGGCAACACAAAATCGTTATCAAATGTCATAAACACATTTACCAAACATTTGAAGCAAGTATTTGTGCCTTAGTCTCCACATAGGTGAATTCAGAGTGAGAAATGTAGCTGATTTCTTGGAGGAAACACTTCAACATAAGTGATTTGCATCCAGCTTAATGAAATATATATTAAATTTAGCTAAAAGCTTATGTGTCATATATAAAAAATATCACAACCTACTATGCAATGAATTATATAAAATAAAAAATGCACACCATGATCATAAATGGCTGAAAATCAACCGAATTTCTACCATGCCTTCCTAAATCTGAATCATGGCAAAAATGGAATAAGACAAAAAATGCAGGGTGATTCAAAAAGAATCTGCCATAATCATCACGTGATACTTCAAAAAAGAAAAACATCACAAAAGATTGAGATGGCGGCACGGTGGCTGAGTGGTTAGCACGTCTGCCTCACAGTTCTAAGATCAAGGGTTCAATCCCGGGCTTCGGCCTTCCTGTGTGGAGTTTGCATGTTCTCCCCATGCCTGCGTGGGTTTTCTCCGGGAACTCCGGTTTCCTCCCACATCCCAAAAACATGCATGGTAGGCTGATTGAACTCTCTAAATTGACCGTAGGTATGAGTGTGTGCGTGAATGGTTGTTTGTCTCCTTGTGCCCTGCGATTGGCTGGCAACCAGTTCAGGGTGTACCCTGCCTACTGCCCGTAGTTAGCTGGGATAGGCTCCAGCACCTCCGCGACCCTCGTGAGGAAAAGCGGCATGGAAAATGAATGAATGAATGAATGAATGAATGAATCACAAAAGATGCGATGGACACATGTGTTGAAGATCAAGTTGTATTTCATGTTTTAAGCTTAAATGTGAGCACCACCAGCAGCACGAACAAAATTAAGCCGAGAAGAGAATTCCTCTCAAACGTGTGCATGTCGCAGTCCATTGTCTTGTTTGCAACTGTTGTTCGATATTTCACGTCATCAGTACTTGCTGGACGTGTTTGTATGTTAAAGACAAAGTTCATTATCCTTATCTTTATGGCATAAAACGTATGTTATACAATAAGTGTATGTTCCACCACATCCAGCAAATATTGATGACATGAAAGATCGAATAACAGACGTAATCAACGCAGTGAAACACGACATTAGGGAGGAATTCTCATGTCAACTTGATGTTGTCCATGTTGCTTGCGATGGCCACATTTGAAAACTTTGAAAACATGATATTGAACTTAGTTACTTCCAACATCTGTCCAAGGTAGAGTCATTTTTGACATGCCATAATGATTTTGGCAGTCTTTTTGAATCACACACATATACACAAAAGGTTGGAATCATTCACAAGCATGGTATACACAGAGGTTGCGCTAGACTTTTTCGTTGTCTGTCATTTTGACTGACAGGGACATAAAAATCCGGTCATAATCTATTTTTACCCGTCACTTAAATTTTTAAAATGTTAATAATGACATATTCAATAGTATTTAGTTTTCATTCATCTTTAATTAATATTTTGTCCGAACAAGATTAACAGAGAATCCACACCGCGCCATCACACATCAAGCAGCTGTGTGTTATTAGCGCCTAGCTTGCCTTAAACACGGCTTTTTAGGAAGGGTCGGACTTGACAAGTCATAAAAAAAAAAAAAAAGGTTTGAGGATAAGCCTGAGAATGATCGGTTTTCTCTCTGCTCCATATAAGCAATATTTCAACATTGCTTACATGGCCGAGAGTCGGTGCAAACTGCTCGTATGTGTGTGTGACATGAACGAACAGTGCGTGCATGCTATCGATCCATATACTTTGAATATAAACCTGTACAGGGATTATTTATGCCTATCGGATTAGAAATGGTCCCGTTCTATGCGACTTCTCACGTTCAGACCGTCAAGTTAATGCCTCACTCGAGTCGGAAAAACACGAAAAAATCGGATTCGTGCATTAAGACCTGTAGTATGAACGTAGCCTTAGTTCGGACGCTCAGTTGCCTTGACATTTTTCCGAGTAAGGCCAACGACGTCATGCATCAAGAGAGACAATAGCTAATTAATATGCTCACTCGCCACCCTGTGGTCTGGGGTGTGAATTGCAACCTGTCAAAATGACGGATGGACTTCAGTTTTTTCCGTCACCGTTTTAAAAAACCGGTCAACGACGGAAAATATTCGGTTAACGTGACCCCTGGGTATACAACATTTAACATGGTAGTGTCTCATAATACGAAAATACACATTATTACACATTAAAATATTGAAAAACAAAGTAAAAATATATATAGAGAAATAAAAAATAGTAAAACTGCATGACAACATTACTCCTCAAAATCACTTTCATCAAGTCATCATCCCATCCGAGTGTCTTCTGTTTCTTTGGAAACATTCTCGCATGCTCGGCACCGACATAAATCAGTACAAGAAAGTTTTGCAGACATACAAGAACATCTTCCCGTGTCACTTATGGTTGCCTTGCAACTATAGTCGACTACTTGCAAAACAGTATCAGGGGCAGGAATTTTTAGTCATCCATGTCACTGCCAACTGCCCATCCTCAATGTCCCACCCATTCCCAATGGGTGAAGGGGCGCACATTTTATCTGTCAGACAATGTTTCATAATGGCTGTTTTATAGTTTGTTTTCCTGCAGTGTTGCAGAGCATCAGTTGTTGGGGGAATAGAGAGTTCTGGCAAGGCTGACGAGGGCATACAGAAATATCTGTACCTGGCATCATTTAAATTTTTGGCAGATGACTGGCCATACAGGTGGCACACGTATTTACACAACGTGTTAAATGTTTGTAGTGTGTGTACTGTGTCCAGTTTAAAACTGCAGCCCAGCTTTGCAAACCCAGTCAGGTATTCTTTTATATGACATGCAACAGAAAATGTGCTTTTATGCCTTTGCCATGAAAGGCACTAGCAGAGTCTCAGCCAGTGAATGTATGGATGCCAATGAGTGCTGAACACACACTAGTGCCAAGAGCTGCGGAGACCTTAGAGACGTCAATCCTCGTTCTGTTGCCCAGTCCTGTGAAAACATACAGTACAATCTACACTGTAAATCTTTCTGCAGACTTACAGCAATCACTGCCACGTCAGTATCAGGGCTTTTTATGGCTACAGCTTGATGTTCTTGAGCCAAAAGGTTTATTTAACTATTGTCACCCATACCAGGTATGCAATAAAAATTTCTACTGGAATCACTTTCTATACACGGTATATTAAATTTTAAAACAAAGTGGTATTGATATCTGGGCCACAAATGTATCGGTACATCACTAGTTTAAATAAGAATTTTGTGAGAATAAGTTAATATCAATTTCTGTAACCTTGTAGTATTTCCATTTTTTATGTTTGCAAGAACCATGAGGGAGACACATATTTTGGTTACCTGTATTCTGAAGTATCAAGACCCTCCTGATTCTTCACTATGTCCACAAATGTCTTTTGGAAGCTTGTCCATTTGCAGCACTTCCTGGTCAACTCTAATCATTTGACGGGTGACGGTGTCACAGAAGAAGTTGTAGGTGTCAGTGAAGGGTGTTTCAGTTCTGAAAAACACACACACACATATAAACCATGTATGAACTGTTTCACCCATCCATATCTACATAATCGTCCAATCAAAATTATCTAGGCTTGTCTGTTTTTCCAATTTTTCCTGGATAAAATGATCAAAAAAGGTTTTAGGAACTATAGTTAAACTAAATACTATGTTGTTTGTCAATGCCTCATTTTTGTATATGTTGTACTAACCAGTTATTTAATGGATATGCTAGGCAAGTCTCAAACTAAACTTTATGCTCAATGTAAAACAATCCAATGTGGACTTCTTAAAATGACAATCAATTACAAAAGACCCCCTCCCAGTTACTTAATTGCAGTGCTATACAAGTATCAAACTTTTTTTTCTCAAATTAAAACAAACATAATTTAAAATGACGTCACAGTTGGAGCCCAGAATAGGGAATGGGACGTACTACGTCATTGTTTGGACGCGCCTCCATGCTGGCAATATGATTCACTTCCGGGTCGGCAGACTCAATGCGGATTGTAACGTGTGGTCGTGCTAAGCTAACTCTTTCGGTGTTTTAGAAAGAAATTATGGGTGTGTATTGTTGTGTTACCGGGTGCAACAGCTACTCCTACGACTAAAAAAAGGGCGAGGAAAACTGGACTCACTTTTCACCGTTTTCCTGCATGGAGGACCAAATATCAGATCACGAAGGCACGACTGATGGCTGGATTGCAGCGGTTCGTCGGAAAAGCATTTCTTATGATCATATTTCTGCTGGAATGAGAGTATTCCCCTCATCTCTACTCTTGTAAGTTCAACGATTTATCCGTTTTGGTTTCAATACGGTTTTTTTTGTGTGTTTTTTTTTTACTGTTGTGTAAATCTGCCTCGGTAGCAATGCTAACCTACTCCTCCTCACCTACCTGTTGTGTTACTAGGAAAACCTGCATATGAAATGCTGACAACACATCCCGATTGGTCACCATATCTCTTCTTGAGTTATTCTGAGGTCAAGCGCACCACATCGGAGCGTTATGAGAGGTTGGAAAGGCGAAGAGTGCACGCTGAAACTTCAGTTTGCTCTGCTCTTACAAACACGATCCCAAGTGTTGTTGTGAAAAGTCAATAAAATATGAATACCAAAACATGACTTGAACAACTTCTTGACAAACTGTAACTGCTTGTTGTTTACTTCAGGTCTTCATAATAAACAGGTGTAATAATTACAAAGTCAGGTGACTTAATTTTGTTATTCTATTTGGAATATGCATTGACAATTTTTGGACAGTGTTGTAGACAAGAACTGGGACTGATAAGTTGCAATAGATTTATTTCAAGTAATGCAATTTCTCCATTACGATATTTTAATTGACAGTTTAAAATCTTTAAATTAGTGCAAACAAGGCCCACCCTCTGACGGTGGCAGCAAATATTATATAATTATAAGTAATACACAAATACAAGATCACAATAAACGTGTCTTTGTCAAAGCAGTTTAAAACACTATTTACTGGCCTTGGGTAAATTGCCAGACAGGATAAATATGTGCTTTAAAGTTCTTGCATTTCCATTTTAAGTATTGCAAGTACTAGTCTCCAACACAGTATTTGAACTGACAGTTTAAAATCCTTTTAGTACAAAATGGCCCACACTCTGGCAGGGGGCAGCAAATATTATAATACATAATACATTATAAAAAGCTATATACTATATAAATACAAGATCACAACAAAACCTGTATTTTTTCAAAGCAGTTAAAAAACATCCAGTGGCCTTAGGTAAATAAAGGTGTAAAAATATGTACTTTACAGTTCTTGCATTTCTATTTTAGGTATTGCAACTTTTCCAACACTATTTGAATTGACAGTCTAAAGTCTCCATAAGTGCAAATAAGAATATTATAATTTAAAAATAATAATAGAATATATAAATTCAACATTACAATGAAACGTGTCTTTGTCAAAGTGGTTTAAAAAAAAAATAATAATAATAATACGTCACTGGCCATAGTTAAATAGCCAGGAATAAATATGTGCATTACAGTTCTTGCATTTTCACAAGTTAAAAGCCCGCAGTTCATCGACGAGAAGGGCAGACCCAGATGGCGTCTGCAGCAGGGGCTTGTTTGAGTCCGACACAGGACAAATGGAACCACTCCATTGAACAAATGTTCTTTGTCAAATGATCCAAGAAGAAAGATGGTGACAAATCGGGATGTGTTGTCAGCAGGTTTACCTAGGAACACAACAGGTAGGTGAGTCGTAGTAGGCGAGCATTGCTACCGAGGCAGATTTACACAACGGTGTAAAAAAAGAAAAACGTATTGAAACCAAAAGTGGATAAATCGTTCAGCTTACAAGAGTAGAGATGACAGGAACACACTCTCATTCCAGCAGAAATATGATCATAAGAAATGCTTTTCCGACGAACCGCTGCAATCCAGCCATCCGTCGTACCTTCGTGATCTGATATTTGGTCCTCCATGCAGGAAAACGGTGAAAAGTGAGTCCATTTTTCCTAACCCCTTTTTTTGTCGTAGGAGATGCTGTTGCACCCGGTAACGCAACAATAAGCACCCATATTTTCTTTCTAAAACACCGAAAGAGTTAGCTTAGCACTACCACACGTTACAATCCGCATTGACTCTGCCGAACCGGAAGTAAATCATATTGCCAGCATGGAGGCGCGTCCAAACAGTGACGTAGTACGTCACATTCCCTGTTCACATTGTAAGTCTTAATTTCATATGTGATCAATCAGAAGCCCCCCAACCCCCATTATTATCCACAACAAAAGGCGTGCGTGTGGCTTACCTGTTGTCAATGTCGTTTAAAATCCCAGTCGACGCATTTTCAGCAAGATCCTTCGACGGAGCCTGGACAGAAGGCCATTGTCTGACGCAGTCACGCAGGCTCACACCGTTTCGTCCAAAGTCCTGCACTTTTTCGCTCTTGGACAGTTGAGAGATGCATATAGCATCGTGTTTGATGCCTTTTGACTAAACTTCGAATGCGGTTTTCTTCTCTTTTGTTCATCTTCGCTCGTGTTGTAGCTGGACACGGTGGACGCCATGTTGTTTGTTTTTGAAACCATGGCAACAATCCTCGTCTCTATTGGTGCACATGACCGTAAACAGCTTCACACACTGACGATACTACTCCGCTGTATCAATTTCACTGTGCCACGGGGGAAAAAAAAGACTGACATAAAAACGCTAATTACTCAAAAATGACTGGAATCCGTGTGTAGAACTTTTTTTTGGTACTAATTAGCAATGTATGTATATTATAAAGCTTGTCTGTAAAATTCAAACGTTTTCGCCCTAAAATAAATTTAAAAAAAAAAAAAAAAGGGGGGGGGGGGGGGGTCCAACAATTTTGAATGACACACGAGCACATGTCTACAACAGGGGTGTCCAAACTGGTCCTTGAGGGCGGCTGTGGGTCCTGGTTTTCGTTCCTACCAATCGAGCACAGACAGTGAAGTTTTTGCTAAAACAAGCAGCACTTAACTGCAATCAACTGATTACACTTGTAAGACAACAGATTGGTGAAAAGGTGTCGTCTTGTTTAATTGGAATGAAATCCAGTGCCCACTGCGGTCCACTCCACTTTGGCAGGTAAAGTAATTACTATTAGAGATGTTACGATACCATTTTTTCATCCTGATACCGATTTTGATGCTTGTGCTGTGAGTATTGGCCAATACCAAGTACCGATCCGATATCAGTTTGCTAAAAAAATCACATCCTATGCTTTCCTGATCTGGCTCAGTGCACATTATTATTATATATATGAAGAACATTTTAGCTGCTTTTTGGATTTATTTAAATTAAACAACGAACAGCCCAGCCATAAAAAGGCATTTAAATGCAACTGCAACTGTGTGAACACTTTTTTATTTAATAAAACATATGCAAACAGGCAAATGGGAACTCCAATGATCTCCTTACATAAGGACAGTCCAAAACAACTTAAAAAATATCATAATAGAATCACACAATATACGATGAATATATTTACCTATTTAGATACTTCATGTAGAACAGAAGTAATAGTAAAGTTGGAGAATTTAAGTGTTGTTCATATTACAGTACAACTGTAACTGGTTTTCTTTTGACAAAAACAGTAACTGGTTTTCTTTTGACAAAAACGATTCAAAACCAGCCATTTTAAAGTAGAAGAATTCTAAGTCAAAATAAATTGTTAAAATTTTTAACATGATCAAAACAGAATCCGCATAGTAATCAATATATTAATCTACCTATTCACTCGACTTCAATCACTAAAGTAAGTGAAACTGACAACACGCGTATCTTTCGGTGTACATAAAAGATGCATGCTAGCCTCAGCCCTCCGACACTCTCGACAACATTAAAAGACTTGTCATCAAAGACAATAAATTCCAATATTTTGTCTTTTATGTTTGTCATTTTTTGGCTGTTTCTGGGTAGTTTTTCAGCTGTTGTGGCTGTTTTTTCTCCTTGATAAGCGCTTCGTATTCCTTTCCATGATGAATCCTGAGGTGCTTTATTAAGTTGGTGGTGTTAAATTTGGCATCATTTGTTCCACATCTTGAAATTTCCTTCTGACAAATCTTGCATTTTGACATTTTACTAGTGGGAGCGTTGATTGTAATATATCGCCAAAAAGCTGACATGTTGTTCCTGCTGCTGTGTCGCCATAGCGTGCTATTGCGCATGTGTTGCAAGCGTATGGGCCTACTAAGCTACAGCGGACCTACAGACATCGGAGCCTGCCCCTCTGAGCTTGCAAGTACTGACTACAGTGAATGTGGCCTTTTCAGCGTTACCCCCAAACAGTGTTGTTTATGGCAGCCCTTTTAATTTTTGTTTTAGTCTTAGTCTTTTGGACAAAAATATTTATTAGTCTTAGTCATTTTATAGTCATTTAAAAATGTGTTTGTATTCGTCTAGTTTCATTTGACGAAATCTCAATTTTTTTCTAGTTTTAGTCGAAAGTTACTCAAAATGTTTTCATCTGTAAAATTCAAACGTTACATGTTGAATGAACATAGACAGACGAGCACATATTGTAGCGTCTACGAGGACAACGCTAACTTTGTGATGATAATTAACACTCAGCAGGTAAAACAGGACATCATTTTCAATTAAACCCACCTGGAAGCCAGGAAATGTATGTAATAAAAATGTTGTTCGAGTGTTTTACACCAGGAAGTCTCAGATTTTTTTGCTATTTTTGGACTCTGGGCAGAAGTTGCAAGCAATCATTATTTCAAAGGAATTGCTTACTGACTTGTGCACTGACCAGAAAAAACAAGTGGCTCTGTTTTAGACTGACCAGTGTTTTAAGAGGACACTCGCCATTCTGAAGCTAATGCTAACACGAATGCTACGCTAACACTTGGAGTTACATTTAGCCCCTGATGATCACTCAGGACAGACCTTTAAATGCTAAAGCAGCATTGCATATTCTCTCTTTGGCCTAAATAAGCAAAGAAATCTTACCCTGTTAACACACAAGCAAGATGGAGCGCATCTTTAGACACATCCTAATGTACGGTGAGGAGAGTGAGTGAGTGAGTGAGTGAGTGAGTGAGTGAGTGAGTGAGTGAGTGAGTGAGTGAGTGAGTGAGTGAGTGAGTGAGTGAGTGAGTGAGTGAGTGAGTGAGTGAGTTTCGCAGCACATCTCATCTGAGTTACACAACCCAAACACTGCTACGATGCAAGATGACGTACTCCTCGTACAATATAAAAATGTCAAGCATTGTAAACATATGACAGAAACTACGTCGCTTTTTCGCCTTATTGTCTTCTCGTAAGACAAAAACTGGCATTTGTCTCGTTATATTCTAGTCTCCCAAGCCACATTTTTATGTCGTCATCGTGACGTCATCATCATGAAAAAATTATTTGTCGATGAAATATTTTCGTTATCATCATTGCTGACGAAAACAACACTGCTCCCGATGATGGTATCGGAATCGGAACAACTAGTATTACTACAAAGAAGAAATAACTTTAACACATTTTAATCTTATATCCATCTCACAATTTTTTTTACACTTATGTGTACTGTATTATGGTCACGAGTGAGCTTTTGTTACTCCTGTATGACTTTGGGCTAGACTCTACACTAACATAGTCATGTAATAGTCTTTGATACTCAAACTTACATTCACACATTCTGGGAATTAAAAGTGTTCTTCAGATAACCTAACACATACATTTTTTAGAAAAGTAGCATTTCACATTCTTGGTAAAATGTCCTCTCTAGTGGTACTTTGACAGACATGCATTATCTAACAAGGACCACAGTGAACAGTGAACAGTCTGAAAACCCTCTAAGAAACATACTGTGTATGTTTCATAGAGGGTTTTCCTTGTGGGGGTGAACAATCAGCACACAATACCCCCTTGTCAAAAATCTCCACCTTGTTAGAGTTATTTCTGTGGATAAAATTTGTACTCTCAGTGCTCCAGGGATTTAGGAGGAACCTGATTTTTTTATAGCAATAACTGTCTTGCCTACAGAACTTTCACATTTCGATGCCATTACCTAAATGCAAATGCAATCCTCAAAAAGTCAATTGAATTCCCTTTACATTCACCCCATGAATCTATTGTTTGCGATTCAATTACAATGAACCTTGCTATTTACTGTTATACCAGTATAATTAAGTATAAAGTGAAGTTTGCAAAACTTAAGACATTTTTTTTTTTTTTTTTTTCATAGATTTGCTGCAACATTGCTTTAAAGTGAGACTTAGACAGTAGGCACTTTACGGACAATATAGCTGGAAACATCAGGGCTTTTGGTAATCGAGCCTAGCAGAAATCTATAGCATATACAAATGTAAAACTATGCTATCTACATAACTATCATCTCCCAGGTTACAGCATAAAAATAATCAAGTCTAAAAAGACTTTTTGCAACAACTGAGAAAAACCAAACTGACATAATTTAACCTTCTGTTAAAGGTTATTTTTTAACAGATGTATCGTCATAAAAAAAATAAATAAATAAATAAAAAATTTGATAATGATGTTACAGTACTTTGTGGATCTTGAAAAATACTTCTCTGTGATCCTGCCTTTTTCTCGTGCATCATCAGTTTCAATGTGCCTTCTTCTGCTCAATCTGCTTTTGCACAATTATTTGTATTTTCAAAATTACACATGAGGAATCCATACTGATATTTTTTATTGTGTTTCCACATAGGTAACAGAGTTTTGCTAAGGCCCGTGTTCACCAAACAACCTGGCAGTGTGGTTTTTCCTCTTCACCCTGGAGAGAACCAGAGAGAAGTGGTGTTTAGCTGTGAGGCCCAGGGATACCCCCCACCCTCCTACAGGTAATGCCTACATGCATCACTTGTGGTACTAACCAGCCTGAAAGTGTCAGGTGCATGTGTAAATAAATAAAGCCTCCTAAACTAGACAAACCAAAAGTAGAAACAAGATTTATGACTAACAAAAAAAACACGATCAACATGAAATAAAGAGTAAAGTGGAAAGTGAAAACAGCAATAAAAGATATGTCGTGAGCAGGGGTCGCGTTAACCAAATATTTTCCGTCGTTGACCGTTTTTTTAAAACGGTGACGGAAAAAACTGAAGTCCGTCCGTCATTTTGACAGGTTGCAATTCACACCCCAGACCACAGGGTGGCAAGTGAGCATATTAATTAGCTATTGTCTCTCTTAATGCATGACGTCGTTGGCTATTCTGTCAGAATATTGTAGCGTCACCGGGTCTGGCGGCAGCACCGTGATTGACACATCAACGCGAGGTTCTTATTGGTGCACCCGGTGTGCCAGCGCGCCATCCAATTGGTGGACTAGATTGCCGCCTGTGTATAGACAAAGTTTCCGAGGTACTTCCGGTTTACTTCCTTATGTCTTCCTTCCTCTTCCGTTTCCGCCTGTTTACCATTGAAGTCAATGGCGGTGGAATCGAAGTTGGAAGGTCTTTATACAAGATCCCGGGATTGTTATTTTGATGTAGGCGGGTGGAGAACCAAGCCAAGGCCTCCATGCTTCGTACCATGTCGATTTCCAAACCATGGGTGCCCGTACTCGTCATACAGGAGGGAGGGAAGGAGATGTACAAAACTGACAGCTCCTGCAGTCATGCCCCCGCTGTTATGGAAGGTAATGTGCTCTAAAAATACGAAACCTAAAATCTGGCGCATGAAACGACATGTTGCCTTTGCTATTGGTATTATGATGATGATTGTAATTACGAAGTTTAATCATTTGTACAACAACTAGCTTCTGCTACTGCTGCTAGCCGCCTGTTGCTAATCGTGTTTGAATGCACCGCATAAATCCAAGTGGTACAAGTTTTTATTCGTTTGTTTACCGCTGGGAAACGCTGTTATAAAAGGGAAGACAACTTGACTTCTACGTTGATGGACATATATCGAACATATATCGTTTGCGTTCCACAATGATGATGACAGCTCGACTCCCGGGAGAGACCGAGAGAGAGGCAGGAATTGTGACAGACGGTAGTTCGCCGTGATCCAACTACGAACTTGTGAACGGTAGCATCTTTAAATATATGCTATTGGAGCTGGAATTACCGAGGACGGGAAAAAAGCACATCTAAATGCCGCCGAGGGCCTCCGTGATGTCGCTATTTGTTCACGAGGCTCCGGAGCTCTGCGGTCTGATATCACATTCTCGTATGCTATTTTTGCAATGCTTTTATAAATGTGATTAATTGACCTGTTTTGGAGTGCACCAATCGTTTTAAATAAAACAAGAAATGGAATCATGTCTAAATGTTTTATTGCGATCAATGCCTGCAATAAAAAAAATGATGATCAAAAATGATCAACGAAGTGACACGAACTGCCATCCAATCTCATCTACGTGTCATCTAGGTCATGCTGAATAAATTTTTGAAGATTCCATGGGTTGCTCTGGCTTGATTTCGTAGTTTTATCGTTGTCAATACACTGCTGATACACTGCTACTCAACCGGACCGGAAGTGCGAAGCAGACATTTTCCAAGATGGCGGCGCCCATATTTCGCTCAGGAAACTTGTCTATAGACCCCAATCACATGACGTCACAACTCCGCCCCCTGACTGGAGCAGCCATATTGTCCGTCAGCTCGTCGTGTTTACACATTACCGCTACGTACATGCCTCCTATTACGGCGTGTTTTTCTGCTCGTTAACATTAATAATCAAAATGGCGAAGGCGTGTGTGGCGGTTGGTTGCAGTAACAGAGAAGATAGACGGAGAGACTTGAAGTTCTTCCGTATTCTGAGAGACCCGAAGAGGAGAGCAAGATGGACTGCTGTAATTCGACAAGAAATCTGGGCACCAAACGATCACCGCAGACTATGTAGTAGTCATTTTATATCTGGTAAGATGCATTTATTATATATTTAGAAGATTTTGGGCTGACAACCACAATTAAGATCATTGTGTGACGTTGGTGATTGGGGTCTATATAGTTGCCTCTTTTTCTTTGAGAGTGGAGTTGTTTTGTTGGTGTTGTTGGCGGTAAGCAGAGTAAAAAGAGGGAGAAAAATACAACTTCCGTGTCTAATTTTTCGCCGCCAAGCAAGCGTTACAATATTATTTAAAAATGAATGAAAACTAAATACTATTGAATATGTCATCATTATTATTTTAAAAATTTAAGTGACTGGTAAAAATAGATTATGACCGGATTTTTATGACCCTGTCAGTCAAAATGACAGACAACGAAAATGTCTAGCGCAACCTCTGGTCGTGAGGTAAGTTAAAGTGACTGGTGGAAAGGAGTAGAAACCAGACTAAACCTACATACAATTTATTCTTACAAAAGGACACAACTAAGGGGCCGTTTACATGGTGACTCTCCGAGTAGACGAAAAATTTCATGTTTGCATCAACTAGTATATGTTTCCGTCTCCATTCGACCAATGTCGCGATTCCGCATCAAAACGATGTAGTATTCATGCCGGGCCCTACGGGGCAGTGCAGATTTACAAGGTGACAGCAAATGATGTACTTTGACCCCAACAACCTCCTCAGCCCGCAAGACAACATGCCCGCCCATTCCAAGCAATTTTGTTTAGGGCAATGTAAATATAGGGCAAAAAAACATTTGATATTAAATCGGTATCGGCAGATCCTCAAAATCAGGTGACTTGGACACGGACGCGGGTGCAATAATATGCGATCGGTACATCCCTAGAATAAAAGAACAAACATTTTCGAGCACTATGAGAACCTCCCACAAGGAGGCTTTAGGCGCTTCGCAGTTCTTTCGCGGCTGACCGAAGCTCCCTTTGGGGCAAAAGGACACAGAAGATCGGGGTGAATTCCACGTTCTCAGGGAAAATTTTGGCAGTTTACCCAAACTGTGGCACACTGAGGCAGATTGACTGGCACAAACTCCCCTGAAATGCACAGATGAACTGTATAAGTGCTTTAGGAGACAGGCATTTTGGTGAGTTCAATCTTTTTTTTTTTTTAAATTTAAATAATAAATAATAATAAACCAATGATAACAAATGTTATAACATATTTCATTAAAGTATGTATATTTAGTATATATGTGGTAAGAAGTAGCTACCTATTTTAAAGTTCAGTGGTACGTCGACATAAGATCCTTTCGGCATCCGAAGTAAAATTTGACTCGTCAACATTCGAACCTGATTTGTTACATTATCACTTTTATTATCATTATTATTATTATTTCGATTTGTATTTAAAATTAATTTGTTTTGCTATGTGTAATTGCTATTTGTAATTGTACCAGCAGTATTTAATAAGGATTAAGCGTAGGTTTTTGGACTGTGGAACGAATTAATGGAATTACAATGTATTCTTATGGGAAAATCCCGCTCGGGTGCCAAAGTCTGCCTTTTTTTTTTTTTTTATTGGGCAACATGCCAAATTCAGTTGATGACTAATAACTCACTGGTACAGTCTTTTTCATATCTGGCATGTATGAAAGGTATCCCAGCCTGAACATGACTGCATTGAAATATTACCCATTAGACCTGCTGGGAACAGGAAAGACCCTTTTTTTACTTGAAGTTGACAGGCTCCTCCTCCAAGGCAAAAAAAATCCGTTGACTTCAAACTTGTATCAGGGGAGCCTGAAGACATGTGTTCAGGCGCCTGATGAAAAATTTTGAGGTTTCTTTGAAGAAGAGGGGTACAAACAGGAAAATGAAAATGACCATCACCATTTTGTCTCAGTCATAACTTGACAGATATACAACAGATCTGCGCCAAACTTCTCGTGCTTGGTGAGAGTCGTATCCAGAAGGGTCCTGTATGGATCATTTACATTTACCCTACAGTGCCAACTAGTGGCAACAGAAATTCACTCATTTTACTTATACATGTCCACTTCCTTTCAGATTGGTCATTGTAGTTACAAGACCTTTTGTAATACTACATTTTAAGGCCAATTTCTACATGTCTATGTCTGTTGCCATGACAACTATTTTTCCATTAAAATTAAATAGATCTCTTCAGGGACTTAGGCAGCTTATAGAGCCACAAAATTAGTCACACTTGCTTGAATTGGCCCAATTAGAAGATTCTTTTTGGTTTTGAATAAGCGGGCGGCCGCACAGCTCAATAGTTTCCCTTTTTTTGTAGGACCCTCTCCAATAGGGTTTTTTCACCTTGGTCTGTGAATGTATTTCTCATCGCAGGATATACCAAGGCATCTGTGTCAGTCATGCCAACAACACAAACAAGGTTCCACACACACACACACACAAAAAAAAAAAAAAAAAAAAAAAAAAAAAAGCGGGTTTCGAGCACATGTTAGTTTCTCATTAGATGATGAGTGGGGGGATGATCTGCCACCACCCTGAGCTGTGTCCCTTCCGAGTTGCACCAAACTGCGACACCCCGTTCAGTCCTGCTTTAAGGCCTAAGGCCTTAAGGTCTTTTATTTGTAATACAGAATTTCACAATCAGTCTCCAAGCAGTCTCCCTCTTGCTCCCTCCCTCTCTCTGCGCTTTTTTCTACAGGCAGGCAGTGCATGTGCACTGGAGTTGCTTATTAACAATGTTAACTATGACTGACAGGTGAATGTGTTTGATAGTCTTTTAAGTTGTTAAACAGTTGCTGTAGCAACTCCTTGTGTGTAAGTGAGCAGGTCCTAGTGGATTTGAGTAGAGTCACTCAGTGTAGCATTTAATTAAGCCAAGGATTTTTCTACTACTACTTTAATCTTGTTTAAAAATAATTCGGTAGGACTGTAACATGTTAAAAACTTACATTTTACATAATAATTATTACATCTGACGTGCTTTAAAACATTTATTAAAATATATATATATACTTTTTTTTTTTTTTAATTATACTTTGAGAAAAAAGTGGAAAAACATTTCTTAAATGTATCTCTTTCCAATGCTAAAGCTGAATAAAAAGTTATTATTCTTATTTTTTTTTGTGGGGGGGTGGTGCGCAACTTCACGGTTTTCCACTTATTGCGGCGGGTTCTGATCTATGGAGGAGCAGGAGTGCAAAAATTCATTCATTCATTCATTCATTTTCCATGCCGCTTATTCCTCACGAGGGTCGCGGAGGTGCTGGAGCCTATCCCAGCTGACTTCGGGCAGTAGGCAGGGGACACCCTGAATTGGTTGCCAGCCAATCGCAGGGCACAAGGAGACACACAACCATTCACGCACACACTCACACCTATGGACAATTTAGAGTGTTCAATCAGCCTACCATGCATGTTTTTGGGATGTGGGAGGGAACCGGAGTTCCCGGAGGAAACCCACGCAGGCACGGGGAGAACATGCAAACTCCACACAGGAAGGCCGAAGCCCGGGATTGAACCCTTGATCTCAGAACTGTGAGGCAGATGTGCTAACCACTCAACCACCGTGCCGCCTGCAAAAATTCAATAAATACATATTAAATAAATAATTAAAACTGTCATTAAAATGCCTCTATTTCAATATTTATTTATTTCAATATTCATTTCAACTTTTATTTATTTCAATTTATATTCATTTATTTCAATTAATATTTATTTATTTCCATGTATATTTATTTATTACAATTTTCTTTATTTATTTCAATTTATATTTATTTATTTCAACATTTATTTATTTTACTTTTTATTTGTTTCATTCTTGCACTCTTGTTCCTCCAGAGGTGCAACCATGAAATAATTTTATCCGTCACGTTTGCTCGTCAAAGTTTCTAATGTCTGATTGGTTGCTCGGCAAAGCAAGTCTTAACTAGTCGATCTCAGATAATAGATTGACGCCTGAGGCTTAGGCTAAATTATTTTGCACACCAGATACATAAAGTGGCAGTGTAGATCCGTATAATCTGAAAAATAATTGCTCCCTCAAAATAACAAAGACGAAAAAGATTAGTAGCGTGGTCATTGTAGTGGTAGTAGGCTTTGACGCATTTCGCGTGGTGTCCAAGAAAAACATACATATGGACAAAACGTGCCCAGAGCTGCTCAGACAAGCAGCAAATTTAATCGAGGAAGCTCTGAGGAGAACTCTGTTTTATCTGTCTTGAATAAATTGAAGACTACCAGTGCCGTTTTCAACGTTTTATTTATTGCCTTTGACGAACTTTTTGCCGACTGTCGGGCTATGATGCGACACTATTTATTCTGTAGCTTACTAGCCTCAGCGGCCCTCACGCTCGTAGACAATCACAACATAGATCTCACAATAGAGCAGCATGGATTCAACAGTGCCACAACATAGAATAACACAAAGTAGATTAACAATATAACACAGGCCCAACTCCACCAGCATCCCATGGTGAAGTCCAATCTGTGGCTTCTACATCGCACGGGCCAGCACCTTTAAGGGGGCTGGCGTCTGCTACGGGATACTCTAGTATACGTCAGAAGTGGAACGGTCCTTGGATATCTGCCAAATTTTTTAAAATCAATTTTTGAAATAAGGCTAAATGACAGAAATAACTAGCAGTTTTCTAAGTAGTTTTACCCTGAATTCAGACATCATTTATATATCATAATGATTTAGTTTGGATCTAGGGGTGCTCCAGTGTCTCTCTAAAGTGGAACCGTTGTCGAATAGGTCCCCGTTTTTTTCATACATTCAGTAAACGGACTTGCGCTCTGAAGCCACCCCATTGCATTCTGAAGCCAGCGCATTGCATTACCGTAATGGACATAATGCAAGCAATAATCCAAATGCGGGGCGGCTGGTTTGACTTCGTTTTTACGAGTGGAGGCTGGCTTGACCGCAGTTCTAAAATATCGAAAACTCTTTGATCAACATTTTGATCTGACAGAGCCGAGATGATGCCAAGAACGTTAATTAATCACTCTGTTTTGTAGGACACGTACTCAGGGTCCAAATGTCCTGCTTCAATTTGTTCTGACAAATCTAACATGTCCCGAGAGAGCTCATGCAAAATCTCACATAACGCCGCCATGTTGGGAAGAAATAGGACGAAGCAATCGCTTATTACTCGATACCCTCAAACCCCGCCTTGTTCACGCCCGCTCACCGAGTTTGATGAGCCAATGGCAGATACAATCATTTCATGCGGCCACACGGGGAACAAGATTGCAAGAATGAAATAAATAAAAAGTGAAATAAATAAATGTTGAAATAAATAAATAAATTATGGAATAAATAAATAAAAATTGAAATAAATAAATAAAAGTTTCAATAAATAAATAAAAATCTAAATACATTTTGAAATAAATGTAAATGGAAATAAATCAATATAAATTGAAATAAATGAATTACAATTGAAATAAATAAATAGAAGTTTAAATAAATAAAAATTGAAATAAATAAATAAAAGTTTAAATAAAGGAATAAAAATTGTACTAAATAAAAATCGAAATAAATTTTGAAATAAATAAATATAAATTGAAATAAATTAAAAAACATGGAAATAAATAAATATAAATGAAAATAAATGAAAAAAATTGAAATAAATAAATAAAAATTGAAATAAATAAATATTAATTGAAATAAATAAATATAAATTGAAATAAATAAATAAAACTTAAAATAAATGAATATAAATTGAAATAAATAAATGAAAATTGAAATAAATATTGAAGTAAATAAATAAATATTGAAATAGAAGCATTTTAATGACACGTTTAATTATTTATTTAACTGTGTATTTATTAATTGAATTTTTTCACTCCTGGTCCTCCATACTGATCCCTATTAACCGCGAAAAACAAGGGATCACTGTAGAATGAATATATATGAATAAGGGTTTTTCAAAAATAGTGATTCTACATATGTTTTAACTTTTTAGATTAGATTAGATTAGTTTTAAAACTTAGATTTAGGCAACCTATTACCTTCACACCTAACGTACACAGAACCACACTCACACGCATACATATTTTTTGTATTTAATAATTCAAACCTTTGTTGAGCGGTGGAAGGACATGTGCACATTGATGAACATGAAATGTCAGACAAGGTTAGCACTTTTTATTTAGAAGAAAAGCCTCTTGCTAAACCCTGAAAAGGCCAGAACAATCTTTAGTAAGCTGTTTTGTTGGTCATATCAGGTGAATGTAATTTTGGTTTGACGCTGGCAGGAGTCATAAAAATGTGCTATTATTTTTGCTCAGCTCACTGTGAGTTTGGGCTGGGCGATATGGTCTATAAATAAAATCAGACTTTTTCTCCCAAAATTCTAATCACATTTTTTTTCCTGAATTTTCCCCCTCCTCCAAGGGTTTTAAAAAGGAAACAAGTACAAAAGAGCGATAAGTGAAAAGGTTTTGTTTTTATTCTTCTAAATACTAGTACTTAACTGGTACGTAACTCTACGAGTGCCCGCAGGGAACTAGTACTTGGACAATATTCATAACTATGTACTGCCAACGTACTGGTATGTCGTATTGTAGCCCGATGTGTGTGATTATGTCCATGTACTCCACTCCAAGACGTACGAGCTAGTCACAAGTCAATTGCATGGCAAATGTTTTCTCACACATTCACACTGCCACTGAGTAGGAACTGAACTTAGGCTGCTTGCACTAAACTCAGGAAAATGCAACATGACTCTCATCAGTAGCTCTGATTTATGAAAGCACATTTTTTAAAAAGCTTGATAGAGGATGATGTTCAAGGATGTCAAAATTTTGATGAGAACACATGTACTCCCAGACAGGTATGTCTCTTTCAATTGTTTTCCAATTCGATCGAAGTTTAATAATTGTATATATTGAATCCCTGCACATATGATAGCCTGGCAAGCCAACCTGACTTTTTTCATGTACAAGGTACATGGCAAATCAGTCCAGTATTCTGTGGTTTTAATTGGATTTCAGCTCCGGTTTAGTATCAACCAACGAGGCAGGACTTTGTGATGTGTCCTCAAGGAGAGCAATGGCGAATATTTTACACTCCTGAGAGTTTTGGAAGGTGTCATGACATTTTATCTTTTTTTTTTTTTTCTTTTTTTTTAATGACAAAGAGGTTTCTGTAGGGGACTCGACGGCACTTTTTTCAGTTTCCTGCTATTGCTTGTACAAGATTAAGTCTCGTTTAAAGCGAGAGAACATAAAACATATACAGTGCCTTGCAAAAGTATTCGGCCCCCTTGAATCTTGCAACCTTTCGCCACATCTCAGGCTTCAAACATAACGCTATGAAATTTAATTTTTTTGTCAAGAATCAACAACAAGTGGGACACAATCGTGAAGTGGAACAACATTTATTGGATAATTTAAACTTTTTTAACAAATAAAAAACTGAAAAGTGGGGCGTGCAATATTATTCGGCCCCTTTACTTTCAGTGCAGCAAACTCACTCCAGAAGTTCAGTGAGGATCTCTGAATGATCCAATGTTCTCCTAAATGACCGATGATGATAAATAGAATCCACATGTGTGTAATCAAGTCTCCGTATAAATGCACCTGCTCTGTGATAGTCTCAGGGTTCTGTTTAAAGTGCAGAGAGCATTATGAAAACTAAGGAACACACCAGGCAGGTCCGAGATACTGTTGTGGAGAAGTTTAAAGCCGGATTTTGATACAAAAAGATTTCCCAAGCTTTAAACATCTCAAGGAGCACTGTGCAAGCCATCATATTGAAATAGAAGGAGCATCAGACCACTGCAAATCTACCAAGACCCGGCCGTCCTTCCAAACTTTCTTTTCAAACAAGGAGAAAACTGATCAGAGATGCAGCAAAGAGGCCCATGATCACTCTGGATGAACTGCAGAGATCTACAGCTGAGGTGGGAGAGTCTGTCCATAGGACAACAATCAGTCGTACACTGCACAAATCTGGCCTTTATGGAAGAGTGGCAAGAAGAAAGCCATTTCTCAAAGATATCCATAAAAAGTCTTGTTCAAAGTTTGCCACAAGCCACCTGGGAGACACACCAAACATGTGGAAGAAGGTGCTCTGGTCAGATGAAACCAAAATTGAACTTTTTGGCCATAATGCAAAACGATATGTTTGGCGTAAAAGCAACACAGCTCATCACCCTGAACACACCATCCCCACTTTCAAACATGGTGGTGGCAGCATCATGGTTTGGGCCTGCTTGTCTTCAGAAGGGACAGGGAAGATGGTTAAAATTGACGGGAAGATGGATGCAGCCAAATACAGGAACATTCTGGGAGAAAACATGTTGGTATCTGCACAAGACCTGAGACTGGGATGGAGATTTATCTTCCAACAGGACAATGATCCGAAACATAAAGCCAAATCTACAATGGAATGGTTAAAAAATAAACGTATCCAGGTGTTAGAATGGCCAAGTCAAAGTCCAGACCTGAATCCAATTGAGAATCTGTGGAAAGAGCTGAAGACTGCTGTTCACAAACACTCTCCATCCAACCTCACTGAGCTCGAGCTGTTTTGCAAGGAAGAATGGGCAAGAATGTCAGTCTCTCGATGTGCAAAACTGATAGAAACATACCCCAAGCGACTTGCAGCTGTAATTGGAGCAAAAGGTGGCGCTACAAAGTATTAACGCAAGGGGGCCGAATAATATTGCACGCCACACTTTTCAGTTTTTTATTTGTTAAAAAAGTTTAAATTATCCAATAAATTTTGTTCCACTTCACGATTGTGTCCCACTTGTTGTTGATTCTTGACAAAAAATTAAAATTTTATATCTTTATGTTTGAAGCCTGAAATGTGGCGAAAGATTGCAAGGTTCAAGGGGGCCGAATACTTTTGCAAGGCACTGTAGGTTCTGACTTGCTGTCAGAGCAGACCTAACTGAAAATCTTTCGAACGGACTAGCATTTGTTCTCTTTTCAAAATAAGGACTCTACACGACAATACACCATGTACTCCTAGATTTTTCACACAAAAACGGGAGTTATTGTGACTACATGCCGTGATTGGAGTGGCCCAACTGAGAGCTTGAATCGCATTACATTTTTGTCAAATCTGTGCTTCTGTGATTGGTTCCTCAGATTTAGTCTGTGCTTGTTAGCCCCACCTTTAGCATCGATTTTTAAATCCAGCCCTAACCTGAGAATACCACACTGACCATGTATATTAGTAAGACTGGCTAGCCAAGCTACATTTTACAATTCAGCAATCGCAAATTGACTTTATGGGATCTTTTTTTTTTTTTTTTTTTGTTACAGAACATTCCCCTAGTTATCAGCGGAAAACCCTGGTGATTTTAATTTTCATAGAAAAATATTTTACAGTATTTAAGTACCTTTCCTTCAGTAGAACAGGTTCTAAGGTACCCGATACAATATTGAATTGCGAGAAACCTCGCAAATGTGTTGGCTGTGGGCAAAGTTGCAAACTAATTTAAAGTTCAGTTTACACATTTTCTAAATAAGTGAGTACAATTCGTAATTCTAATTCAGATGTTTAATCAAAGTCCACCGCTCCTAAAATTGTTAATTGTTTTTTTTTTTTTTTTTCCTAAAGATGTTGCTGTGATCTTTCATTCTCAAAATACTGGCATTTCTCCATAATGTTAACAAGCCTGACATATTTTAATGAGGAGAGGGGCTTCCAAATATGGCTGACTTGTCAGGTCTTCTTGTCAGACGTTCCTGCTGACTTTGCTCAAACTTTGTGGCATTCAAGTGCCAACTGAGACTCAAACTCTACTTGTTATGAAATGGAATAACAATGAATGCTACTTTGTCAATCTTGTTTCCTGTGTCTACACATATCATCTACCATGCCGGAGATGTTTTGTGAGCGTGTACACAGGGAGAAATTTTTCCGGCTACATTTTGGGCTTGCCTCACTCTCACTTCCATGCCAGCAGAGCTTTGAAACTTGGGCACCCGCAGCATACAGTCTGGTTCAACGATTATATATGTAATCTATAATATCCGATGTATGGTAATTATGCTATCAATTATTCAATTAAATAATTGAGTAATTAGATGTATTGATCAAGTAGTTTAACTTTCACCAATATATTTGAGTTATCCACATTTTTCCCCAGCCCTACTTGTAAGAAATATCGCAATTTAATTAATTCAGTATTCAAAATTGTTTTTGTAATATAAGGTTTCATTGTGCATGAACATTTCCACTTCACAGTTCAGAAATTGTGTATGTAGAGCTGTGGCCGTCCAATGCGAAATGTGTGTGTCTATACGTATCGTGGGGTACATGTGTTTGTGTGTATACCTGCGTATGTAAAATAGTCATCAGAGAAAATCAATGTATTGTGTTTTTAGCTCTAAACATACACAGCTGCTTTTGGAACCAATGGAAAAAAAGGCAGATATCAATATGTATGGTTTTACTGTGTGTTTAGTTTGACATACTAAGTATTTTTCCAGATTTTGGAAAGCTATGGCATTCTTGCTTGAAACGTATAAAGGCATTGTAATATTTAAAGAGGCGCTCGATTCCAATATTTTGAACTCTTTCATGTATAACATGGATAATGGAAATGGAAAGTGTGCCCTTGGTTATCCAACTCTATTTATTTATTTATTTTATTTTATTTTATTGCAATTGCATTTGGCTGCCCACCTAGATGCCTTCCTCATCAAAGCTGGGGGATTTCAACCATGCCAACCTTAAGGGGCCGTTTACATGGTGACTCTCCGAGAATACGAAAAATTTCAAATTTGCATTTGCATTTGCGTCTCCATTCGAACAATGTCTCAATTCCACGTGAAAACGATGTAGTACTCATGCCAGGCCCTAGGGGGCGGTGCAGATTTACAGGGTGACAGAGAATGATGCACTTTGACCCCACCAAGCTCCCTCAGCCCGGAAAAAAAATATGCCCGCCCACTCAAAGCAATGGCATTTTTCTTTTGTTCAAAAAGGCACAAAAATGGAAACATTCAACATATTTAAATTAAAAATTTTAAAACCGTAAATTAAAGCCGATATTCCACCATATTTGCTGTTTTTATTGTTTAGTATATCCGCTGCGCACGCCCAATGTGATGTGTACGAGTGCTGATGTTATCAGCATGGTCTCGCGCCGCGGGAGCCTTTGACATGCATGCCGAAGAAGCCCCCCTCAATCCCCCGCAATCGGATTCTTCCACTTTGGAGGCGGGATTCAGAATTTTTCATCTTCGCCTTCCGTCTTCTCCGACACCATATGCACGCGAGGCGAGTCCGCTACTCGCTCATTGCGTCTTTATGTTGCAGAGTCGCCATGTAAACTGCCCCTAAGCGCGTCTTTCCACAACTCCATGGCAACATTAACTTCCCCACAAGAGGCACCAACACACTGGACAATGTTTACACTGCTCACAGAGGAGCCTATAAAGCCTTCCCCCTCCCCCACCTTGGATCCTCGGACCACACCACTGCCATGCTAATGCCAGCATACAGGCCAGTGGTGAAAGTCTCCAAGCCAGCTACTAAGCAGGTACAGGTGTGGCCAGAGGGGTCATCAGAGGAGCTCCAGGACTGTTTTTTCACCACTGACTGGAGTGTATTCAGACAAGCAACAACTTACAATAACAATTTTAACCTCCAGGAGTACACGGAGACTGTCACGTCCTACATGAGGAAATGTATGGAGGATGTCACAGTCACCAAGAACATCACTATTCGGGCCAACCAGAAGCCATGGCTAACTGGAGAGGTTCATAGGCTCCTGAGGGCTCTGAATGCTGCCTTCAGAGGATGAGGTGAGCCTAAGAACAGCCAAGGCCAACCTGTCACGTGGCATCAGATTGGCCAAGAGACAGTACTCCAGGAGGATCGCTGATCGCTTCAACGACAGCAGAGGCACCAGGAACCTGTGGCGGGTGATCCAGACCATTACGGACTATAAATCCTCTCCGCAGACCTGCGACAGCTCCACCTCTCTGCTGAACTACCTTAATGACTTCTTCGCCCATTTTGAGGCAAGGCAAGGCAAGGCAAATTTATTTATATAGCACAATTCAACACAAGGCAATTCAAAGTGTAGACAACTCTTCCACGGCGCGGAAGCCCTCTCCTTCTCCCGACAACCAGGTGTTGACATTATCCCCGGACAGCGTGAGGCAATCCCTCAGAGGGACTAATGTCTGGAAAGCCTCAGGTCCCGATAACATCCCTGGTCGTGTCTTGAGAGACTGTGCTGTGGAGCCCACAGATGTCTTCACCGACTTCTTCAACACCTCTCTGAGCCAGGCCGTTGTCATCAAATCCGCCCCTCGTGTTGTCCGCGATCAACTTTAACCGACCCTCCATCCCGCAATGCTCTCCGCAGTTTACGCGGCTGAGAAGCACCTCAGCTTACTTGCTTCAGTGCCAAAAGTCACCGTCCTCATTCTACGTTTTCCTCCCCACGACCTACATCCCGCAGCGCCCTCTGCCGTTTACCCGACTGAAAGACACCTGGCCGGCTTGTCCACCGCCAAATGTCGGTCTCCTCATACAGATCTCGCTTGACGTTATTTTCTCTGCAACGCTCCTCGCCAGCTAGCCGGGCAGGATGCACTTCCGCCGGCTTGTTCGCCGCCAAAAGTCACCAACCTTGTCTGATCGACTTTAATCCCTCCTGTCTCCAGTGCGTTGTCTCCCGACACTTGCAATACGAATATGAGTTCCACGCACCATGTTAGTGTATTGGCGTCAAGCAAGTGAATGTTTTATTTAAGTAAATATAAGGAATTTGTCATCAGGAAGTCCAGAGGTTGCGCTAGACTTTTTCGTTGTCTGTCATTTTGACTGACAGGGTCATAAAAATCCGGTCATAATCTATTTTTACCCGTCACTTAAATTTTTAAAATGATGATAATGACATTGTGGTGACCCTTTGTTTGGCATAATTCACCTTCTGTACTTGTGTGTCCATTTGGCCGAGCGCGTTACCGGCTACGACAGTCACGTGACAGAGACACTTAAGAGCCGCGCGCGGTCCCCTCGCTATCCACTCGCTCTCGCTATATGATTGGCCGAAGAGTCGAAATGCTCTCCCGTGAAATGCCTGTTTAAAAATGTTCCCGTTGTTACTTATTGCGTTCGCTTATAAGTGCCCATTTAAAAAGGAAAAGCGATGGATGATACTACACACAGAGCGTATTATTAACAAATGTTAAAGTTGTATAATCATATAGCGAGAATAAGGAACGTCACTGACAAGTGCAGGCCCCCGCGAGTGGATAGTGAGGGGAATAGGATAGTGCGCCTACAGCTAACAAGACTCTTAACATTGCATATCGCTTCAACATATTCAATAGTATTTAGCTTTCATTCATTTTAAATTAATATTCTGTCCGAACAAGCTTAACAGAGAATCCACACCGTGCCATCACACATCAAGCAGATGAATATGTAACTTTTTCTCCGCAGTGCCAAAAACAGCTGACTGTGGCCCCAGTAGGTAGGTAGCCTACCATATGTAGCATATGGAACAATGAAATTAACAGTTCACCTGCTGTGGCCTGAACGTAGTCTCACACTTTCCTCCTGGTGCGCATGGACTTGAATTGCGTGCCCGCTTGTGCAGTCCCTGTTTTTTCACCTCTTTTATCAACACCATCGTCGTTTTGGGGCTTTTTGAAGAAACTTCGGACACTCACTTGCCTTGACATTTTTTTGAGTAAGGCCAACGACGTCATGCATCAAGAGAGACAATAGCTAATGAATATGCTCACTCGCCACCCTGTGGTCTGGGGTGTGAATTGCAACCGGTCAAAATGACGGATGGACTTCAGTTTTTTCTGTCACCGTTTTAAAAAATCGGTCAACGACGGAAAATATTCGGTTAACGCGACCCCTGAGGAAGTCATAGAAGGCCAATCAGGGCAAAGGTGATGTAAATTAGCTCCAACAGCTGCATATTAATAAGAAACAGAATTTTTGTAGAGGAGCCAGAAGAGGACCGCCTAAAATGGTTTTAAAAAAATGACATAGGCCACTTTCAACACAAATTGTCATGCAAACCTGGTAAAATGTGCTCCTATGTTATGAAAAATAATGTAATAAAAATAAAGTCAGGTGCACTTTTAAAAAACGTTTTGTATTAAAGCTCATTCTCTTATTTGCTTTTTTTACTCTTTTACAGGTGGAGACTAAACGACTCGTTCATTGCGCTGACACCGGGGTCACGATATTTCCTCACGGGAGGAAACTTGCACATTACCCGTCTGAGTAAGGCAGATGATGCTGGCATATTTCAGTGTCTGGCATCTAACTCATTTGGCACCATCGTCAGCAGAGAGGCCAGTCTTCACATTGCTTGTAAGTTTTAAACTATTCTTCCATGATTCAGGAAACAACTGAAATCAAAACATTGGAATTTTATTAGCAATAATACTATCAAATGTGGATTTAGAAGGAAATCATATATAAAGTTGATAGCTAGTTCCATTAAAACTACATGACTTTTCTTTTTCTAATTGCCTTTGTGAACTCTGTTTACCTGTGCAACAACTGAAACAAAAAAAGTCACTGGAAATATATTTCCTGCTGACATTTTGCCATTGCGGATAAAGGGATTAAAATCTGTTTCTTTCATGAAATCATCAAAACATGTTTTTGTCCTATTTTACATTTACAATCTAAAAAGTATGCTTGCTGATATTTAATTTTGCATATTTAAAGTTCGTATCCTCAGTTTAATTTCAGATGTGTTTTTTTATTTCTTTTTTTCAGCTTCTTTGCCTGAGTAAGTTTTTATTCAAACAGACATAACATTTTGATGAAAATAATAACTCAAAGGGATTTTCCAAGGAACACCTGATGTGATCGTCCCACAAGAAGAACCTCCTCCAACTAGTAATGAGAAACACAAATCAGGATTTAGTGTTTATAATGTATAATCTGCCGAAGCGTTTTTTTTTTTGTGTGTGTGTGGTGTCTGTAAACTTGAAAGCCATTAACCTTTTTTGTGAGATGTCTCTAAACTTGAAAGCCATTAACCATTTGATGAAGCCAGTATGATGGTGTGACAGGGTTTTGACAGAGCATTTAATATAGTTGCTGCTTTACTGGCCTCATTTGTCACATTTTATAAGGACCGAGGCAACTCTGATAGCAAGGAGAGCTTGGTGGCTGTACTCTTGATGGGCGGCTCATATCAAATGACAGCCCAAATATTGATTAAGCAGATGGCAGAGCAAAGACAATTGCTGATGTCCGCCTGAAGATATACAGGTGATCTCTGAGTGCATGAGAGCCTACCACATATACCCATTTTTTTTGCTGTTTTCTGTGACCTTGTTCTTAGTGTATATCACAGGTTGGAGGGCTGATGTTCTATCGGGTTGTTTGTCATATTCATTTCTTGTCAATTTTCTGACATGACATAAACTGCATTTCATAGTGATGGCTCTAATCCATCTCCTGGGCCAGACCTGGGACTCACTGGTTTTGTCAAGAGATGGAGACAATTTTCAGTGGTGATGTCATACATCATATTTATTGCACAAAGTAAACTTAATTGTGTTGTATGATTGAGCATCTCACTGGCCTAGGAAATAATTCACAGTGCAACAGCCTGTTATGAGAACAAGTCCTGAGTCATTTGTAACAGTCTGAGTAGTCCAATATGCTTTTTCAAAAATCTCAAGGCTGAGATCTTCCTCGGCTACATGTTGTCAGAGACTAAGACAGAGCTCCCCAAGCAAGGGTTTTGAAGTTTGTTTGTATCTGATAACATCATCATGGTTTGTTTCATTAGAAAATGAGGAGTTTTCTTTTTTTTTTTTTTTTTTTTTTTTTGTATAACAACAAAACACAACATCATCTTTGACAACGTGTTCATGTTATGCGACTCACTGCTGACAGTATCAATGTCTTGGATTCGCCTCAGCCACTAATATCTCTGTTGATCCTATCCTATGTATTGAGAACAACGCTTGTAATCCTTTGCCAGATGGATGATCCAACAGTTTCTCTTACCATCTGGTACAGCCTTAACCCCCCGCAACTATAAAGAGTCTTCATCCAGATGACAACAATGACTAAATTTTTTAAATAGAGGCTATGTTTTACTGTTGTAAGTACTAGATTAAATGAACTAGACAATTGTCTATCTTAATTGGGATTCCTCATCTTTTTAGGTTATTTGTGTTCTAAGTAGATGGGTTGTGCAAAATGACATCAACAATTGCAATGTCTGCATTACAGACTTGCTGCATTGGGTCACTGTCCTGATAAGGAGAAATGCACAGCCGAGTTAGTGAGCTGCGTATAAATCCACAAGGGTATAACACTGTGTTTAATGAAGTGTGAAATTGGCGTATATATGAAAGCAAAGCAGGATATGACTCCCTTGTATCTAGCTGCTCGTGATTTCTCCTATCAAATTCAACCCTGTATTTACTCCTGCTTCATATTTTTTGCGTCTTAGCTGTGTGAGACATTCATCACATCATCTTTTTGACCTCAACTCTATCAACTGTGCTCTCATTAGTCTGTACCTTTGCATTGCAATCCCGCTTTTTCTGAACTGTAGCTTCTCTAAGGAGCCAATGTTACTTGAAACCTTATAGAAGTGAAATGAATCAATTGTTATACCATGAATAAATGAGTACAGGTAGTCCCCAGGTTAAGACGTACCCGACTTACGTGATTTCGACTTCATGAGGCTTAGCGTCTCGTCCACCATCTTGTCACTAGTCTTTATTTTATTTATTTATTTATTTATTTTGAGTCTTGTAAACAGTACCTTACTGTACCTCATAGTATCTTATTTTTTACTTTATTTTATTAATATGACTGTTCTGCCCTTTGGTGAAATATTTATTTTATTAAAATGTTCATTTTTGTTTTGTCATGCATATATATACATTTGGTGGCGGATGCTGGTTTTTCGAAGAGGGAAAGTTCAGAGTGTGTCAGCCTGTGAGTGCTTTGTGACGGTGTAGGGGCTTAGCGGCAGCCACTGCTCGGTACGGGCAGAAATTGTAGAGTGACAGAAGTCAGTCTCCAAACAAGCAGCTACAAAAGAAAAAAAAAAACAATATAGTTATTTGCTAGTCATTTTTAACAAAGAAAATGTCACCAGGATGATTAGGAAAGTCTCCGGTTCAACTCAGAACAAGGGAATGAAATCGCTCTTGCGGATGTTGACACCAAAAAAATCGCTGATCTGCTCATTTCGCTGTCAATCAATTAGGTCCTCAGCCTCAGACAAATCAACCTACCATCATGCAGAGAAGCTGGGCGTCTGGGCCAGCTGAGCCTCACCCACAGCCCATAGACCCCCCAAAGATGCTGAGCGCTCGATGGGCGGGTGTCATGGCTTCGGTCCCGTCCGCACTGCCCTGTTGTAGCTTCTTGGCACTCTCCTGCTCACTTTTCTACCTGGGTATCTTCCTTGGGCCCGCGGCGCGGGTCGCTGTCTGAGTGCCTGTGGGTCAGTAGGGCGTAGCCCACTCCGGGTGGGGATCCTGCCCTGTTCGTGGGCCGTTGGGGACCGTTGGTGTGCTGTGTCCGTTGGGGGGTTGTGCTGGTGTGTGGTAGGTGGTGATAGTGGGTGTCAGGGGGCGGTGGCACGCCGCCTCATCCCTTCCCTGACGTCTGCTTTAGCGGGGTCACGGATGGTCCAGGGGACCACCTTGGTTCCCGGGGGGATGGCGGCGGCCCCCTTGCTGGAGCTGGGGGAGGAGGGATGGGCTGCAATGGCTCACCCCCCTGATTGGCTGGAGAAGGGCCCTGGCCCTGGGGCAGCCCCCGTGCAGCTTTTCCACTTGTCTGCAGGACTGTCACAAGTTTGATGGGATACACGCATGACTGTGTGCAATTTGACACACTGAAGCTGAGAGAATGTCAGTGCCAAGATTAGCAATCAGGCAGCACATAATAGGATGTCAACATATCCGAACGTATAAGTTACTGGGTTCTACACCTCACACTGCTGATTTGTGCATGCGCCGCACCGCCTAAACCCATCTCCTTTTGACCCCCCCCCCACCCCCCGCGCATCTTTCTCCTTGGCCCCCCTCATGGTGTCCACAGGAAATACAATTCGCTACTGTAATAGCACTAGTGTATTCATAGGTAGTGTAGGTGTTCAATGTATTTCTTGTTGTTCTTTGTTCTTCTCCTCTAATGTGTCTGTCTCTTCTCTTCTATTTTGCTTTCTGTGTCCCCATAACCCCTTCCTGCTCGCTGCTTTCTCATAATAAACGAAACACAATGAATAATAACAACGGGATTATGTCATACTCCCATGTGATACATTACAACTGTTCAGACCATAAGGACACTCAGATTCCCATTCTCTGTGTCAAAGCAGCTGTACAGGACAGGTTAAAAAAACTGAAAATAAAAAAGAAGAGTACACATTTAATATATTGCATGCAGGCACAGTCAAACAGCAATGCAGAAAGAGCAAATAACTCTTGCACAAACATAATCCTCAGCACGCATTAGCTGAACACATTTGGCTCATTACTATTTCAGGGGCAATGTGCTTGTAGTGATTTCCACATTATAAATCTGATACACACATATCCACTTTATTGGATGAAACTACATATTAAGACACCTCACTAGAATTTGGGAAAATAACTTTATGGAAACATATTTTCTACATCTATTTAAAAAAAATACTACTCCATTATGTCAACATCTGCTCATTGGCTTAAAGAATAAAAGCAAATAACAAGACACACTTTACATGAAGATGATGAACTATTTTCAAGAAATCACATTACTTGGATTCATCATTTTGTGTTTTTTTATGTTCGTTTCCATTATAGGAGCTTTACATGAGTCCGATTTCAGTCATTTAGCATGTTTTGGTGTATTGAGCCAAGGCATTTTTTTAATTTACATTTTTAGAAATAATGTAAATCTCATCTCAATTTGCTAATTTGTTTATTCTGTGTAAAAATTTACAGTGACCTTCTGCCATCCAATGGGAGACTACTATATTTAATTGTTCTGTATGTCACTGCGTATTGTTGGCATAGATAAACAAAATTACATTATTTGTGGTAAGTACATAATTTGGACCCTACATCTAACCATCCAATCTTTGTACTACTGATACTCACTCAGGCCCGTGGTGTGCTGGTACCTATCCTACCTGATTTTAAACTATAGGTTGGGCATACCCTGAACTGTTAAGATCACCCTCGTAACTTGGACAATTTAGTCTTTATTTTAAACCCACCATACATATTTTAGGGTTTGTGGAAGAAAACCAGAACACGCCGCAACAAAAATCCTACACATGCGTGGGGAGGACTTCACACATGGGGATGACATGGCTCAGCGGTAGTGTAGTCGTTCCCCAACCCAGAGGTTGTGGATTCGATTCTCCCCCCTGATGAACTCGTGTAAGTATCCTTGAGCAAGATACTGAACCCCATGTTGCTCCTGGTGCTGCGTCACCAGTAGGTAGATGAGGAGACAGTGTTAAGCGCTTTGGGGGCCTTAAAAAAGGTGGAAAGGCGCTATACAAGTGTAACACCATTTACCACATACCCTTTTTCGACTACAACAATGAAAGTGCTCGTTCTGTACTGGTACTCGTTCTTCGTTGGATCATTTCACGTGCTTCCGAAACACAAGTTGGCTACAACCTTTAGTTCTTCTAATCTACTTACTATAATTTCTGAACTATACATGACTACAAGCTGCTCAGTCCAAATTCTTCAAAATTTAAGAAAAACCCAGATATGCGCCACATCTGATTTTAAACTTCATATGTCAGACAAGGGAGATGGCGGTGATTATTTACAAGTTTTATTGTCAGGTGAGCGCAGATGGTCACAGTAGCGCACGTGCACGTCGGGTGCTAGCTGGCAAGCATAGTTGTGATCTCAGGCAATGGTACAGGCCAGGGAGCTGGCACGAGGAATCCTGGGACAGAACAAAGGTCAGATTAGCCAGGTGTATATACTGTATGTCGGTAAATACTTGAGTGCTGGACGTGACTGATGGGAATGCCGAAAGAGTTGGTCTGGCGACGAGTGGCAACGACGATCAGGCTTTTGTATGCGGCTGATGTTCATGGCTCGCAGCTGTCGTCGCTTCCCCCCGTCTGGTCTCCAGCCTGTAATCAAGGAGCCGTAACATCATTTAACCAAATTTTTGTAACGCGCCCCTTAGATTACTCACTAATGAAAAAAAAATAGCGCCGTTGGAAATGCTGTTATACTCTAATGCCATTATTAACAACACTGATCATGACATGCAGAACTGCGGAGTAAAATTAAATGAAAACAATTTTATTTATTTATTTATTTATTTTTTCAAATTGGGAGAAAAAAGTAGCAGCTTATCCTCTGAAAGTTATGGTAACTGCTTTATTGTAATTGTCAGAACATCCCAAGAGAGTTTACCCTCCAACAGAGCTGCTTCAACATTTTTTGTTTAATCTCATTCACAGTGGGTCACATTGGAGTACCTTGCCGAAATCATCTGATTCACATTCAATTTCATGGATCTGAAAGCACTCCAAATAGCCTAAGTAATACCATGGAAAAATACATTGAGGTTTAGAGCTGTGATAGGCATCATAAGGTGATTTAGGGGTGCAGAACAGCTTGGTTTGTCAGGCCTTGTTGGCTTTTAGCATTTCTAGCTCATCTGCGTCCAAGCATATGTGGCATGAATATTGATCAGTAGAATTGCCCTCTCAAATTTTAGAATGTTTTCTGTTTTTTTTTGTTTTTGTTTTTTTCAAATGCCTTTGCCTTTTTTGACCAAACAACAATAAAGGTACAGCTGACATCCAACACAGGCACAGAAAGAAAATCCACATAGTAATGACAGAGCCCATGATTGAACCCTTGAAAACAGTCGTATAATGTAATAGAAAAATGACTTTAATTACTTGTGTTTACAAAAAGGCATTTTATTTGAAATCCTAGAGATTGTATTTAGAAACCTGAAAATGTTACATTTGTTTAAAAAAAATAATAATAATACAAATAGTATGTGAAAACCTCTACTGACAGTTATTGTAGTGACTTTCCCATGAATTAGCTTTGGTAACTCGAGTAACTATGTTGGAGGTAAAGAAAAACAACCTTAAACGTTTGTGATAAAAGAAAAAAAATCAACTAACAACAACAACTATTTTGGAGGTTGACACGATGTTTTGTTCCTACGCTTTTAACAGAGAATTTGAAAGCCAACTTAAAAAAAAAAGTGACTGTTTTTTTTAACCAGTGAGTGTGAATCTCATCAATTTGAAATTAATATTATTGTATTTGGCCTGGAAATGAATTTATGTGTATTTTATTTGGGTAACGTAACTTTCCTCCCCAGATATTATTCAGTAAAATTTGAAAATTGGAAAGACAAGCACATTCCATTATTTTACTTTGCTCTCAGTCCATTCTTGGCATGGTATTATATTACGTAAATCTACATACTGTATGAATTTGTCATAACGGTTGTGTTCTTAGTGTACTGGAAGGCACCTGACTCCTACAATGCTAAACATTATCTAACGTTTATCTTAATGTTAGCCAAAATTAAATGCTTGTTTTAGCAAAAGTAAAGGAAAAAAGAAAAGGCCCAAATAAATGGCACATATCTTGATTTATCTAAGATTGAGGAATCTGCTGTTTATGCCACTTGAGAATCACTTAGGTATGTATCACGTGTTCCTATGAAAAATATTTTGATCAGAACGCCATCACTGATCAGCCATCGTTTCAGTTTGCCATAGATGCATATAAACAATCTGCAAATATAAAATATAAAAACATCTTTGTGAAAGTACAAGTGATGCCGAGACCCATTTTTTACATCAGTTGTTTCAATCTAGTATTTTTTAATTTACTGAAGACTATGTACTTTTATAGCAGCTGCATTATTGTTTTTTTTTCTACTACTTACGGTATCTCTGCGATTCAAGCAAGAAGAGGCACATTGTTCTAAAGAAATGCCGCCTCAATATTCTTAGTGTTAGCAGGTTGTCAACATGTAATAGTTCTTTCACTCATAACTATTTAATTGCTGCTGGTCTGTGAGCAGTCAGTGGATGGAAACACAGAAAGTGATAACAATGTGCAATTGCAATTAAATTCACTCATGTGTGACTTATACAAGAGTAATTGCTTTCTGCTCAGGTCAGAAGTATTTAAGTCACTTTTAGAGGACCATATCTGCTTCTATGAAAACATTTGTTTCTTGTGGAGGGATTTAACAGTTAGCATTAAATCTCAGCTTTAAACCTTAGTCTAAAACCAAATATAATTCCATTGAGAAACCTTCTCAGGTTGGCATTTCTTGTTCATCTCATGTGTACAGTATGCATTTTTTTTTTTTTTTTTTTTGTGAGGATCAAAAAAACTGTCCCATAATTTGTGTTGTCTTTTTATTTGACAGACTTGGAAAATTTCAAGACTCAAAGAAGAAATCCGGTAAGGGTTCGTGAAGGTCAAGGAGTGGTCTTACTGTGTGGCACACCTTTTCACTCTGGAGGTAAGTTGGGCTATTATTCATCTAATTTATCTATATTCTAATTTACTATTGAGCATTTGAAAATTCGCCCATGTGCAGCTATGTGAAAAATTAACACTGAATTGATTATTAATACTTGGGAGTACTTCTGAATACTCTGAACTACTATTTCAATGTGGAATGTTGAAAGTAACATACCATATTGTCTGTACACTGTCATGTAATGGAAAGCACAACAACTCATCTTGTAGGGTTGATACCTATATACAGTGGGGCAAATAAGTATTTAGTCAACCACTAATTGTGCAAGTTCTCCCACTTGAAAATATTAGAGAGGCCTGTAATTGACAACATGGGTAAACCCCAACCATGAGAGACAGAATGTGGAAAAAAAAAACAGAAAATCAAATTGTTTGATTTTCAAAGAATTTATTTGCAAATCATGTTGTGAAAATTCATCTCAATACTTTGTTATGTACCCTTTGTTGGCAATAACGGAGGCCAAACGTTTTCTGTAACTCTTCACAAGCTTTTCACACACTGTTGCTGGTATTTTGGCCCATTCCTCCATGCAGATCTTCTCTAGAGCAGTGATGTTTTGGGGGTGTCGTTGGGCAACACAGACTTTCAACTCCCTCCATAGATTTTCTATGCGGTTGAGATCTGGAGACTGGCTGGGCCACTCCAGGACCTGGAAATGCTTCTTACAAAGCCACTCCTTTGTTGCCCTGGCTGTGTGTTTGGGATCATTGTCATGCTGAAAGACCCAGCCACGTCTCATCTTCAATGCCCCTGCTGATGGAAGGAGATTGTCACTGAAAATCTCTCGATACATGGCCCCATTCATTCTTTCCTTTACACAGATCGGTCGTCCTGGTCCCTTTGCAAAAAAAAACAGCCCCAAAGCTTGATGTTTCCACCCCCCATGCTTCACAATGGGTATGGTGTTCTTCGGATGCAATTCAGTATTCGTTCTCCTCCAAACACGAGAACCTGTGTTTCTACCAAAAAGTTGTATTTTGGTTTCATCTGACCATAACACATTCTCCCAGTCCTCTTCTGGATCATCCAAATACTCTCTAGCGAACCGCAGACGGGCCTGGACGTGTACTTTCTTCAGCAGCGGGACACGTCTGGCAGTGTAAGATTTGAGTCCCTGGCGGCGTATTGTGTTACTGTGGTCCCAGCGTTCTGTAGGTCATTCACTAGGTCCCCTTGTGTGGTTCTGGGATTTTTGCTCACCTTTCTTGTTATCATTTTGACGCCACAGGGTGAGATCTTGCATGGAGCCCCAGATTGAAGGAGATTATCAGTGGTCTTGTATGTCTTCCATTTTCTAATAATTGCTCCCACTGTTGATTTCTTTGCACCAAGCGTTTTACCTATTGCAGATTCAGTCTTCCCAGCCTGGTGCAGGTCTACAACTTTGTCTCTAGTGTCCTTCGACAGCTCTTTGGTCTTGGCCATAGTGTAGTTTGGGGTGTGACTGACTGAGGTTGTGGACAGGTGTATTTTATATCGATAATTAGTTAAAACAGGTGCCATTAATACAGGTAAGGAGTGGAGCCTAGTTAGACGTCGTTAGACCTCGTTAGAAGAAGTTAGACCTCTTTGACAGCCAGAAATTTTGCTTGTTTGTAGGTGACCAAATCCTTATTTTCCACTCTAATTTGGAAATAAATTCTTAAAAAATCAAACAATGTGATGTTCTGTTTTTTTTCCCCACATTCTGTCTCTCATGGTTGAGGTTTACCCATTAATCTTTTCAAGTAGGAGAACTTGCACAATTGGTGATTGACTAAATACTTATTTGCCCCACTGTAAATACAAATTGTTAGATGTGTTACCTTTCACAGTTATCTTTTCTTCAGAGGTTTTTCTGTGATGACTGAATTTACATTTTATGTTATGTTACATCAAGGTTCCCGCGGGGTCAGAAAATGTCTTGAAAACATTGAATTTATAAATTTGGAAATAATACCACAAAAAGTCTTGAAAAAGTCTTGAATTTTCATGTCTAGGTCTTAAAATTTATTATGTATATAATGTAATATATCTGTGTCTCATTTCTCCTCAAAAGTGTCATTTGTCATTTTCATTATGTAACGTAGCCCAGGGGTGTCCAAACTTTTTGAAAAGGGGGCCAGATTTGGTGTGATAAAAATGTGGGGGGCCGACCTTGGCTGACGTCCTTTACGTAGAGCAGTATATTTAAGCAAATTTTAGCAAGCCATTCTGTGTGTCACATTTGCTTTATAATTTTTTTAAATTAATAATTTCAACAATCTCGCAACTAGCCTTTGTGGCGTTCTCTTTCGACTCTCGAGCTCTTGCGAAATACTGCTGCTGTGAAATTATACTAGCTTCAAGTTGCTTACATTTTCCCTGTAATCTTGTCGTACATGTCAGCGTGTCTTGTTTGGTAATATCGCCTCACATTGAACTCTTCAAAAACAGCGACTGTCTCTTTGCAAATGAGGCAGACACAGTTGTGAAGAATTTTAGTGAAGAAATAGTCCAACTTCCACCTATCCTGGAAGCGTCGGCAGTCGCAGTCAACTTTTTTTTTTTGTTGACCATCGCCATTTTAGAAAATTGAAAGTAAAGGAGCACACGGGGTAATGTTGCTTAGAGTGATGCTTCCTTTTAGTAGGTAAATGATGAGCAGCATTTAGTGTGTAAGCTACTTCATATTCTGGTAGCAGTACTGCTGACCAATTTATTAAGTCTGTGTGCGGGCCAGACGTTATTGATTTTATGACAGAGGCTGGGGGCCGGATGAAATTTGACCACGAGCCGCATTTGGCCCCCGGGCCGGACTTTGGACATGCCTGACGTAGCCTAAATAAATAAACGGGGTGGAGGAGCCAATCATTGAGAACGCAACGCAGCCCTGGGTCAAAGTCATCGATTGTGAGCACTGATGGATTATGGGATATTGCGTCGTTCTTTTGATTTGCTAACCCAAGTCAAAACATCGTTAGCTCACTGAAAGATGACTACAAATATGGCTGCTTCCTCAATTTGGTGTGCTGTCCGACCAGCTGAAAAAGATCACCATTATTGAACAGATCGATGTCACTCGTGCTCCTGCACACTTCCGTTGACTTTCATTCACGTCCTGTCCCCATCACACCCCGTCTCGTGGTATTCCCGCGTGAATCCCGTGTCACGATGGCATCCTGACAAGTTGTCATGCTCTACACTACACAGACGCATAATTTTTTTACACCTAGCCACGCATTTCATGTTAGAGTGATGGGGAAATGTAAATTCAATGAATCGTGGTTAAGTAAACAATCCTTTCGCCTTTGGCTTAAACCGGTGGATAGCAGTGTGTGTGTTTTGTATCTTATGCAAAAAAAAAAAAAAAATCTGCTGGGTACAATGGGCATGAGGGCGCTAGAGTCCCATGCCAAATCATCCAAGCACATAACCTCCATGAAAGGAAAGAAGCAAACTCCCTCCATTGCCGGCGTTTTTCAATCTGCCTGTTTAAGCCAGCCAGCTGCTCACCAGCCTGAAGAGACGGAAGCTAAATCCAGCTAGCCAGCTGGTAATGTTAGCAAAGTGACTACAGCAGCTAACACTAGCCAGCTATCTGCTAGTGCTGCAGCTCCTGTATTCAATATGCTGCAATCTTACATCCTGCGCACATTCCACTTTTCCACTTTAGAGAAATAGAAAAACAAAATCTGTGAATTTGTGTTAATTTTTGTTGATATGGCTGTGAAATAGGATTACGTTTTTTTTTTTTTTTGTTCTTTTTTAAATGTCTTAATTAGGTTGTAAAAAGTCCTAATTTTAACTTGAGAAAACTTGTCAGAACCCTGTATATGAAATGCATTCTGAAATGAAAGTGGTTTGTGGTAAAAAGGAGAACAATCAGCGTCAAGCGTAAATAGGCTTAACTTGTATAGGCGGGCCACTTTGGCATGGTCATAGAGGGATTGGGAAATGGTCATTCTACAAGTAGTGCTACTTTACTTTTAGACATACTTTTTTTACATGGATTTTCATTAGATGTGAGGTAACTTTTGGCAAGAAGGCTTAAGAAAAACCGTCTCTGCCACAGGATATGTAAGCAAGCCCTTCTCTGAAAGGCCTCCACATCACTCATAAAATTAGGCATGAAAATCACTTTTCAAACAAGTTAAAAGGCACACATTTTTCTACTGGTGACACTGTTTAATTTAAAAAAAGAAAAAAAGAAAAAAGAAAAAGTTTCTCGGCCTTAGCACGCGGCCCATTTGCTGATCCAGTTTTTGTTAGTCCAATGAAATATCTCAGTGCTCCACTCACCCTGCCCCCTGGACAACTGAGATAGAAATGAATGAGAGGGAGGTGCAGACTGCAGAGACACGGCTGAAAAGCCTACAGGTTGATGCGGTAAAATTGAAATAATAATATTAATAAGAATAACTGACATATTTATTCACACAAATCCTTGTACGTCAACAAAAGCGGATGCGTCGACAGGCTCTACCACTAAAGTGGCGGCGGCGCAGGAAGTCCCCAGGTTACGACGGACCCGACTTACACGATTTCAACTTTACGACGCCTGAGTTTCGGCGTTTTTTCATTTTTTCCTTTAATAAATGTTGTCTTTTGTTTTGTGATGTATGCTTTTATTGGCAGCAGGAAGGGAACAGACAGCGCACACAGAGCAACAGAGGAGACAGCCCTCACACACATTTGGTGCTTCTGAAGCATCCAGAGGCGACACCTGTATAAAAACCCTTTTGTACTGTTTATTGTGCGTTTTCAATTGTGGTTGAATATGAGTTTATGGGGTTGTTTTAGATGATGTGCCGACGCTAATGGATACATGCTTATCGTTTGTTATTGCTGTATCACCAGCTATTTGTAAACGCAAATTATGAATTGGTGTTATTGAAGAGGTGACTGATTTATCGTAATTTAATCTTATTTGAGTTTCATTCTGCAAGTGTTGATGTCATGAGCAGCTGAATAAAGTCAGCAAAACACAAGGACGTCTGACATCGTCATTTCGGCGCTTATATCACTGTCTAGCTAGGATTTAGCTCCAACGTCTTGGCGAGGCTAGTACAATAACATACACATACACATAATACACACATACACATAATAATACACATAATACTGTAGGTGGATATATTTTGTTTATATATCTTTTTTTCTTAATTTAAAGTGTGTTTTGAGGTATTTAAAGGGTTACGCCAGAATACGGGTTACATCGCAAGTGCAGGAACGGAATTTTTTCGTAAACCAGTGACTAACTGTACTAAATAAAACCAAGTGGAATACACTGATAGTGTTTTTTTTTTTAAATGCTTCTCTTGCAACATAAAAATATAATTTGATTATTAAATGTTGCATGTTTATCAAAGGAACAGAAGTATTAGCAAAAATATGTCAAATGCATGCTGCTTTTATAATTAACTTACAATATAAGGATGTGATACAGTGGACATGCTTATAACAAATGATTGCCTCGCAATTCATGAGACAACAATAGCCGTATGCGTGTTTGAAACACAGAAAAGACATTTGACTACACGCTCGGTAAAAGTGAGGAACACGCTCTCGCAAAGGCTCAATGGACATAATTCATGATCACAAAAGAGGGCCTTAAACAGTGATCTGCCTCATTTCCCATTTAAAAGATTTCACTATCCCATGTATGATTCAGGGAGCCATTATTTCAGTTTGACAATGCCTCAAAGCCCCTTTGACAGCTACAGAAAGTAGTTGGATGCAGTCACAAAACTGTAAATCTGTAAGCCACACATACTGAATTTCAAAGATGTTAAAATTGTATCAAATGGAAAAATATTCTTTATAAATCCTTTTATGTATTTAGGTTAGATGTTATTTGTGATGTCCCCTGCTTTTTAGAAGGTCTGAATATGTGTGGTCAGACAGAACCTAATGCATCTGACCCATTTCCACTAATGGAAGTAGGCCTTTTATATTTACTGAAGGCTGAAATCACTTGTTCTCTTCGTGGGTTGCAGCTGCAGAACCTTTAAATGGGATTTTTGCTGGCAACTAACAACACATATAGCTTGCAGGGATTCTTTTTTGTGTGTGCATGACCTAAGCCAGTTCATGGAGGGGAACTTGTGTTATGAATACAGATACAGTAATGGCTCATCCTATGATGTGACCAAATTCGGAAGTGTAGTGAACCCAAGAACTGCCGCGAACAATGAAAATCCACCAAAATACTGGGAATCATACTTACCTATTTTACTTATCAATACCCAAAATAGACTGTACCCTCCCCAAACTATGATTAAAGAACGTGTATGTTATTTAGTACATACAATTATAATACAAATAGTAGTATACAAATAGTGTGACTGAAAAATAATTTCATGAAAGGAAACAAAAAAAAAAGCTAGGACGCTTTGTAACTTTTGTACGTAACCGTCTTAACCCTTAGAACAACGACCTTGTTCCTATTTACCAGAATGTTGGATCTGTTTTGTGCCATTTTACACAAGAAATGCAACGAAAAAGTGAGCCTTTGTACACAATATATTCCCCAAAAAACAGTCATAATTTAATAGGAATTGTTAACCACAAAAAGTTGGAGGCTCACATTACACACACACATATTTGGTGCGTTCTTCTGATAAAATACACACTTGTATAAAAAAACAGCTTTGATTCACTATGTACTGGACCTGTCATGTTCCATTTTTCTAACTACTTCTCATGCCATTACAAGGGAATTGATGCCACCTGTTCATTAACAAGAGCTAAATAGAATCTCAATGAAAATCAGTCATGCACTGTCATATGTTTTTGCATTATGCCATTACAGCCCTTTCACAGAGTGACATAACATCAGACACCCGTGTTTTCAACATGGCATTTCCTGTTTCCCACAATAAATCTTTAACGAACCAATTAGGGACTACTTAGTATTTGTTGTTGTTGATGGTGGTGCTTTTGTCTTTCCATGCGCCTTTTGGAGGACGTTTCAAAGTGGCATTAAATATACATGATCTAGATGAAATGAGTGCCGAAATGTATTATTTAGGTAAAGGGAGGATATTATAACTGCTCTTAACTCATTCACTCCCAGCCATTTTCACCAGAGCAAGGCCCTTTGCTCCTGGCCGTTTTTCTGGATTTTGACTGATTTTGCAAGGCCCACAGAAAATTCTCTTCTATTGCTATATAAACATGGAACCCACCAAAAGAAAGACAGGGTACCCGTGGGTTATTAAAAGTATTAAAAAAGCATTGAATTTAGTTTTCCATTATTAAAAGTATTAAATTAGCTGTCATAAGTCTGGAATTTTTTCACCGTGGTTTTAATTTTGAAGAACATCACAGTGCAACCTAAATTATATCCGTGACGAAGTTTTTTTTTGTTTTTTTTTTAATCCATAACGAAGATGACGCGTAGAATTTTTACGATGCACTGCACTACAAATCAAAATGAACCTCGTGCGTGCGCGCTGTTAGCATCATTAACATCAACATCACAACAGCAGGCAATCGCACCGTACGTACTGTGTGCTAATGTAAGGAACTGCTCAGATGCCTTAGTTATGTTCGATGAAAGCTTCAACAAGACAACCAAGTCCAAACAGTTGGACCAACATGTGAGGTATTGGATCGGCGACCAAGTCGCATCCAGATACTTTGGGTCGCAGTTTATGGGTCATGCGAAGGCAGTGGACCTGCTTAACATTTCAAAGTAAGTTGCCAATTTCTCCAATTAAAATGTGTTAGATGCAATAATGTATTTCTGCACGGTTTGCCTTTCGAATGAATGTGAATTTCGTAGTTTTAACTCAAGAGTTAGCCATGTTCAATGGGGTATTGGCAGGTGCACTAGCCTTAGCATGGAGTCATAGATCCACCATCACCCTCAGATACACAACACGGTTGACACTGTTGTTGGAACGAGTGCGGGGTAACGTTGATCTGAATAACATGGCATGGTGATAGGCAAATTATAATTTAGGTGATAGTAAAACACCTCCTGGTATATTTAAATGTTTTTCTTGATTGAATAAGAGTATGGATTTTCTCTATCTGATTAAAAGAAATGTCTTCAATAGCTAACAAAGGATTAACATGTGTTTTGTATACTTCTTGTAATGTGATTAGAAAAAAAAACAATTACAAAGGGAAATGGTCATGTGTAGCTTTTTTATTTTGTGTTAATTAATGGTAAACTACTGCCATTTAGTGGCTGTTTTTTAAACTTTCACTGCCAATTGCAAGATTTTCCCAAGCACTTTACAGTTAAGGTGACCAACTTGAAAATCACCAGTTAAGGTGACCAACTTGACAATCACTAACCCACCACCTTGACTAGGTCCTCTTAAAAGGGAAACCTGTTGTATTGCAAATGAATTTCTGAAGTTGCTATACAAAAATAGTGTAAAATCCATTTTATCCTTGGGGGGAAAAATCTGAAAGACTTTATATTTAAATGTGTTTTAATTGTATCTTCAGTAAATGTGCAATCTTTTGTCAAACACACTTAGTAATTGAGGTTAAATTTGATGTTCAGTGCTTTATTTTTTTAACATGATTCAATATTATCTAAATAATGGGTGCGAGAAAAATATTAATTTTCTGTTGAAATGGCATTAAAAAAGGTCTTAAAAGTCTTGAATTTAGATGTATCAATCCTGGCGGAACCCTGAAAGATTAGACTCTCTTCTTTCAGCAGAAAAAAAGTAAGTTCATATCTTTTTCCATTCCTTAGAAATCAGCATTAGAAAATAGCTTAGTTTGAGCAATTTTCCAATTCTGATGAAAAAAAACGGAGAAAATGAGCTTTTTGTAAACGCATACATTTCAAACATAACTTTGACTTAAACCAAGCTATTTTTTGAATTAGTTACATCCCAAACGTCTGAATAATGTTTTCCTTTTTCAAAATACCATCAACAACCAGACAAATCGAGCTTTTGATAGCAAAGTAACAATTTATTCACACATTACTACAAGGACTGCAACGGTTTGTGGTTCAAAGCCGAACCGTACGGTTCGCCCTGTACGGTTCAATACGCCTTTATGAACCGTGCCTTTTCGGTTTTGGAATTAATTTATTCCGAACGCTTGTGGAATGAATTGGTCGAGCTCTGTGTGCGACGTGAAGCACAGCTGTGGAGAAATTCCCGCCCCGCCGCAAGTAAATATCCGATTGCTGTCAAGCACCTGTGTAATTGAAGCCGAGTAACGCCCTCTCTCGCTCACGAGCGAAGTGAAGGTGAAACAAGAAACAAAACAAAAAGCTATGGTGAGCGGAGGAGTGGAGAGACCGAATTTTGAGGAAGCACTGGCTTCTTTCAAATCTGCTTTGTGGCAACATTTCGGTTTCCCCGAGGACTACAATGTGGTGGGAGAGAAAATAGGAGGGAGAGAAAATGTTGAAAAAAAAAAAAAAACACAGTTTGCAAGCATTGCTCAGTGCTTGTTCCCTATGCTAATGGCAACACTTATAATATTACTCCGGCACCTCAGCCGGCATCGCCCACAGATATCACACTTTCTCCGAGCAGGACAACCCCGGAGACGACACCAGTGAAAACACACGGCAGGCTTCGTTAATTTATTTGCAACGCTTGACCCGCGTTACATTGTTCCCTCGCGGACATATTTCTCAAACAACGTATTCCCCGACATTTATGAAATGGCACGCAAAGCCATCGAAGAGGACTTCGCTAAAGCCCATAGTTTCTCCGTGACCACTGATAGATGGACGTCCCGTTCTACAGAGTGCTACTACCTAACTGTGACGGTCCGCTATAGTTCATACCTGTCAAGTTGTATGGTCTCGGCGTAATTTGTACAAGTGAGCACAGATTTTTAAATGTGTACGCCGTACGTTACGTTCAAATTCTCTACGTTTTTCTTGCATTACGTTTTTTTTCCTCCGTTCGTTAATACGTTGGTTGAAATACGCGAGAAAAGTCCGAGACACGGAGAGGGAAGAGTGTTTGTTGTGACGCTGTAGCAAACGCGATGCTAGGCTAGGTGGCTCCAATATTTCCTGACTGTAGCCGACAGGCTACAACCTACGCCTAGATATCTCAAGCATATAGAACTACATGCGAAATGACAGACTCGGTAGCGTTAGTAAACAGCAGCCATTTTAGAGCAGTAAATTCTCAGAAAAGGCTCTGTTGTAGTGAACCTTCCTAGTGAACCTAAGTAACTTTTTATCTAAAATACTCCTATATCGGCAAAATCCTGACTTGAGTCTTTCTTTAAATGATGAAACAGTTTTAACATTTTTTCATGTCAAAAGTAGACAGAAGGGAACTAATGCAAAAACGGGAGCAATTTTATCAACTTTAACGGTTGATTCAGAATATTAAATGACCTCCAAACATAGCAAAGGTTACTATGTTTTTTTTTTTTTTTTTTTTTTGTGAAAAAAAAAAGAAAAAAAAACATGAAATGTAACACCAGTTACTTTGCCAAGTACTACTGTGTGTGTATTTCAGTAGTCAGTCACTAAACTAGCCAAAGAGCTAAGAGGCATTTTAACAGTCGAACATGTTTACATTTTAAGTGTTTTATTTAATTTTCTTAAAAGCAAAATAAAAGCACTTTAAAAAAAAAAAAAAAAAAAAAAAAAGATGCAAAAAGCAAACCGAAACCGTGATCCCAAAACCGAGGTTTAAACCGAACCGAAACCGTGATCCCAAAACCGAGGTTCAAACCGAACCGTGGGCTTACTGAACCGTTGCACCCCTAATGACTACTGAAAGATGATGGTTTGTCGCCGAGATGCCGCCGTTGTCGCCACGTCAGCCGTGTAAACTTTTCCCTCAGCGTTGTCTGTCTCACAAAAATGGATTATTATTGTCTTTCTGCGGGGTCTGCTCGGCGAGTCGCTGCACTGGGGGTCTGACTCGTTTTGCTCGGTCGTCCAGCGCCTGGCCTCCCAGGCGTCCTCTCGGTTGTTTTGTTCGGTCGGAGCGCTCCGACCATGCTCTGGGGTTGAATCGGGTTGCCTTGTCTTACAAAATGCGCTACTGCCCTCCATTGGCCAGTTTTATTGCTTTAAAATGGGTTTGGAGCGTTGTTCTTTGTTTCTCAGATAGAGCAGAAGCTATATATGCTTCTTATAATAAAAAATGTAAAAAAACGCAAAAGACGTATAAATACGTTTTTGGGACAGTAAAGCATTTAAAAATAGAACATATTTATACGTTTCTGGGAGCAAATGAGTTAATGGCTCTGAAGGATCAAGTGAGGTTGTTATAATTGATACATGTCACAGGTGCAAGGGCGAACATATAAAACCAGGAAAAACTTTTACTGCTATAGAGGTTGAATCCAAGGATAAATGCTTGACTCTATTTGTTTCTATTCTTCCAATTGTTTTGAGTGCCAAAGTTTTTATTTGGGGAGCCAAATCTTTGCGATAAATGCACTACCACTTTGCCACAGTGTTCAAAATGGCCAATGACTCCTTTAAGTACGCAACACCTTCTCCCACTTACACATTAAATGGGTTTGTGTGCGTCTTGCTCATGCTGCTTCCGCTTGTTTGAAAAAGCATTATTAGAGCATATATACCTTGTTATGTAATCCTAATGTACAGTATATAGCGGAAAACACACAGGTGACTTGAAGTTCCGCTCTGAGACCCCCAATTTGGCCAAACTTCAAAATTGTCCTATATGCATGCGTGATACATCATTGGAAAGCTTAAAATCTCAATTTTCTGGGGGAAGTAAAAAATGTAAACAGGAGGGGATTTAAAAAAATATCAGCAAAATCCTAACTGGAGGTGAGAGCATGATAAAGCATAATTAAAGACGCCATGATTTCAATGAGATATTATCTCACACCTCTTTTTGATCCAAGAACTCCATGTAGCATGTATCCCCGAGTGTCAAGACACAGCTGTGAATGGCCACAGCTGGATTTTGGGGGATTATGGGTCAAACATGGTAATATAACAAGGGTAGCGATGCAGAAATCGCAGATATCAAAGAGCGGTCGAGATTTTGTTTTTCATATATTAACCATTTTAAACTTTTTTTCCTCAATTTTTGGTTAGATTTCATCTAAAATATTGGGGAAAATGCGACAGTAACGAAAAAAATACAATTAAGTGATCGTTATGAGCTAGATATCCGTGACTTATTCACAGACATCATTTTTCATTGTGACGTAGTTTGTTTAAAAGTTTAAAATATGCGAGTAAATATATATATATATATTTTTTTTTTTTACTGAATATTAGACATCAATTAGTGATTCTTAGCTAAAATTGACAGACATTTTGAATTTTAAAAAATATAATTATTTACCTTCCTTTTATGGCTGGGTTGAAACAAAAGCGGTTGCGCGACGTCTGTAAACATCATTCTCTGTTGCCCAGTAAATCTGCACTGCCCCCTAGGGCCTGGCATTAATACTACATCGTTTTCATGCGGATTTGCGACATTGTTCAAATAGAGACGCAAATGCAAATGCTAATTTGACATTTTTCGTATTCTTCGAGAGTCACCATGTAAACGGCCCCTTAAAGAGGGGTTCAAGAGCAGAAACTGCTTTTTCAGCCTTGTCTGTGTTTTCCACCATACACTAGTACTTAATGTAAAATAAGAAAAATACAAAATGCAGAATATTGATCAAGCAATGTATTATTGGTAAACTAAAATTATTTAAATAGAGTACAAGTATACCATTGTGAAATTGACAAAAAACATTGTACGCGCACACCCCTGGGCACCCCCATACCTATGCACACACGCAAACACAAGTTGAAGACTGTATCTGAAACATTATTCATTGCCACCCTGAAAGAATAAGCCAGCATAAATTAATAGTGGCGGCACGGTGGCTGAGTGGTTAGCACGTCCGCCTCACAGTTCTGAGATCAAGGGTTCAATCCCGGGCCTCGGCCTTCCTGTGTGGAGTTTGCATGTTCTCCCCGTGCTTGCGTGGGTTTCCTCCGGGAACTCCGGTTTCCTCCCACATCCCAAAAACATGCATGGTAGGCTGATTGAACACTCTAAGTTGTCCATAGGTATGAGTGTGTGTGTGTGTGAATGGTTGTATGTCTCCATGTGCCCTGCGATTGGCTGGCGACCAGTTCAGGGTATCCCCTGCCTACTGCCCGTAGTTAGCTGGGATAGGCTCCAGCACCTCCGCGACCCTCGTGAGGAAAAGCGGCATGGAAAATGAATGAATGAAAATTAATAGAATTTCTGTTACATTTTCCATTTCTATACAGACTGAACTGCCCTAAAATTTTGTCGGCAAATCACTGTCTAGGAGTGCTCTTGAAAGCAGATGTATTCCCACTAACGCCACACAGGACTGTATAGTGAGAAACACTCCTGTATTTGATATTATCCTAGGAGACAAGTGTGAACACTGTGTTATGTGTAGGTTTCAGTAACGTGTCAAAGCCCACACGTTCTTCTTTTCCCAAAGGAAATTGTGAGGAATACTTATGTGGTGTAGGAGTGTCCAAATCCTATTGCAATAGATGCTCAACTTATCGTTTTGAAAGGTTTATTGTACAGTCTATGTACTGCCTAAGACTGCCTTCAGGCCAGAGACTGTGTCGCCTGTGTCCAAAACTCTGATCTTTGTGTTTTGTAATGTACACCTGCAGTCATAAGTTTTAATCTCTCTCTCTGTACCTCTATCTGATGTTTCAGTAATTAAAGTCATTTTTAGCTCATAAATACAGGTCATTATCAGTTGCAATTTCTGATTATTTTACTGATTGACCCTATGCACTTTTTGTGAAATTTGAGGTTGATTTGGATTTTTCAATGAATATTCATTTAAAAAAAACAAAAACAAAAAAAAAAACAGTTCAAACATACCTTGTTGGACATCTTTTTATTCCAAAATCATCAAGGGATTATGTCATGAACTTTTTACCAAATTGTTTGCATTTTTGAAAGTATCGTGACCACCTAAAGTTGAAGAATTTCAAATGCAATAATGGAAAATCACACACATTGCTTGATTACTGATAAACTATAAATGTCAGTAAGGTTTTGACAACTGACCATAAAAATGTCATATCTTATTTTTAATTTGACATATTGCATATCGAGTTTGAGTTTTAATAAAACTATTTACTATCTGCATTTTTTTATTTACTTTCATTGTTTTTCATGAGCATTTGAACTTGTCTTAATGGCTCGAAACAGAAATATGATAAATATGCAGTTATATTATAAATTAGGAAAATTACATTTTTGGGATGGGACATTGTCTAATTTTTCATAAACATCTATAGTTTGGGAGTGGATTTATTGTCTACCATACAGTAGGTACTTTCTCACCACAAACTGCACTTGGTTTTACTGTTCTTGTACTATACTGTAACTGTATTGTACTTACTTACTGATCTTAAGGTACTGTAGTAGCAATATAATGAATTGCATGCAGTTCATAGTATTGCATTTGTAAATAATCTAATGTCTTCATGCATCAAAATACACTGTATATCAAAAGCATTAAGTCATGGCAGCTAACTGCTTCTCAGTTATTCATTTCACTTTTTAATCACAGAACGCGGGCACTGTTCAATCCACTAATTGCTTTATCTCTAAAGGCTTCAACCTGGCTGCTGATGAATTGCATCTGTCTGTGGTATTTAGAGAAAGAGCATATTTGAATAGTGCACCTCACATATGTTATGTCCACGGCTGTTTGCAGAGCTTACATTCTCATGGATCTTCAACGCATACCCATCGTTTGTCATCCAGGACACGCGGCGATTCGTGTCTCAGAAAACTGGCAACCTCTACATTGCCAAAGTTGAACCCTCGGATGTGGGCAATTATACTTGTGTAGTCACAAACACAGTCACCAAAAGCAGTGTTCAAGGACCACCTACACCCCTCATCCTACGACTAGATGGTAAGAACAATGTATATAAGATGTACATACTGTATTGAAAATGTATCAACATTTGGTGTAGGTCTTTGTTCACTTTTCAATCAAAGGCTTTTAATATATTGCAATTTTAACAACTATCTTCTGTGTGCAGTTTGTTCAGTAGAAATGCAAAAATTGCGGCCATTAGCATATCAGTCTCACAGTTAAGAGGCTGTGAGTCCAAATCTGGTCTCTATGCTTTCTGTGTGCATGTTTGCATGCAGAGATTTTCTCTGGGTATTCTGGTTATCATGCATCATCAGTATTAATGCATACATTATGATAATTGGGATGTTTTGTTTTGATTATGTTTTCTTTGTGACCTTTTCAGGGCTTAAAACTTTGTATACAATTGTGTAACATGAATTCTCAATTTCTGGAACCTTAGGTGTAATGGGTGAATATGAACCAAAGATTGAGGTACAGTTCCCTGAGGTTGTTCCTGTAGCCAAGAGCTCAACTATCAAGCTGGAATGTTTTGCACTTGGAAAGTATGTTCCATAGTGTATTATTTCTCCATATTGACGACTCTTAATAAGTTGTTTTCTGCATCTGCATCTGTTAATATGTCAAAAACCCACTAAAGTGATTGCAAAACTAATGATATCCCATGCTGACCTCCTCTTGTGCTTTAATTACAAATAGCTAAGTTTTCTTTTGCAAATTTGACATTTTTGTATCATTTTGGATAATAGATGAGGTAAGGTGGTATTTTGGGTATTTCTTACATTTGTTTTAATATCAGCACTTCACATGCAATATTCCAAATTAAAAGTACACTTTTCACAGTACTTTAACATGATGTAAAGATACCAACATAAATGTCATCCCTCTATTAAAAATAAAAGATACTATTCACAATTCGCAGTGTAGAAAGTTAGTGTTTAGCATCGTTTGAAATGGATCAATTCCGATTCCGAATGATTCTCGATTCCGAGGGTAAAAATAAAAAAAAAATAAATAAAAAAGAGGCAGGGTAAAAAAAAATGCATAATTTATATAAATGTCTTAACTCCTTGAGGATTTTTTTTTTAATTATATGAACTTCTCACAGGGCTATTTTTAACTTGTATATAAATATTAGTCTTGTATGTAAGAATGCAGTAATGAAGTTTCTTTCCACAGGAGTGCACTTTCACAAAGATATGTATTTTTCAAACGCTCCCGGAGAAAACATTTACACATAGTCTTTTGCCATACACGTACCTTAAGTTGTAGCTACATGACGCATTAGTATAAATTCTTCTATTGATTATAATTTAAAGTAGATGAGACAAAATAATAAGAGTTCCTTATTTGTAAAACTGATTCTGCTGTGTTTACAGACACATGCAATGTTAATGTTGTGACAATACCAGTTAGGCCAGTGAGTGGCGCTGTAGGAATGTATGTATATAATGCGTAGAAGAAGAGATGAGAGAGTCTGGCTAGGATGCTATGTGATGTTTGTATGTGTTCACTGCTACGAGTTCATTAAAAAAGTAATCGGATTCTTTATATGGCTGCTTCTTTCAAACAAGCAACACAACAGATTCTAAAACAAAAGATGCTTTAAATGCTGTTGATTTTAACGGAGGCGGCAACACATGACTACATAGACTGAGAAGTCTACTGCTTCAAGATGGCGGTTGTTTGCTAAAGCCGGTGTGTATGTCATTTTGCATCTAGTTCCATATATTGTACATGTGATATCTACCTTAGGCCGATGTAATAATATGACTTATTCTCTTACTATTCCATCCATCCTTCCATCATCTACTGCTTAATCCGGGGTCGGTTTGCGGGGACAGCAGAAGTCAGATGTAATATATTGATTTACTTTCCTGGTTCTGACGGCACACCGTGTCAAATGCGCAGCATGTCAAATACGTGACACTCAGCTATGCACTTGACACTTGTATTCCATGAAGCCGGAGGTGTTTTTTAAGTGCCGCCGCACCATGTCCATGGTTGTAATCAAGTTACTGTACAATGCACAAACACACGTTTCATGTGGCTTCTTCTTCGTGGTTTTCGGCAGCAATTTTTTTCCTGCTCCACGGTCATGGCATTGAAACATGGAATCGAAATTTAAAAATTTGAACGGTTCTGGCAGCATCGGAGTGTTAATTGCGGTTGCTATCGATGCTCGATGCCCACCCCTATAGAAAATGCAGACCAAAAAAATACAAGCCACATTTTCCTATTATAGGTTGCTCCAGGTTGCTCAATAGTCAAAATATGTGTAATGACGAAGAAAAAAAACATATAAATCGCCCAGGATTTTTAGTCGCATTTTAACATCTGAGCAGCGCAAGACTGAATGACTCCATGCCTCACAACACTGCGTAATTTAAAAAACTAAGTATCGATTGCTATACTTTTTATATTCACACAGAACCTTCAATCAGACAAAACTTCCAGAAAATGATTTTTTTTTCTATTATTCTTAAAAAATATTCACTTTTTATGATTTGGGATTTTCATTCGCTTTCAGTTTTAATCCTCAAAATTAAAGGAAATACAAACATTTGAAATGTAGTATTCTGTGTTTAATAGGTTAATAAATCTTTTTTTTTTTTTAATGGAATCACTGACTAAATCAGTTTTCCATGACATTCTAATATTATGACCAGCACCTTTATATGCAAAATACATATATTAAATTTTTCTGATTGAAAATAAAGCACAAGGTGAGGCAGACAATAGTCTTCCTTACAGAGGCAGATTTAACATTATTGGGAAAATATACTGTTGGCAGAATCTTAAAAAAAAAGTAAAAAGCTGGTTACTAATACTGAAGTATGAGAAATTACATTGTAAGATATTGCCAAAACAATGTTTTTTGCCATCCTCGCCAAATACTCATAATATCCTTTTGTTTACTGCAATTTAGCCCAGTTCCCACCATCAGCTGGCGGAGAGTCGATGGAGCCTCTTCTGGAAGAAAAGTAGATATTAATAAAGCCAATGGTGTGTTAGAGATCCCTTACTTTCAACAGGAGGATGCTGGAATGTACGAATGTTTGGCTGAAAACAGCAGAGGTAGAAACTCTGTGAAAGGAAAGCTGTCTTTCTATGGTAAGTTCATTGTACAGTATGTGTTTTATGCACTGCATTTTTGGCACTAAAAGGCGTACCATCAATGAATGTGTTGATTTTCATACATAAAGCACACCTAATTATAAGGTACATTAGTATATGAATGTACTGATTTTTTTCATCTGTTCTTATCTTTTAAAATTACAATTATTGTTTTATTTCTTTATTTATTACTTGTGCGATTGTTTAATTTATGGGTATGATGAATGTGTGTCTTGAGCACTTTACTAGAGCAACATGACACAGTAATGCACCGACGTTTTGTCCAAGGTCAATCAGCACAACCAGAATTCATGCGTGAGGTGCACTGCATTTTAAGGTACTCTGTCAATTTGGAGGAATAATAAAGGATTTTTAGTGTGCCTTTAGTCCGAAAAATACGGTATGTATTTTGAGTACTGGCATTGGTGAAAACATTTGCTTACTTGTACAGTATGTCATTCATAAATATGTACTATATAGTTATGGTGTTTTTTTTTTTTTCCAAAATCTAATACTGCACCCAATGATGTATAGCAGTTGTTAAAAATTTCAAGGATTCACTATAACTGTGCAAGATTGAAATCGGTTCGCAAATAAGTGTAGTTCTGGTGAGTCTAGCAAAAATGTTTTATTTGTTATCATGAAACATGTAGTATTTATTAGATCCTATAAATAACCATGTCATGTATTGGTATGTGGCAGTAAATTCACCTGTTCCCAATAGCTCATTTCTGACAGGCTCTTTATTGTAACAGCAGATAACATTGGAGGCAGCATACACAGATTTATATCCCCCTTCAGGGAGAGGTGATTTGCCCCTTACCAACACTGCACTTATTGCCACCTTCTTAGTAATCTTAAATGACTCTTGTTAAAATATTTAATAGTTTTTTCTTTAAATTATCTTGCATTTCATGCTTTGATAATGTCTTCATAAAAGGTTTGGGTGCGGTATGCTCAAATTAAATAATCATACCCATATCTCTTTCCTGTAAGAGGCCTTCTTTTGATTTAATTGAGAACTTTCTGGCACAGTCAGGCGCTCTGAATGTCCACAGTGAGCATTAAAAATACAGAGAATAGGCAAGGCAAGGCAAATTTATTTATATAGCACAATTCAACACAAGGCAATTCAAAGTGCTTTACATCACATGAAGATCATAAAAATCACATTTAAATCAACACAACGTAGAAACGAAGACAAAAGATCGCATTTAATCACAGAATAAAAATAAATAAATAAAATAAAAATAAAACAAAAACTACTACAAAAAATAATAATTGAAATCAGCAATGGAGATAAAAACAAGAGGAATAGAAAGCAGGTAGATTGAAATATATAGACAGTTATAGATATGCAGTGCTAAACAAAAGCGTTTTTAGCCCTGATTTAAAAGAGCTAACAGTTTGAGCATACTTCAGACGTTCGGGTAACTTGTTCCAGAGGTGAGGAGCATAATAACTAAATGCTGCCTCACCCTGCTTGGTTCTTGTTCTTGGAACATTCACAAGACCGGTTCCAGACGACCTTAGGGGTCTAGATGTCTCATAAGACTCTAACAAGTCAAGCATGTATTTTGGTCCAAGGCCATTAAGTGTTTTGTAGACGAGCAGTAGTATTTTATAGTCTATCCTTTGACTTACTGGAAGCCAGTGTAGCGATTTCAAAACTGGTGTAATGTAGTCCAGCTTCCTTGTATTTGTGAGGATTCTGGCTGCAGCATTCTGTACTAGCTGCAACTTCCTGACTGATTTTTTATCAAGACCTGTAAATATACCGTTGCAATAGTCCAATCTGCTGTAAATAAATGCATGCATAAGTTTTTCCATGTCTTGTTGAGTCAGAAGCCCCTTAATTCTGGTTATATTTTTTAGGTGGTAATAAGCGGATTTAGTGACGGACTTTAAATGGCTATCAAGTTTTAGGTCTGAGTCAATAATTACGCCAAGGTTTCTGACTTGATTTGTAGCTGTAAGTGACATTGTGCTAAGTTGGCTGCTTATCTTTGACCTTTCCTTTTTTGGCCCAAAAATGATCACCTCTGTCTTCTGCACATTTAACTGGAGAAAATTCTGGCACATCCATTCATTGATTTGATGAATGCATTTGCTCAGGGTGACTAAGGGAATATCATATCATGGGTTCAGGTCTAATTTAATTTTGAGGTCATACCTGCAGGTAATGATGTGATTGCGTTACTCTTCGTACAACAAGTTAAACTATGACTTTGACACGTGCGCCTGAACACATTACTTGTTGTGACACGCGCTGGGGCGTTGGAATGGCATACCGCAAGCAACGCGTCACTTCCGCTCATTAATATTCATGGAATTAGCTACTGTTGCTAAGCAAGGACAAGCCACCTTTTGTCCCTAATAGGAAATGAATGGAAATCGTGTACGAAGGAGATGTTTACAGTCCTAAACCTACCAATTCTCTCTGAAAATGATGTGCCTGGTCCCAAATTGACTGGCATAGATGTGGAAGAACATAAAATTGTTCAGTTAAAGAGATGGCTTTAGTGTCGAAGGCTGAAAAAGACGAAAAAAACGAGCCGACCTAAGCATAGCTTTAGCTTTTTTTTATCGACGCGACTGACAATGACATTCTCCAGTTTCAACAAGCTATCCTTTACCATCAGCCCTGTCTTTCTTATATATCCTCTGGTTGTCCTACTTGTCTTTCCGTTCTTGGGGGTAATTTAGTTTAGGGCTGTCCCAAACGACTAATTTTCTCCCGATTAGTCAGCCGACTATTTTTACGATTAGTCGACTAATCTAATAATTTTTTTTTTTTTTTTTTAATTTTTTTTTTTTTTACTAATTTAGCAATGAAATTTTTGTTGTTGCTTATCAATTCACAAAAAACATATTGGAACACTCAAATTATTTATTAAAGTACAAATAAACACGTAAATAACAATAATAAATCACAAATAAACAATGAGTTCAAATGCTGATAGAATTAACTAGTGTAGCATCCCGATTGATAAGATGGTCTCTTAAACTGATGGTTTACAACTTTTATTCCATCCTTGATGTAAACACACTGTAAGAGCTACGGTGCACACAAATAAAGCAACACAATTAGAAATTAACAAAAACTTTTCACCTTTTTCCTTTTAAACCTTATTTATATATCAATGAATTGCCTATATGAATTGCCTTTACCTTATTACCTTATCATTGACAATCTCTCCCTTGAGTGCAATGACTGTATATACTGTATATATTTATGACCTTTTAACCTTATATAATTTTCTATACATTAAAATAAACCATAACATGAAATACACCTTTCAATTAGCATTAAGAACAATACTAATAGCACTTATAGGCCCATTGTCAATGAAACATTATTATTTAGTAAGGCGACAGCACCCTCTGGTGTACAAAAAATGAAGGAAAAAAAAAAAATTCAAACTGCGTGAAGGCGCTTGAGTTGTTTATTCACGGCCGACGCGCAGCCAAGCTTGGCACTGAACAGACAGGACAGAAGAGTGTACTCTCCTTTGTTTCTTTGAAATAAGTCAATGTTATGGACACTCTGGTGCGCTTTTTTTGGCTTTGTGCCGCTTTCCCCGCTTGCAAACAGAGCATCCGACATTCTAACTTTCCACGCATATATTTTTTTAACCCTTCATTAACCGTCGACGGGATGTTGTGCTTGTCGACGGATTTACGTCATCGATGACGTCGACTATGTCGACTAGTCGGGACAGCTCTAATTTAGTTAGCTTTGTGTAGTGATCGCAAATGCTACTCAGTGACAGCCAACGAACGCTTTTAATTTTTTCATTGATAACACATCTTAATCCTATAATTTATTTACACTTCCCCCTTACTAAAGTTGTTTGTATATATATATATATATGTATATATATATATATATATATATATATATAAAACAGAAACGGTAACAGTGGCAGTCAGATACCATTGTAATTTTTTTCAGGTCATTCATTCAGACAGAAGCAGTACGGCACAACGTTACGCTAAAAAAATTAAGTAAAAATATAAAAATGGCTTACCTCTTTGTCTTCTGAAAGACCATGCCAACCCAACATAATGTTTACTGCATATGAAACGTGAATGGATTCGCCGAGCTGGTATTAAAGTCCGCGCAAGTTGATTCGGTTTTCACATTTTTTCCTCCCGAGTTTTTGGTTTCCGGGAACGTATGAAGAAAACATCCTTCATGGTCGTAATGTCTAGAGTCGTTTCTACAAGTTCCAAAAAAGCAGTGCGTGATCGGCATGTTCGTTTTTGAAAGATTACCGGCAAAAAGTAGCACTTTTTACGTTGGTTCTATGCGAGGGCGGGTCTATAATGTCCCACTTCAGCTTTACTTCCGCTTTATGATGCGACGTCACGGTCTAAAAATAGCCTGCGTGCGGTACGCCATTGGTAATGAACAAAAGAAAATAATACAGTATTTTTTAAAAGGAATAGTACAATGCATCCCATCAGTCATCTACATCTTAGTTTTTATTTTTTAATTAATAAGATTACATTTTGAGTAGCTGTAAATCCGTCAGAATCAGCTCAAAGCAGATAATATCTTAAAGAAATTCTTAGCTGAAACTAACAGACGAAGATGAGGAAACCAAGACAAAAAAATTTGACACCAAAATTAATTATTAGGCTATATCCCCCGTATTGTGTTGGGGTCAGAATTGACCCGTTTCCAGATTTTGGTATGCAAAAATCAATGGTACTTTTGACATACCCAAACTTGAAAATGGGTCAGTCTTGACCAGAAAACAATTTACTGCAAAGGTTTAGCATTTTCAGGCCAAGTTAATTTACGGATCAAATTTCATTCACTAGAAAATATATGGGCTGATTTCTAACAAAAGACAAGGGTTAAACTATATATTACCATATTTTTCGGACTATAATTCGCACCTGAGTATAAGTCGCACCAGCCATAAAATGCCCAGCGAAGAGGGAAAAAAAAAAAAAACATATATAAGTCGCACCGGAGTATAAGTCGCATTTTTGGGGGAAATTTACTTCATAAAATCCAACACATAGAACAGATACTGTATGTCATCTTGAAAGGCAATTTAAAATAAAAATACAATAGAGAAAAACATGCTGAATTAGTATACAGTATCATAATGTTACATGATGCATGAACAACGAAATGTGAACGTGGCTGGTATGTTAACGTAACATAGCTATTAAAAGTTATTCAGATAATTATAGCATTAAGAACATGCTAACAAGTTTACCAAACCATCAGTGTCACTCCAAAACACCAAAATAACATGTAAATGATAATGTGTTAATAATTTCACACATAAAATCGCTCCAGAGTATAAATCGCACCCCCAGCCAAACTATGAAGAAAAGTGCGACTTATAGTCCGAAAAATACTGTATGTTCACTTTATTGATAATTATTTGATTTATCATTTTGAGTACTTGCCAAATTTGTGTTTGTTTCTTCAGTAGGAATGTTTTGGCATATTATTATTATATTAATCAAACCTTTGTTTGTATGGCACTATTCATGTATAGAAAATGAAACACAAAGTTCTTCACATAATACAAGCCGAATCAGAGCAGATTCCTTGTGTATGCACATACACACCAACACACAGTTTTCGCTCATTACACACATGCATCTAAATTTGAGAAAAATAAAACAAAATGAGGTACAATGAAGTGGAATGAGGAAGAAGATTTATGCCTCTCAACTTCTCAAGTCTAAAATGAATATTTCAAAACTTGTTTTGTGGCTATTTGCTACTGTCAGGTGGGGAGAATCGGGAGAAGTTTATTATTATTATTATTATTTTATTTTTTTTTTTCTGGGTGAAAAAAAGCGTTTAAGACTGAAACCAAAAACATGTTTTTCCCTGATCCTGTCTGTCTGTCTGTCTGTCTTTTTCTTCTTTCCTTCCTTCCTTCCTTCCTTCCTTCCTTCCTTCCTTCCTTCCTTCCTTCCTTCCTTCCTTCCTTCCTTCCTTCCTTCCTTCCTTCCTTCCTTCCTTCCTTCCTTCCTTCCTTCCTTCCTTCCTTCCTTCCTTCTTTCCTTTCTTTCTTTCTTAAATGTCGTGGAGTGGGAATATTTACGCTACTGAATTTTACAAATTAAGAAAAACATAAATACCATAAACGGCACTCAGCATTCTGATGGCATTGATTAGACCACAAGTAATAGAAAATAATTAATGTATTTCTCTATGCAGTAGAGCATATCAAGGAGATATAGCAACCCGTATTAATGTGTCTCCTCTGAAAGGGCCATACATCTTTCTTGTCTGTCACCGGATATTAGGTTTGCCATATTTATGTGACGCTCACATAAATATAGAGAGATGCCCTTAAATAGTAAAAGGAAATACAGTGTTAAATCAAACTTTTGACACAAATCCATTTGTGGATTATTTCAAAATCATTGAAATTTTCCCTTTCTGTCAATATTTTTTTTTTTTCAGAAATGCCTTAATCTTCAAAACTTTAACTGTTCATCCAGTATATAAGTCGCATCTTACCATTACTAATTCATACAAATATAAGCAGAAACAAAATGTATATATTTCCATTACAAGCTATAAAGTAAGCGTTTCTTTCTGCTCAAAATGTGCTTATATTATAGTACTTCTCTTTTCGGGCATTCATGTTCCCTAATATTACAGTTGCCCCCACCCCCCTTCAAAAAAAAAGTCACAAAAAGCAAAAAAAAAAAAAAAAAAAAAAAAATCACACAACGGTAATCCTCCAGTTGTTTACTAATGAGTGTAAGTTAAGTCTTGCATGGTTTAGGAAGGTCTCGTTTGATCTCACATTTGTCGGCAGTTCCAGCAATTATCATTAACATCTTTATTTGTTAAAAAGAATCCATTAGATGGCTCTCATAGAAATAGAACATTTCTTCTTTTTAACATTTCAGCTGTAAATTGTTGATAATGCTAGCAGTTATATTATCTTTTTTTTTTTTTTTCAAATGTAAGTATGCTTTGATTTAATTAGGTGTAGATTAATTTGTTTTATCTTTTAAGTTGAAGAATTAATAGTTTGACTTTGCAGTTAATCTGCGTATATTTCTGGGTTCTGCATTTACTTTATGTGATTTCTCACAGCTGCACCTCATTTGACTGAGAAGCCTCCGGATGCTCAGAAGACGATTGATGAAACTTTGGTGTGGGAGTGCAAAGCCAGTGCCAAGCCTAAACCCTCCTATCGTTGGCTGAAAAATGGAGAGCCTCTGGACCTGACAGAGGTATGGGATTTCCCTGCGCTGTGATAAGAATGTTCTCAATTGCTTTGTTCTGGACACCCACAAGTATCAAGATAAAATTAAATCAGGAAGAGCCGTCAAGGATATCACCCATAAAATTAGTCCAAATATTATAAGTGTTTGGCCACATACTGTATCCCTACAATTATTCTCATTCATCCAATTAATTTAATTCTCAGAGCAATGAAACAATTGCTATTAGACTTTTCTGGTTATCTTGGATGATGTCACGTTTTGTCAATCATCCAAACTCGCTTCAACATTTAATGCAATAATGCGTAATTAGGAGCCAAGGCAAATCATTAAGGATTGAAGATTGTTAACATGTACCAACCTTATGTGATTTGCAGCTCCCGCTCTGTGTACTTTTTTTCAAAACAGAAAACATCTGTTTGCCACGTGAAAGCCATTTAGCTTTTCACAGTATTCAAAGATGCTTTGCATACTGAAGTGTCCTATTTCCGTAGACTGTGCCAGTATGCCTCAATGAAAAACGCAATGCAAGTGTAATTTTGTGCCCGCACAACATGGCGACACATCCGCTTCAAGTGATAACTTTGTGGGTGAAAGGCACACTTTACAATGCCACCAACGAGGGGAGTCTTAACTTTCGGCAAACGGTGGACTGCTTACGAGTGCACAGGTCAGACAGATAGATATAAAGTTGAGTGGTCATGTCATGTAAACTTCAATATGGTTCATTCATAAATCCCTGAATAGTGTGTATCAAACCGTCTGTGTGTATCAAAAGACAAAAAATCTCAGTTTCATCGCGTGTTGTTCTAGTTGCACATACTCTGACGGCCATTCCATCTTAAACTAGAACTACCAAGGGTAGATCAGTTGATACAAATCACTTTTGTACCCAAAGAAGAGTTACCTGACTCTAATCAGCATATCTTTTGTGAGCATTGAGGTCCGCATTAGTCATTCCCATTCACACTCGCAAAACCACAGGGTTGGATTCGCTCCAATTAGCCTCTTGAGTGTTTGCAGGGCAGGGCTGCCTTGGCTTTGTCGGACCGTGGACCGCTCAGGCAGGCAATCGGGCGGACAACCTTTTCACTGTATGTTTTAGTGTTTGGTAACTGCTCAGTATGATTGTCTAATGTGATCGAATTGTGCACGATCTGACAAAATTGGGAGGATATCAGAGCAAAAAAACTTTTTATCCAATAAAGAAAAGTATGTGAAAAAGACAACAAAAAAACTATATACAAGGATAGTGTAATAAAAAACTAAACATTTTTTATGTTGTGACATATGACACTTCGCCTCGGGGCTAGGTGTTGGAGGTTGTTGCCGAAGCAATTTTTCCTTCTGCGCCTTCTTTGTGCCCACATGAGAGTAAGCCAATTCCTCTGCAAGACCCACCAAGAAGTCCACCCGTCGCGCTTGCCTTCCGGTGCATGCCTGATACAACATATATGCATTCAGTGCTGCCATGTCAGTCATATTGTAGAACACGGTGACTGGCCATGTCCGTGTTCCTCTGTGTTTGACAAACCCAAGGGAGCCCTGGATTTGCAAATATTCAAGATGCTAATTGCAGCTATCCAGAGTGGAAACCCCCTCTTCACACCTAGGCAGCGACTCCACAGGATGTGCAGTGGGGTTATCTGCTACATTGCTTGTTTGAGTTGTCTATTATTTGACAAAGCCAAGTAGTCAGTTTGGTATCGGGGTCGTCTGACGCTGTTCTGGTATTTCTTTTTAGCCAAAAAAAAACCCCGGGGCTTCCAGTGTTAAAAGAACCGCATTTCTTTTTTACTTGGGCTTAATGAGTATAGTATCGCTGCCTGGTCTCTTTGCTATGATAAGGGGTTAACATTTGCATCTCTTAACTGCATTGCACTGTTGTTAGCTAGCTAATCTGCACGGCATGTTTGGGCAGGGCACATATGTGCAACACTGTGACTGCTATGATTGGCTGCGTAGCGTAAGTGAACTGTATCATATTATTGGCAAGACACCTGTTGCTCATTGAGTTCCGTTGCAAAATGATACAGACAACTATTTTGTTGGTGTAATTAAGTATATTATATCAGTTCTGATATTTGATATTAATTATGTAACGCTTGCAAAAATTGGCAGCGGAATGTTGCTTCAGTAAATCACGCACCAAAAGGAGTGTCACGCACAGACACATCACTGCGTTGCCTACAGTAGTCTTAGTGAGACTACACTACATTTCTGATGAATTTGATTTTGTGCGCTGCATAGATTTTTTTTTGCGCTGAGTATGTTCAAGCAGTGCGCCATTGCCCACACAGTTTAGAAGGAACATTGTCCACACACAGAGACACCCACGCTGTTTCACTTCGCCGTTGGTGAGAGGGCGAACAGGGTGCACGAACCCCGCTACACTGTGGTTGTAACTTGTGAATAATGTGTGTATGACAATTGATTCTCAAAACTTTTAAATTGGTCTTCAGAAAACACACTTCAATTATGCAGTAAATACTGTTGTGAATGAATGAATTTATATTAAGCACTGTGTTAATGATTATAAATTATTTTCTCCGTCTTATCAAAGGTCACTTCTCCATCAGGTATCCTTAACCAAAAGAATCATTCGTTATTGATTCGTAAATACCATTGTAAAACCTCCACTGGCTGTCTGCCCAGGTAACATATTCTCTTTTCACGTGACTTTATTAATGAGTTGAGGTGTTACCATTTTCAAAATGCCACGGTCCACAGGTGCGGCATTAAATCAGTTCTCAAACCCAAAGGTCAGTGGTGGGGATGGAGAGAGAGAGACAGTCAGACACAAAATAGGGCCAAGGTGAACATGTGTTATTTCTCATCAGAATGTATCAGTCCTAGGGCTGCTTCTTCTTCTTCGTCTTCTTCTTCATTCTATGTCTCACTCTCTCTTAGGCTGACTTTGTACTTTATACTTTACTGTACCCTACCTGATGATTTCTAATGGCAGACTGATGTGCCACAGCACACTACTTGAGAATCACTGACATAAGCTAATGCCAAGTTCTGCCTCCTGACCCTGTCTAGAACGTTTTTGTTCCGCTTACTGTGGACTGCTTTCTCTAAATAAGGCTGAGACTTGACAGGTGATTTGGTGTCTTTTATTCTCAAACCATGCAAAAAATCCACAAATAACCATAAGAAAATAAACACGAACACCACGACAGCCGTAGAAAATAAAAACCATACAAATTAAAATGATAACCATGATCACCGTAGAAAATAAAACCGATCACCATGTTCACTCTATGAGCTTTTCCTCTTCTAGATAGGTCGCTAGAAATAATCAAAGCACACACATTCACTGCAACTCCTTTCCGCCCACCTCCAAGCTCCAAACATTGAAAAACAACTTGAAGCAGGAAATATATCAAAATAAAAATGTGACTGGAGGTCATCCACGCTCCACCCTGATATGCCTAATTAGCATACAGTATATATACAAATAAAGATATATATATATATATATATACCATATTTTTCAGACTATAAGTCGCACCTGAGTATAAGTCGCACCAGCCATAAAATGCCCAATGAAGAGGAAAAAAACATATATAAGTCGCACTGGAGTATAAGTCGCATGTTTGGGGGAAATATACTTGATAAAATCCAGCACATAGAACAGATATTTCATCTTTAAAGGCAATTTAAAATAAAAAATACAATATAGAACAATATGCTGAATAAGTGTACAGTATGATAATGTTACATGATGCATGAACAACAAAATGCGAACGTGGCCAGTATGTTAACGTAACATAGCTATTAAGAGTTATTCAGATAACTATAGCATAAAGAACATTTAAACAAGTTTAGCAAACCATCAGTTTCACTCCAAAACACCAAAATAACATGTGAAATGATATAAAAATGTGTTAATAATTTCACACATAAGTTGCTCCTGAGTATAAGTCGCACGCCCAGCCAAAGTATGAAAAAAACTGCGACTTATAGTCCGAAAAATACGGTATATATATATATATATATATATATATATATATATATATATATATATATATATATATATATACACAGTGGGGAGAACAAGTATTTGATACACTGCCAATGGGTTTTCCCATTGACCGTGTATCAAATACTTGTTCTCCCCACTGTATATATACTGTATATATGTATATACAGATATACCCTATATATACAGATATACAGTATATATACAGATATACAGTATATATATTAGGGCTGTCAAACGATTAAAGTTTTTAATCGAGTTAATTACAGTTTAAAAATTAATTAATCGTAATTAATCGCAATTAATCGCAATTCAAACCATCTATCAAATATGCCATATTTTTCTGTAAATTATTGTTGGAATGGAAAGATAAGACAAAATGGATATATACATTCAACATACGGTACATAAGGACTGTATTTGTTTATTATAACAATAAATCAACAAGCTGGCATTAACATTATTAACATTCTGTTAAAGTGATCCATGGATAGAAAGACTTGTAGTTCTTAAAAGATGAATATTAGTACAAGTTATAGAAAGGTTATATTAAAACGCCTCTTAATGTTTTCGTTTTAATAAAATTTGTAAAATTTTCAATCAAAAAATAAACTAGTAGCCCTATTCTGTCCTCAATGTGTGTGAGTACACAAATTGACAGATAGCGAACGTAAGTTCCAAAAAGAAATCAGACGGTGTGGCAAAGTTGCATGGGCTTTACTGAAGTCATCTCTCTTTGACAGGAGCACCTTTCTTGTATTTTTGTAAAACTGAAAATAACAAGGCAATGTATCAATAACTTGCATAAATCACAAAATAAACATAAAATGTACACACACGTGTCCATTTGAGCAGTAGCACTAGCCAATTAGCTCACAAGCATCTAACAATGTAACTGCATTTCACCATATATGTGAACAAATTCAAATACACATCATCAATAACTATCTAATGCTCATGAATATAAACAAAGGAGGAATATAACTCACAAGCGATGCATGTATTAGACACAAACAGTGTGATGGGGCTATGAGAACTGCCACTGAATGCTGGATGCGGACGCTAGCTGGTCTGAATAGCACTGTCTATTAGTGTGAGTTCGCGTCGACATATAATCACGCCAGAAAAGCGCGTTGAAACCCAAATAATCAGCTGCACTGAATCGCCAGCAGAGGGCGACATTACCCCACATAACATATGCAAGTCACACCCAAGCGCCAGCAGAGGGCGGAAAAACTCCATAAAACACAATTAACAAGTTGGCCTTTCACTGTACTGACATTTAAATCTGTCTGAGCGGGCCTAGGGCATTAATTGCGTCAAATATTTTAACGTGATTAATTAAAAAAATTAATTAACGCCCGTTAACGCGATAATTTTGACAGCCCCAATATATATATATATATATATATATATATATCAGGGCTGTCAAACGATTACAATTTTTTATCGAGTTAATTACAGCTTAAAAATTAATTAATCATAATTAATCACAATTCATCGCAATTCAAACCATCTATAAAATATGCCATATTTTTCTGTAAATTATATATATATTCTGTAAAATAAATTGTTGGAATGGAAAGATAAGACACAAGATGGATATATACATTCAACATACGGTACATAAGGACTGTAGTGGGCATTTCACTTTACTGTCATTTAAATCTGTCTATGCTGTCCTCACTCCGAAGTGTCTACTTTTTCCAAAGCTAGACAGCTAGTGAACGACGCCTTAATAATCAGACTTCTTCCTTTTTCATCTGATTTATTAATAAAATGGCCTCAAACCATTGTCCTCTTTAGACCGTCGTAAAACTACAAAAAAAAGTACAGAAGCATTGCATTAGCAACAACGTTAGCTTAGCATGCTATACAGGTTCACTAAACATAAAAAAGCGTCTCATACAAAAAATATAACATTTCGCTTACTAACATAATATGTACATTCTTTACAACAACCATACTTACGGACAAATCTTGTCCAAGGATCATATAAGCACAACATTACAACGTAGAGGTCAGCCCGAGACGTCGTGCAGCCATATTGAACTGGCAAGGAAACAATAAACCATTTCGCAAAGCGACCACAAGAGTTCACTGTTAGACAGCACAAAAAGCCTTGCTGTAAAACTTACCAAAAGGCAGAATACTGTCTGAGCGGGACATGTGCGTTAATTGCGTCAAATATTTTAACGTGATTGATTTAAAAAATTAGTTACGGCCCGTTAACGCGATAATTTTGACAGCCCTAATATATATACATACATATATAGTTGTGGTCAAAAGTTTACATACACTTGTGAAGAACATAATGTCATGGCTCTCTTGAGTTTCCAGTTATTACTGCAACTCTGATTTTTCTCCGATAGAGTGATTGGAACAGATACTTCTTTGTCACAAAAAACATTCATGAAGTTTGGTTCTTTTATGACTTTATTATGGGTTAACAAAAAAAGTGATCAAATCTGCTGGGTCAAAAATATACATACAGCAACACAAATTATTTTGACTTCTCTGAGGCCATTTAAATAGGGCTCATTGGATGCAAACGCCCACAAACGCTACAATGGGAAAGATAAAGGAGCTCAGCATGGATCTGAAAAAGCAAATCATTGACTTGAACAAGTCAGGAAAGTCACTTGGAGCCATTTCAAAGCAGCTGCAGGTCCCAAGAGCAACAGTGCAAACATTTATTTGTAAGTATAAAGTGCATGGCACTGTTTTGTCACTGCCACGATCAGGAAGAAAACGCAAGCTATCACCTGCTGCTGAGAGAAAATTGGTCAGGAGGGTGAAGATTCAACCGAGAATCACCAAAAAGCAGATCTGCCAAGAATTAGAAGCTGCTGGAACACAGGTGTCAGTGTCCACAATCAAGCGTGTTTTGCATCTCCATGGAATGAGAGGCTGCCATGCAAGAAGGAAGCCCTTGCTCCAAAAGCGGCACCTTAAGGCTCGACTGAAGTTTGCTGTTGATCAGATGGACAAAGATAAGACCTTCTGGAGGAAAGTTCTGTGGTCAGACGAAACAAAAATCGAGCTGTTTGGCCAGAACTTGTGGACAATGCTGAAGAAACAAGTCCATGTCAGAATGCCATCAAATTTAACTGAACTGCACCAATTCTGTCAAGAGGAGTGGTCAAAGATTCAACCAGAAGCTTGCCAGAAGCTTGTGGATGGCTACCAAAAGCACCTAATTGAAGTGAAAATGGCCAAGGGACATGTTACCAAATATTAGCGCTGCTGTATATATATTTTTGACCCAGCAGATTTGATCACTTTTTTCTGTTCACCCATAATAAAGCCATAAAAGAACCAAACTTCATGAATGTTTTTTGTGACAAAGAAGTATCTGTTCCAATCACTCTATCAGAGAAAAATCAGAGTTGTAGAAACAACTGGAAACTCAAGAGAGCCATGACATTATGTTCTTCACAAGTGTATGTAAACTTTTGCCCACAACTGTATATATATCTATGTAAATATATATATATACTGTATATGTGTGTACATATTAAGGGTGTAACGGTACATTTATCTGGATTGAACCGTTTCGGTACGTGGTGCTCGGTTCGGAACGGAGGCATACCGAACGAGTTTCTGACGTAATGTAACCCTTACTTTTCGAGGCTGTGAGTCGATCGGGTTACAGTTTCTTTGTGTAGATTATATTTACTCCATCTTCTCTACTATAATGAGGACCAACACGGTACGACAGTATAACCCAGAAACGTCAACGGCGCGACAACGTGGCCGCCGCAAGAACGCAGTAAAACTCGGACATTAAAGTCAATCAGCCAATGCACACCAGTCGCAGTGCGGGCGCATGTTAAACGCGTCCCAGAAGCGGCTCAACACGACACACACGAAAAGAACGGCAGAGTTTATTATTTGACGCGAGACACAACCCTACTGCGTCAATACTACTACTGGTAGCTAGGATCGGGCAGATCGGAAGTCACTCATGTAAAAATTTGGTGGATCCGGTCGATTTTCAAACTAATATGCAATCGTAACCCACTTTTTGAGTCCATCAGATCTCTTGAGTGGTAGATGTGGGCACAGTTGACTTGTCTTTCTTGATTTACTGCTGTCTTCTCTGCTATAATAATAATAACCAACACGGCCCCGTGTTCAATACAAAGCCCTCCTACCACAACAAAACAAGTAGGAACTAATATTCACATAGGAACTAAAGTTATACTACATAAAATATACAATATAAATAAATACTACATCACATTTGTAAAATATAAACACATAATAAAATCAATAATAGCCAATTTAAATCAAATAAGTTGAAATGAGCTAAAACACCTGTAATTAAAATAATATGAATAATACACATATCCTGCTTACACAATTAAATTTATTCATCTCTGTGTGGCACTTTAACTTGAGAAAATCCACCAATAAAGCCAATAAAACCGTTCATAGGGGAAAAAAATGCTTCATTGAGGCATTTCATTTGTAAAATACATGTTAAAATCTATATCATTTGGATTGCTTTTCTCTTCAGCACAGGATTTCTTTTTTCTTATTTCTTTCAGAAAGAAAGCTGACCAATACGCGGGGTCTGAAAGACAAATTGTTGTTGGATTATCTTTTAATACCCGCTACTTTTTGAGCAGAATTGTAGCTTTGATAAGGCTGATGTTCCTATTGTTGAAAGTACAAAGGTGTGTAATAAACAACTATCACATTTATATTTTGCATTTTGTTTTCTTACTGTACCGAAAATGAACCGTTCCGTGACCTCAAAACCGAGGTACGTACCGAACAAGATTTTTGTGTACAGTTATACCCTTAATACATATAAATACTTCACTGCAGCTTTAAAGAGATGTTAGGACCCCCACCAAGTCTTTAAGGCAGTTGGTACAGAATGGAAGAGTGACCACCAGCTCATGCACTTACGCAGATCTCTTTATTCTTTCACCCCAGTGGGCTTTTGCAATATGTTCCATCAATAGACCTATTCAAAGACATAGTGACGTGATTTCTTCCATGAAAACTAATAGTATGCATTTTCCATGGCCTCAAACCATTTTGATTGTTTTGGTTTATTTGGAAACTGTAGCTCATTCATGCTTCCCCATGACCCCAGGTGCCAGATCACAGTTTTTCCATCACGTGACTGAATTTAAGATTTAGCACTGGCTTGAAGCTCCTCAGCTGTGTCGCTGGCACACTTGAAGAAAGATGACTGACACATTTTTTTGCAACTCAGTCAATACAGGTGCCGTGGTATTTCTTTAACACTAATGTGTTAGTAGTAAATAATAGAGATGGGCAATTGTATGTGGTCAAACTGCCACTATCATGTAACCTTTATGAATCGTAAAGCTGTTTTGTTAAAGGAACAGTATTAACATCTTTAATATATCCAAATACAAAAAAAAACGCACCTTTTCAAAGTACTTTAAGAATTTAAACAATCCATCATCCAATGATTTAGCTTCCATCTGTCTTGGATTGGGTGTTGCAATAAGCTACAACACTGTTAAAAAGTGGATTAAAGGTGAAAAAGAAGAGCCAAGTTTGAGTAACCACTGGAACAAACGAAAAAGAGGTTATTCCTGGAAAAAGTGCTCAGTGATCTGACTCATCAATAGCCATTCTGAGATCTTCTTTGATAGGTTCCTTGACCCTAGTAATAGTTTAAACAGTATATCCTTATTTTATTATATATATATATATGTTTATATAATGTTTATCAGTACATTACAGAAAAAATGAAATATTGTGATAAAGTTCATTATTTTCTGATAAACAATATGCATATTGTGATAAAGTTCATTAATTTCTGTAGTGTACTGATAAACATTAGACTTTCATATATTTTAGATTCATTACACACAGCTGAAGTAGTTCAAGCATTTTATTGTTTTAATATAGATGATGATGGCAAAAAAGTCAAGAAAAACCAAAAATCCCAAAAAATCTCAAAATCTCAAAAAATTAGCATATCATGAAAAAGTACTCTAAAGAAGCTACTAACCTAATCATCTTAATCAGCGAATTACCTTAAAACCCCTGGGAAGATTCCTGAGGCTTTTAAAAACTCCCAGCCTGGTTCATTACTCAAAACCGCAATCATGGGCAAGACTGCCGACCTGACAGCTGTCCGGAAGGCCATCATTGACACCCTCAAGCAAGAGGCTAAGACACAGACATTTCTGAGCGAATAGGCTGTTCCCAGAGTGCTGTATCGAGGCACCTCAGTAGGAAGTCTGTGAGAAGGAAAAAGTATGGCAAGAAACACTGCACGACCAGAAGTCGTGACCGCACCCTGAGAAAGATTGTGGAGAAGGGCCGATTCCAGACCTTGGAATCGGGACCTTGGGACCTGCAGAAACAGTGGACTGAGTCTGGAGTAGAAACATCCAGAGCCACCATGCACAGGTGTGTGCTGGAAATGGGCTACAGGTGCCGCATTCCCCAGGTCAAGCCACTTTTGAACCTGAAACAGCAGCAGAAGCGCCTGACCTGAGCTACAGAGAAGCAGCACTGGACTGTTGCTCAGTGGTCCAAAGTACTTTTTTCAGATAAAAGCAAATTTTGCATGTCATTCGAAAATCAAGGTGCCAGAGTTTGGAGGAATACTGGGGAGAAGGAAATGCCAAAATGCCTGAAGTCCAGTGTCAAGTACCTACAATCAGTGATGGTCTGGAGTGCCATGTCAGCTGCTGGTGTTGGTCTACTGTGTTTTATCAAGGGCAGGGTCGATGCAGCTATCTATCAGGAAATTTTGGAGCACTTCATGCTTCCATCTGCTGAAAAGCTTTATGGAGATGACGATTTCATTTTTCAACACGACCTGGCACCTGCACACAGTGCCAAAACCACTGGTAAATGGTTTACTGACCATGGCATTACTGTGCTCAACTGGCCTGCCAACTCTCCTGACCTGAACCCCATAGAGAATCTGTGGGATATTGTAAAGAAGAAGTTGAAAGACACCAGACCCAACACTGTGGATGAGCTTAAGGCTGCTTTCGAAGCATCCTGGGCCTCCAGCAGCAGTGCCACAGGCTGATTGCCTCCATGCCAAGCCGCATTGAAGCAGTCATTTCTGCAAAAGGATTTCCGACCAAGTAATGAGTGCATAGCTGATATAATTAATTGAAGGTTGACTTTTTTGTATTAAAAAACACTTTTTTTGTACTGGTCGGATGAAATATGCTAATTTTTTGGGATAGGGATTTTTGGTTTTTCTTACTTTTTTGCCAAAATCATCAATATTAAAACAATAAAAGGCTTGAACTACTTCAGTTGTGTGTAATGAATCTAAAATATATGAAAGTCTAATGTTTATCAGTACATTACAGAAAATAATGAGCTTTTATCACAGTAATCTAATTTTTGAGAAGGACTAGTATATATTTTTCAATATGCAGGTGAGGCTCTGAATCTCCTACCCTCCTGTCTTTGCTCTAGTTGTTTTGATTAAAAAAATATCATACAAGGTTCATGGATACAGCATTCAAGAAAATTTTAGGGCAATTTTGCTAAATAGACACTGCCGTTTCTGGATGATTAACTATGGGGCTTTGCTGTGCTAGATAGAGATCTATCATTGACCTGTTGATTTGGGGACATTTTGTGGACCCTTTCTGTTGATATCCGGTCACTTCCTGTTGATTTGGGGACATTTCTGGGACATGTCCTGTTAATATTAGGTCACTTCCTGGACATACCATCTTCATAATAAGTAGGACTGATATTAATTCAACATTCACTCATTGTTTCAGTGTGTTCAAATCAACTGCTCAGGACCGGTCCCTTCCTCCTCCTTAATTATATATTTTGAGTTATGGACTGGCTAATCAGTAAGTCTCACTAAGAAAGTAAGAAAAATATGGTGATCCTTCCTAAAGTGATAAAGTGACCGAATGTTCATTTTATCGTTACGCAAATTCAGTGTGTAACTGTTTTTCTCAAACGTTTTCACACATTTTCTGGACTAACTTGCATTTTTCTAAAAAATTGTTTCTATTTCTAAAATGTTGTTGAAGGTAGTATAGCACCAACCTGGTGAGCTTCACCTCCACGACAGATGCCTTCCTCTTCCTTAGGACATCGAACAGTTAGTTCCCTTCCCCCTCCTCAGGACAAAAATTCGGTCTGTTACAGTGTTTCTCAAAAGTTTGCACACATTTTCTGGAAGTTCAGACAAATGGCCACAATTGATGCTCCATGCCCCTGATTTAATACGTCTAAACTACAGACATGATTTCTGCCCTACACTCAAATTGCCGTTCTAAAACCTTTTTTTTTTTTTTTTTTTTTTTTTCAAAACAGTGCACAAATTTTAGCCATTTTTTCCAGTAGTTGTGTGGACAATAGGAGAAATTTGAACAAAGGAGCTAGGTACATTATAGCCAGCCATCGTCAGCTAATTCCTCAGGTCGAGCAGTTTATTCAACAAAGGAGGCTAATTGCCGTCAGTTGCCATTTTAGAATGTGATCGCAAAAAGGCTCTGGTCAATCATTCATCTGCATATCAAATAGTCCCTGGAAAACAAAAAAAATGACTTGATAACCTTTCAACGAGTGCAGTATAGAGGAAAGAGGGTGTATTAGAGGTACATTTGTGTGGTACATTTGTGTGTGTTTTGTATAGCATTCATAGCTTTCATTTGATAGTTTTGATGTGCGGTGATAACTCTTGTTTGAATCCTGTGCATCAATAAATACCAGGAAGAAAAGACAAACATAAACTGTGTCAGACTCTTACATTTGATACTGATTCAGTGTTCTATTTTATGCAGGCATCACAAACATACTGTTATAGCAAATATGCTAGCATATACATGCCCCACAGAAATACTTTTTCCAACAATAAAATTGTAAAACAACACACACTGATAAAAAAGTGCAAAACCCCATTACTGTAGCTTGACTTGAACTGACACAAACTCATATGAATAGTTCAACCGTGGTGTGTTCCCCTCCGTTTGGGCTGTGTACCAACACAATATATGTCGAGTGGTTGCATTTCCATATGAATAGCTCTTGTCTGTCGGACAACGATTTGCCAATTCAAAAGCACTTGGGTCATTTTGGCCACTTGGGTTTTTCCGGGGTTGAGGCCAAATCGGCCATTGCTTGGGACTATTAGGTGTACAAGAATTCTCTGGGACTTCTAGTTAAACCATTGCACCATAGTGTTTTACTGGCAGTAGCCTTTTAAATTGTACATCCAGCTCTCTGCAGGGCATTGACCAGCTCCTGCCGTGTAGTTCTACGCTGAGCCCTCACTTTTCTCATCATGAGTGATGCCCCACGAGAACAGATTTTACATGGAGCCCCAGTCCGGGGTAGATTATCAGTCATGTTTCCTTTCCATTTTCTAACAATTGCTGCAACTGTTAATTTGTTCTCACCAAGCTGCTTTCCAATTGTCCCCTTGCCTTTACCAGCTTTGTGGAGCTCAACAATTTTTTTCTGGTGTCTTTCGAAAGTTCTCTGGTCTTGCCCATGGTAGCAGTTGGATTATGACTGACTGTGGGGTGCACAGGTGATTACGGGTTAGGGATAACCTTCCCTTGGAATTGTGGCAATGACTAAGTGTTGTTATCAACTATTGAATCATGTCCATGTACCCAAAAGCTCAAATAAAAAATTGTATACAAAAAAAAAAAAAAAAAGCAAGTGTCTTACCTCTTTGATTGCAAACAAAGGGCTTCTTCACTAAATATTAGCACATATTTTTTTCAGGGGTACAAATACTTATGAACCCCAGTAAATTATAAATACATTATTGAAAAATCATACAATGTGAGCTCCGGATGCAAGCCTCTCTGTCTGGACTACCTTCCATCTCTTACTCACCATTTGGTCACATTTCTCCAGTCCGAATGACATTCTGATGTCCCCGCTGTAGATGCTGGTGGTGTGGATCAGTAATCTATGTCTCGCCTTAAAATACCACAGGCAAATGGTAACCACGAAGAGGCAACAAGGAAAGCTGCGACGGTCAAGTATCTGCAACAAGTAAGGCAGATCCTGAAACGTCAGGTCAATGGTAAGAACAAGATCCGAGCAATTAACAACGATGCCCTACCAGTGATCAGATACCCTGCCGGAATAATAACCTGGCCCAAGGAGGAAGTTCAGACCACAGATGTGAAAACACGGAAACGGCTCACCATACACGGAGGGTTCCACCCCAAATCCAGTATCCATATAGGCTATACGCTAAGCACAAGGAGGGAGGCTGAGTGTTAGTGAGCATCAGGAACACTATCCAAACGAAAAATCGAACTCCATGAATACATCACAAAGGTGGCCCCAAGATATGAAGCACTTAGTGAATGTCTCAGGCGCTGGAAACAGGAAAAAGATGAGTTGGAGGAACCATCATGGGAGGAAGACCTCAGCATGGGATATACCACCGTTAAATAACTGAAGTGGCAGATCTGAACAAGTCCTACCAATGATTAGAGAGGGCTGGACTGAAGGACAGCACAAAGGTGCTTATCATGGCAGCACAGGAGCAGGCCTTGCACACCAGAGCAATGGAGGCCCAGATATTCCACACCAGGCAGGATCCCAGGTGCAGGCTCTGCAAAGAGGCACTTGAAATGGTCCAGTACATAACAGCAGGGTGTAAGAGACTAGCAGGAAAATAATACATGGAACACCATAACCAAGTAGCCGGTGTAGTGTACAGAAACATCTGTGCAGAGTATGGACTGGAGACCCATAGATCGCAATAGGAAACACCTCCCAAGGTGGTGGAAAATAAGAGGGCTATGATCCTGTGGGACTTCCAGATAAGATGATTGTCATGTTTGTGTGTGTTCTCAGTTCTTATTTAGGAAATTAGGAAGATTAGGAAAGCTCAATATTTAAGGAAGCCTGTCACCATCTGCAAGTGTCGGACTATTGCTTGCTACTTGCCTTGCTTCCCGCTGTGTGTTCCTCATCATCCTTCATGCTTCCCGACGTTCAACGGTCGTGTTCTTGTTTGATCATTTTTACTTTTGTGCCCTTTTGGACTTTGTACTTAGATTTTTGTACTCTGTTATATTCGCCCCTTCTAGCGTGCTCTCGTAGTTGTACTTTGTTATACTGGCGTTTTTTGGCATGCTCCCTCAGTTGTACTTTGTTATACTTGCGTTTTTTTGCGTGCTCCCTTTGTTGTACTTATTAAATACAAACATTCACTATCCCTGATCTCCTGGTCTGTGTTTGGGATCCACATCAACTGCTTGCCGTTCATAACAATGATAATGGCCAACCAACTGGACATCGTGATCATGGATAAGCATCAGAGGACAGCCGTTGTGATCTGTGTAGCCATTCCAAACAATGGCAATATCAGGAAAAAGGATCATGAAAAACTAGAGAAATATTAAGGGCTCAAGGAACAGCTGGAGAGAGCCTGGAAGGTGAATAGAATAGAATAGAATAGAATAGAATAGAATAGAATAGAATAGAATAGAATAGAATAGAATAGAATAGAATAGAATAGAATAGAATAGAACTTTATTGTCAAAGTATCTAACATGTAAATTTAACTTTCATGAGCTTTTAATCACGCTATATGGTAATTCCATGGTCTCCTGTCTGCCCTTGGGGGCTGCTGAAACGCCCGGTGGTACCTACCTCCGCCTCTTTCTCCTACCTCTCCCTCTGCTCTGATGTGTGCCTCAATTAAACAATTATGTAAAAAACAGTTTTTTTCATTATTCACCTGAACATATACATTGGTGGCATCAATAAAACATAATAGTACATTGAAGAATTAGGTCACATACATTGGAGAGTTCAAAGTTATGTCTACTATAGCTATCTAGCATCTCCTTCAAACAAGAAATATATACATCACTCCAAGCGGACACATATTTGAATTTTGCAAAAGGACTATGGTCCAAAACTCACCATCAAGTCAACTTGGCTTTAGAAAAAAGCAAAGTGGAGGTTTTGAGTGGCTTAGTCAAAGTACACAATTTAATCCTATTAAAATGTTATGGCATGAACTTATAAAAAGGCCTTTCATGCTCGAAAACCCTCAAGTGTTGCTGAATTAAAACAACTCTGCAAGGAGGATTGGGCCAAAATAGCTCAACAGAAATGTGAAAGACTCATTTCCAGCTATAGAAAAATGATTATTTTCTGTTATGCCCCCTTAGGAAGAAATAAACGTTTCACGCTTCAAGCTCTCTCTCCGCTGTCACTGTAAATAGTATCAATTGTCTATAAAATTATTATAAATACACCTCTGCATAACATTATATCTAATTAACATTAAAGAAATAAGAACGTAATATTGATCAACTTACAACAAAAAATAACTTTATTTACATCGTTTTTGTAACAGAAAACACTCAAATTGTATCAAGTTGCCTGAAAAAAAACAAAAAAAAAAACACATACGAACTGTAAACATCGGATCAAAGTACCCAGGACTTGAACTGTATCTATTCATCTTTGTTGCTTCATTTCTAATTGTGTATCATATTGCCTCTGTAAAGCCCTTTGAGACTTCTGTTGTGATTGAGGGCTATACAAATAAAATTGAATTGAACTGAATTGAATTTTTGACCATTTAACACTGAAAGATAAAATTAAATAAAACCAACAAATAATAATCCAGTCCAATTGCTCAGTAACATTAACTCAAGAGGAGTACACTATGCTAAACAATCTGACCGACAAATATGAAACAAATTGTGTTGATTTTTTATTTTTGTGTATGTGTGTGTGTGGGGGGGAGGGGTGTAAATCAAAATGGGGTTACTGTACATGGTCTTTAAGCGCAGCAACAGCATAGAAGCCATTCTCACAAAAATAAGATGTTGCAAAAGGATAATGAATGCCTATCTCCCTCTGGCTTAAATGTAGATACTGCCTCAGTTCCACTCAGTGCGTTCAATGTAAACCTCAGTCCCAATATGGAGTCAGGTGACATATCGACGAACTGGTCCTCTTCTGCAGAGCTCAAACCAGTTGGAGCTGGTGCGTTGAAAGGATCTCTCACCCAGTCAAATTGGTAATTGTTTTCAGGGAAGTACTTTTCAAAGAATCACATCACCGATTAAAATATGCTCCTTGATACATGGAACCATTGAGGTGGCAACATAGTCAATAGTGTGAATACATTTGTGCAGGTTCTCGACTGAATCAGTATTTCCTTCATCAAGTCGCCTGCCCCACATTGCTAGCTTTCAAATGAAAGAGTTGATTTGAGTTCATGTCTTTGTTGCTGTCAGTTGCTTCATCAAACTGTAAGGTAAAATGTTTCCCTACTAGCTGTTCTTTGAGATCATTGGCAATCTCATTTATGATTTGTGACAGTGCTATTGGACAGAGGGACAGTTTTTATTTTCTGCAGCACTTACATCGTTCAGCATGACAGAGACCATGTTTAATACTGCAGGCAGAATCAGCTCCTCAACTAAGGTGTGTTTTTTTTTTTTTTTTTTTCAGAGCAATTTGGTATGCAACCTTACGGTATATGACACCTCACAGTGCTTGCTGGTTTACTAAAGTAGCACTCACAAAGCGGGACAATTGTCAGCAATATTTGGCACATTTTCTCTCAAAAATTCAAGCAAAAATTCAAGCAATGTCTTTAAGTGACATCTTAATTTATTTGGCTTCACGCTTTTCGCTGCTAACATTTTTAGACACAGTACACATATAGGTCTTTTCTCATCTTCCGCTTCATTAATAGTGAAGCCAAATGCTACATTTACACTCCTGTCTTCAACAGGGTTCTGTGTGCACGTGTGCGCATTATGGTATATTTAAGTCTGGAGGGAAGTTTTCGCTATACCTTCCTGGTTACAAATTCTTAAAACAATTACTCCCTTGGTGCTAGCACACTCACACGGTGCGTGCAATTAATCGTCATCGTCGTTGCAATTATCTGGAAAAAACGCAGAGGAGATAGGGAGGGTTAAAGTCGATCAGAGGATGACTGAGGATGGTGACTCTTAGAGGATGACTGAGGACGGTGACTCTTAGTGGCGAACAAGCCCTGTTGAAGTGCCTCTTGGTCAGCTCGGAGGTGAAGATCGTTGTGGAGGAAAAACTGTCAAACGAGAACTGACGTTTAGCGGTGAAGCAAACCGGCATTGGTGCCTTGCCGGATGAAGGGCGGTGCAAGTCAGTCGCAGACAAACTGCAAAAAACCCTAGATATCATTATTTAAATTTCATGGTAGAAATATGTTTCATCCACTTGATGGCACTCATGCTCTTTGGACAGGTGATTTTTCATTTCTGTTTCCCAGTTTCCCAGTTGGAATTATTTTATTTTTGTGCATTTTTTGGTCTAATAATAGGTTATAGTATAATGATAACAGTTCATACAGATGAGGTTCAGCTAAGAAAAAAAAAAAATTATATACCAAATCTATCTATCTGTCCGTCAGTCCGCCTGTATAAAATATGTTTACCATTGTTTAAAAAATATCTCCCATTGTAAGTAGTCACTCATTATTCTTTCACTGAATACTTCTTTTTTTGGCTAACTGACCTTAACTACAGCAATATTATTTATAAGTAACACTACTCTTACTTAAGTAAAATCTTTGTCTAATATAGAGGTCTCCAAACTGGTCCTCAAGGGCCGCTATGGGTCCTGGTTTTTATTCCAACCAAGGGCGTAGGTTTGCATAGGGACGGTAGGGACATGACACTACTAACTTTTTAGGATGATCAAATTGTGCCCACCAACTTTTAGACAATCTTATTTGCATTATATAATGACTTCAGTTATGTAGGTCATTTAGATTGTCATATGCCGTAAGGATAGAATTGACCCTACCATTATGAAGTGAATTATTTTCATTATGTTCAGACTTACATTTACCCCTTTTCACATGCTGAATGTGCCAGTTCTTTTTTTCCCCCTCATACGCATGTTTGATTGGTCGATTACTTATACAACATGTTGATAACATGCCGCCTCCTCCGCCCCCTTCAAAGAGGAGGGACATTAGAAGTTTTTTTTTCAGCCAGCAGCCACTGTAAGTAATGTAAAAAGACGTCAGTGTTGTGGAGGTGGGGAACACACCACAAATTTTGCTACTGAAAATCCAATCTGCATCAGAGTTAGCTTAACATTAAATTGTGTGAATGTGCTAACCTGAAAAACTCGAGTAGGAAGTTGCTTAGAGAGAAGTGTCCTCCTCTGTGTTTTCTCCTAAAACTGTGAGAAATGTAGTGGACCGAGGTTTATTCACTTCTCCCCAATCATCATTTTTGTTTAATTTATGTGGCCTGAAAGCAGCCCAAAGGTGCTTTCATTTTCTGTTGAGTTTGGCTGTCCTTGTAAACAAAAGCAGTCGTGTTTTATCTGAAGGAAAGTTCCATTTTTATTTATTTTCGTTATTCCCTGACTAAGAAGTTTTTTCAGTTATATTTAATTAATTTATTTAGACAGACAATGTTGAGTGGTCTTAATACAAATGTTTTTTTTTTTTTTTTTTTGCATTCTTGGATAGTTAACAGGTTATTAACAAATTTGTACTTATTGTGTATGTTAATGTAATTTAAGTTCTGTTCAAATATTGCAATTTAAATTTGCTAATAAATTCCTGACATTTATGTTTTCAAGATGTTTCTTTCGTAGTTTTTGAAAACAAATGTTTGAATCGAACGGTTTATCACCTGAACCAATACATATGAAAGTTAGCATAAGTCAATACAGACTTATTTGCATTGATCATTTAGCCTATCAATTAATTCGGTTGATATTGGTGAGAAATGTAGCCCTGACCCCCATTCACCCAATCAGTTTGGTCTTATTAATGTCCTGTCCCCAGCAAAAAGTGTACATGCAGATTATGCTGTTATATTGTCCCTACCAATGTTGAGAGCAAACCTACGTCCTTGATTCCAACTGATCTAGCTCAGACAGTTCAACCAATGAATTTCTGCAAAATCAAGCAGCACCTTACTGCAATCAAATGATTACATTTTCGAAAGATTGGTGAAAATGAGATTGGTGTGTTTTGTTTGGATGAAATAAAATCGTGCACCCACTGTGGCCCTGTGTGGATTAGTTTGGAGTAGGGATGTCCCGATCCAGGTTTCTGCACTTCCGATCCGATACCGATAATGTTTTGCACTTCCGATCCGATACCGATACTGGCCGATACCGATACCGGCCTATCTGAACATGTGTTAAAGTTTAAAGTTATTTAGTCTCCTTACTTAGTTGTCAGACTCATGTTGAAAAAGGTTTTAGTACTCTTGATAACAACTAGTCAGCTGAATTAGGTAAGTTTGAATAACACACAACGGTTGGTAACGAGAAACTGACCTGTTTTTTCAGTGACAAACACAAAACATTATAAATAACAAACAGAAATGGCAAAGTCAGTCAGTAAAACGTGCAAATAATATTGTAAACTGTCTTAAAAAAACACACAAACAACTTCAGTGGAAAATCCCACAAACCCCCCAAGCTATTAGATGCTTTTAATGTTTCGTGCATTAGTTACAAAAATTGTATAAAAAGCCTCTCAGGTTTAAATTAGGGCTGTCAAACGATTAAAATTTTTAATCGAGTTAATTAAAGCTTAAAAATTAATTAATCGTAATTAATTGCAATTCAAACCATCTATAAAATATGCCATATTTTTCTGTAAATTATATATATATTCTGTAAAATAAATTGTTGGAATGGAAAGATAAGACAAGATGGATATATACATTCAACATACGGTACATAAGGACTGTAGTGGGCATTTCACTCTACTGTCATTTAAATCTGTCTATGCTGTCCTCACTCCGAAGCGTCTACTTTTTCTAAAGCTAGACAGCTAGTGAACGACGCCTTAATAATCAGACTTCTTCCTTTTTCATCTGATTTTTTAATAAAATGGCCTCAAACCATTGTCCTTTTTAGACCGTCGTAAAACTACAAAAAAAAGTACACAAGCATTGCATTAGCAACAACGTTAGCTTAGCACGCTATACAGGTTCACTAAACATAAACAAAAAGCGTCTCATACAAAAAATATAACATTTCGCTTACTAACATAATATGTACATTCTTTACAACAACCATACTTACTGACAAATCTTGTCCAAGGACCATATAAGCACAACATTACAACGTAGGCGTCAGCCCGAGACGTCGTGCAGCCATATTGAACTGGCAAGAAAACAATAAACCATGTCGCAAAGCGACCACAAGAGTTCGCTGTTAGACAGCACAAAAAGCCTTGCGGTAAAACTTACCAAAAGGCAGAATACTGTCTGAGCGGGACATGTGCGTTAATTGCGTCAAATATTTTAACGTGATTAATTTAAAAAATTAATTACCGCCCGTTAACGCGATAATTTTGAGATCCCTAGTTTAAATAAACGACTATTTCAGTATCAAGTTAACATTTTGAAACAGTAAATAAAATACTCAAGTCCCCATTCTGTATCAGCAGCTTTAAACTACATTCAATTCATTTAATTTTGCGAATCAACTGTTAAAGTTGTTAAAATTGCTCCCGTTATTCCATAATTTCCCTTCTCTCTACTTTCGACATGTGAAAGTTTTAAAACTGTTTTGAAGATAGATTCAAGTCATGATTTTGCCGATTTAGGAGTATTTTAGATAAAAAGTTAATTAGGTTCGCTTGGAAGGTTCACAACAGCCTACTAGGGAAGTCTCCTGCTTTAAGATGGCGGCTGTTTACTAACGCAACTAGTTTTCAATACTTCAGTGTTGCTAACACCATCGAGTCGGTCATCTAGCATCTAGTTCTATATACATATGATATCTATTATCTACATTAAAACGATGTTGACGTAGTTTGTAGCGGCTGTCAGCAGCAGTCAGGTATTGTGTTCCAGCGGCATAAGTTGAGCTAAAGCCGTGAGTTAAGCATTGGCATTACCTGGGTATATGTCCGTTTCTCATTGTGTCTTGAAGACCGCGCTGTGTATTAGTTCCGCTTTACTTGACATATTTCAATAATCGGAAGTTGGATGTTTGTGAATCGTTCTCGAATCTTCCGCGGTCGAATCGCTCAAGGATGTAATGATGGCTGGGCATGTTGTACCGTGGTTCTAAGCGTTGGATGGTGCGTCTTTACTCACGAGAGATAATGGCTCTTCATCCAGAATGAATTCTTCCGTAATGACTCTTGTTATTTCCTGGGCTTTGGGACTGTCGAGTGCCAGTTTGTCACGCATAGCAAAAGTTTCTGCCAGTGTTAGTTGCGTAGGACCTTTCTTTTTGTCTTCGGTTTTCTTAAAATACTTCTTATATTGTTTGTGGTGGTATTTCGCTAAATGCTTGTTTAGGTTGGTTGTATTAAAACTTCTTACAGCTTTACCACCACGCTTGACTTTATCGTGGCATATGTTGCACTCTGCCTCGTCTTTGTCGTCCTTTAAGGTGAAATGATCCCACACAGCTGACATTTTTACCGATAAAGTCTCTCGGTAAATTGGGAGACGGTAATTTAAATGTAGTGTGTTGAAGGTGTGCCGTAAAGTGCGGACCGGATTTTAGGGAAACTGAAGCAAAAACCGGAATGGATTCTCTAAATCGGTGTGCTGGAAAAACCGGACTGGATTTTAAAAAAAAAAAAAAACTGGATTGGAAGTCTGGATCGGAATTTATCCATGTTGGCCGATCCGATACCGATGCGCATTTTTTTGCCCATATCAGCGTCCGATCCGATCCAAATATCGGATCGGGACATCTCTAGTTTGGAGACCCCTGCCCTAATAGATATCAAATATGTAAAGCTAGATATTTAAAGGCGGGTTTGGTGGTATAACTGTCGGCCGTCTTCCGTTACTTCTCGGGCAGATCTATTGAAGCGGACTGATTTTCTCCATTAAAATATGCTTAATTCGTTGAATTTTTGATGGATTTACAAATGGATTTCTATATAACAAGCCATATTATTAACATGGCAATGACTTTGAGAAAATGTTATAAATATTCTTAAATTTGCAGTAAAATAATTAGGTCTCTGACATTTATGGTAAGCCAAATGTGTTGAAAATCAGTTGCAGAATTGTAGCTATTTTAAAGAGCACATTCCGTTGACTGTAATGTTATGTCAATTGAATGGTCCTGACCTAAAATGAAATTTCATAGAACATACATATATATTTTTATATAGTACATCTTTTCTCTGGATACTCCGTTTTCCTCCCACATCCCAAAAACATGCATCGTAGGCAGATTGAACAGTCCAAACTGTCACTAGGCATGAGTGTGTTTGTGAATGTGCCCTGGAACTGACTAGCAATCAGTTCTGGTGTACCCCGCCTCAATAGTTAGCTGGGATAGGCTACAGAAACCCCCGCTACCCTTGTGCGGATAAGTGGCATGGGAAGTAGATAATAAAAACCTTCTATAGTTATATATTTAATCATAATAAAATAGATACATTTGAAATTATCCAAAATGTATTTCTGTTCCTGCTGTTGGAAAAAAAATAACCATGGGAATTGGTAATTTTCAGGAGAAAAGAGTATCCAGTGCTTTTTCTATTTTATATTAATAATAATAATAATGATATGTTTAACTATGTCATGGTTTCTTTTAGTTTCATTAAACATTTTTTATAGAATTACCATTAAAAAAAATATTGAAAAAACAATCGTGAAAAATTTTTAGATCTAACGATATGAGAAAAATAACTGTGATCCCGTTTTTGTCCAGATCGCCCAGCCCTAAGTGCAAGAGTGTTTTTATGTGTTTGTTGTAAGCAGGGCCGAATCCAAGTGAATAATGGAATTTTGACCATCAGTGGCCTCAGTCTTGCTGACATCGGCACATACCAGTGTGTGGCTGAGAATAAGCATGGTAGAGTCTTCACCAATGCTGAGCTTCAAGTCATAGGTAAGAAGACTTTCTTGATCATTTTGATGATTTTTATGAGCTTCTCTGATATACCCCTTTCCCACTAGCCAAAAAACCCATGTCAACCCACTAACAATCGGCTTTTGGTGGCAGTGGGAAAGGTGCAGCGATCCGCCTCCACCCGTGTCAATCAACCCGCCAAGCGACCCGCGTTAAAATCACCTCAGCTCTGATCGTCATGCAGTGTGAAAGCAAAACCCCGGGTCAACAGTCAACACCCTAATCTACGTGGTGATGTAGGCTCTTATGTGATGCGTCATAACAACGTGCCAGTCGCCTCCCATTTGACACACCCCACAACCGTAGTTACGTCGAAGCTTACAACAAAGCTAGTAAAAGAAGGAGCCAGTAGCGCACCACATTGAACATGTCCCAGCTTTGGAAAGATGATGAGAACTGCCAGCTCCTTTCCATCCGTGGAGAAGAGGAGATTCAGCAACAGATGTCTAGGACCGTGCGAGACACAGCAATTTATAGAAATATTGCTAGTAAATTAAAAGCTCGAGGCTACGACCGGACGCCAAAGCAGATCATCAACAAACTAAAACAAGAAAACACATATCTCTCCGTAAAGGACAACAATAACCGGAGTGGAATGGGTCATCGTGACTGGCCATTTTACGAGCTGTGCAACAGCATTTACGGCACCTCTGCTTTGGCTAACCCCGTGAGGCTATCTGAAAAGGAGGCTTCCATGTTGCTCTGCATTGTTTACTTCCTTGAACTGAATGAATTCGGTCGCACCTGTCGACGTTGATCTTAGCGTGGTGACGTCACGTAAACTTACGCACGGCTGAGGAGGGGTGGGGTGTTAGACGGGTGGGAAAAAGAAAAAATGACACGGCTTTTTTTTTTTTTTTTTTGTCAAAGGGAAAGGTGCCAAATGCCAATTGCTAGTGGGTTGCATCGGCTTGGAAAAAACGCGCGTTGACCAACTAGTTTCAGTGGGAAAGGGGCAATAGTGACAAAGTATAAACCCCAATTCAAATGATGTAGGAGCATTGTATAATACTGTATGCACATAATACAGAATAAAATTATGTATAGATTCTTCTTAGCCTTTATTCAATTTAATATAGTGCCACTGACGTATTTAAATCTGCAGTTAATATTTAGATTGATGAACTGCAACAAAACATGGAAGCTTTGTAGATTGTAAACTTCCCATTCTTGGCTTATGTACGACGCTTGTTGTCCGATTCCTAATATGCCACACATTCTCAATAGGACAAAGGCCTCTTGGCATTTGTTTTGTTTTTCTTTCATTTACTGTATATTTTTTTCATTCATCTTCTGTATCGCTTTATCCTCATGGTCCTGGGGTGCTGGAGCCTATTATCTCAACTTACTGCAAGCATGAGGCTAGGTACTTCCTGAACTGGTTGCCAGTCAATTGGCATGGCATTTTCTTGTTGAAAATAAAATTGAGGGTGGAATGGAGCATGACATTGACGAGCGGATCAGTAGTGCAATGATTTTGGCACTATCAGTGTATCATGATGAAGGAGTGAAGCTGCGAGACGAAGCTCTTGATTTACCAGTTGATCTACATTTTTTCCCTCAACTATTATCATCAAGAGCTGTTAGTCATGGCTGAACAAAGAAGCTCACAGGTACTTGGGTACTAATTGGTATTCCTCTGCAGGGTTTCTTGCATTCTCTTAGTCTTAGAAGAGATAATAATAATAATAATCCTTTGTATTACGCTTGGGCTCTCGCATCACTTGGTGCTCGGGCCCGAATAATTATGATAAGCTTTGCATTACAATACGGTTATCGCTTCCCTCGGTGCTTGGGCCCTAATAATAATCTTTTGCATTACAATAGGCCCTAATTACAATTACAGAACTACAATTGCAAAATTACAAATATAATTTAAATTACAAATACAATTACAATTGCAAATACAAATAGAATTACAGATACAATTTCAATTACAAATACAAATGCAAATGCAATTACACAAAAACAATAACAAATACAAATACTAGGCATGTAAGCAGGACTGAAAGTGTCCTCGCAGTTTGGCGCGGACGTCACGCGCCTTGGACGGCACCCGGCTCAGTGTGGTGGCAGATCGTCCTACTCTCATCATCCCATGAGAAACTAACATGTGCTTGAAACTCGCATCTTCCTTGTGATGAGAAATACATTCACATATCTACATTAAAAAACCCTATTGTAGCGGGTCCAACAAAAAAGGCACCCCTAATGAAGGTTTGAGGTCAATTTTTTTTTTTTTTTTTTTTTTTTCCCTTGGAGAAGGATCCGGTCTAGTGATCCTGTTCCCAGCAGGGGTTTCCATGCCTACTGGGTAATATTTCAATGCAATAGTGTTCAAGCTGGGCTACCTCTCATCCATGCCAGATATGAAAAAGACTGAAATTTGGATCAAGGAGTTATTAGTCATTTACTGAATTTTGCGTGTTGTCAAAAAAAAAAAAAAAAAAGGGGGGGGGGGGGGCGACTATGGCACCCTGCCCAGGTCAGGCCCGTGAATGAAAACTCATTTGTCTCATGAACAGTCTCACCAATTTTGAGGACGATCCAGCTAATTCCCTAGCTACCATGTCTTAACTATGCACCCTGTAAAAAACACCACTTGGTGCTCAGGCCCGAAAAATGTCAAGGTGACCTCGTTACTGCAAAACTGCAATTGTCCATAAGCAGATAGCAAACATTATGAGATGTTGTAATTGTCCTAAAGGAGCAGGAAAGGGAAGCATCTCATTTTGCATTGTTTCATCTTTGTGTCACACCCCTCCGTGGTTATTCATAATGTCCATTTTAAGGGAACAGCCTGGATTTGGAAAAATGATTGTCTCTGGCTATGTTAGCCTGTGTGAATATGTCACTGTTGCGCGCAAGTGAGACTACGTTATATGAGTATTAAAGCAAAAGGATTGGCAATCTACCGAATAATAGATGCCATGATCTTTATAATTTCATCATGCTTTTTTAACTTCATATTTTGCATCTCACTTGCACTCTACTCCCTGGTTTATTTCAGGAGCAACGCTTTCTGTTGTTTATTTCAATTTACCTGGTACCATTCATCTGATTTGTCTTCTCTTCCAGCTGTAGCGCCAGACTTCTCTCAGAATTTGCTGAAGCCCCAAACTCTGGCTCGGCAGAGTGGTGATGTACTGATTGAATGCAAACCTAAGATGTCTCCCTGGGGTGTGATTTCATGGAGGAAAGGAAAAGAAGCCTTAAGAGAGAGCCACAGGTAATGGATTTCCTCATGAATGTGTGTTGAGCAACAATCAACTGAATTTTTGTTGTTGTTATTATCGAAACTCATTTCATTGACATGTTATTTTGTATTCCTGTTGACAAATAGCAAAAAGCAACGCCACAGCAAGCAAGAGCATTTTAAAGCTTAACATATTTCGCATGTTTCCACTTTTCCTTTAGCATTAAACATCCTCACTTTAACTTGATTGTCCTCCCTATAAGACGCTGGCTTCCACAGTTTACAAAATATAATTGTCCATGATTCTTGATCCATTAGCTCATTAGCAGCATGTAAAGTCTGCAGTTTTTCGAACAGATGGTAGATGATGATAACGCAAACACCATTGAGACGTACGAAATAAAAAGAAATCCCAATAGAACCAATCGATGACAAAATGCGGAATAACATACGTTCATCTGCTATAGTAGATGTAGTATTGAGGGAGGCAGCTGGTCATCTTGTTTTATTAGAAATAAGGTTGTGCAGATCAATACAATACCTCAGTGACCAAGGAGAGACAGGAAGATAAAGTGTTAATCAAACATTGCCCCCAAAGGAGGAGATAATTATTGGTTGTTCATTCAGAGACTGATTAAGATTCCTTGAATCTGCTTGCTTTTAAAGTTGCAGCAGTGAAAAGCTTGTAACTTCCTACTATTTGAGATAGGAAGAAGAAACAATGGAGACAACGTGGCTTCAAAATATGGTACTGATATAATGATAATAATATTCCTACTTGAGCCATCCCCTTATCGTGGTGGAGGGATTTATGTACCAGTGATCAAAGAAGCTGTATTGACGGGAGCAGCTAGTGGGCATACATATTTCTCCAGGGTTGAATAACTGTATGTTAGAATTCACCCCAGTAGCTGATAGCACGGCTCCTATAGTAGCTGCGGCGAAGGGGCCACTGTCATCCCCCCGGGACCCAGGGCGGTCCCCCATTGACCAGCTTTCATGGAAGGGACGAGGGAACATGCCACCAGCTCCCACATCCGCCCACCCGGAAGCCCAGTCACTACCGCAATTCCCGGCCGACGCGGCACACCACGAGACACCAATGGTCCACTTGACCCGAGGCAGGAAAGGATCCCCACCCGGAGGGGGCGACACCCCACTGGCGTCCAGCCGGCGACCCGCACCGAAGCCCAAACACGATGCCCAGGAGGGGTCCTGCTTAATGTTTGTGCCAGTGCAGTAAACACCACTTCAGAGGACCCAGACTTTTTGTCCTGGTAGGAGTTGTTGAAGTGTTTTCCTGTTAGAATCTCCCTAGTTCTGCTAGGAGACTTCAACACTAATGTGGGGAAAAAACTATGAGACCTAAAAGGGTGTGATTGGATTTTAACCCTTTAGAGCTTTTTTCATTGGACTTGTAACCCACCCAGTGCGGGGAAATCCTCTGTGTACACTGTGTTATAGGAGTGGGAACCTCTTGGTACCTCACGATACGATACGAATTGCGATACATAGCTTACAATAACGATGATCTGACGATATGGCAGGAAATCATTCTAGGATATTCTACAAACAACTAATAAACAGAAAAACAAGCTTTTGCTGTGAATTGGAATGAGTTAATTGCTAGTAGACGTCCAATCCACTTGAACTGGGAGGGTGGCAGCGAATGAACGAAAGTTCATTCGCTGCCATCCCTCCCACTTCAAACGGATTGAACGTCTATGGCCGTCAGTAGCATGCAATGCCAGGCAATGAGGTAATTTTGGGCCATTTAAGGTCATTTACCTGTTGATTTTCAGTTACTTCCTTTTGATTTTGGGGTATTTTCTGGATCTTTTCCTGTTTATTTTGAGTTACAGAACAGGAAATAACCTGGGAATCATACAAATGGATAGGCAGTGGCTCAAACTCAACAGAAAATGACCTATAAATGCCCTAAAATGAACAGTAAGTGACCTGTAAATGCCCTGAAAATCGGACAGAATGACTGTGAATGCTCTGGTTTCAAATGAACGAATGTTCCCAGTCTAAATGGATTGCGCTTCGAGCACCGTCAATGCAAGCTTAGAGTTAACTGAGACACTATTATGGCGGAAGATTTTGGTGGCAACTTGTTGGTTTATTTTTATTATTTTTTTCTTTAGACTCTGACACCTTTTCAAAATGATATCTCGATTCATGGCAAGTCGTATCGATAACCTTTTGGGATACAAAGTATCACGATATATAACCATTTCGATATTTTGTCACACCCCTACTGTGTTATGTTGTTTATTTGTGATTGTGATGAATAGAATAGAATAGAATAGAATAGAATAGAATAGAATAGAATAGAATAGAATAGAATAGAATAGAATAGAATAGAATAGAATAGAATAGAACGGTGTAAAGCACAGAGATAGGCAAGTGTACACAGGCATTCTAATTTGTAGCTCGGACCACGCGGTTTATTGAAATAAGCTGCAGCAACTCCTCCTTCATGAATAACAATTGAACATCACATTGTCATGTAGTGCAAATCTCCTACCCTCACATCTGGACACAAGCTGTGGGTCATGACCGAAAGAACAAGATCCCGGATATAAGCGTCCGAAATGAGCTTCCTCCGCAGAGTGCGTGGGCTCTCCCTTAATGTGAGAAGCTCAGTAATCCGGGAGGGGTTCAGAGTAGAGCCGTTGCTCCTCCACATCCAGAAGAGTAGGATGAGGTGGCTCGAGCATCTGACTCCTCCTGGACGCGTCCCTGGTGAGGTCACAGTCACAGTGTAGGAGATGGTGGGTTGATGGATGGATGGATGGACGGACGGACGGACGGACGGACGGACGGACGGACTGACGGATGGACAAATGTGACATCATAGAAAAATGATTCAGAAGTTGCACAGAGAGATTGAGATGAAATGCAAAAATATCTCACTAGAAGACAATTTTGAAAGTCCCCATTAAACATTTCATAAAGCTCTTTTATCTATTCATAGTTTCATTATCATGAAAAAAAAACATTGTAGATTTGAAATTTTGTAAAAGATATACTACCGTGTCAGAAATTATTTAAAAAAAAAAAAAAAAAAAAATCGATATTGAATCATTCAATCATTATGACCTTAACATCCCGCAAATATCATAAGACAATAGAAAATTGCTATATGCTACATTGACCTTTGTTGACCTATGGAACGTTTTAAAAAATGATATGCCAACAGGCAGGGCAAAAGGGCCCGGACGGACTTTCTGTGAAATATTTTAAACACATCTGGTCTATAGTATATATATTTTTCTAATGATATTAGAAATAAATGAAGACAGTCAAATCAGAGTTTATCTGAACACCATTGTGAAAAACCGTATTACCAAAAGTAGGAAAGGACCCAAACAGCAAAATACAGGTTTTAACTGCAAGACTAGAAAAAAATATTCCCACCATATTAGACGATATTTAGCAAATCGATAAAACTGGGTTTATTAAAGACAATGTCAGATGGCTATTTAGTTAATTTAGCACAGAGAAAAAAACAGCTCAACTGTTCTATCATTAGATAAACATTTTATGAAGTCAATTGGATTTTCCCCATTTACAATATTTAAGAAATTTGGTTTTTAAGAACCTTTTGTTCACTGGATAGCAATGTTTTGCAATGCACCAAAGGCAAGAGTGAATATCAATGAGATCATATTATAGTTTTTAACTCCAAAGAGGTACTAGACTAGGATACACACTCTCATCCTTATTACCATATTTTCCGGACATATTATATTTTTTGATATTTTGAATGGGTCTGCACCTTATACTCAAGTACAACTTTTTTACCCTTTCCCCCCCACTCTGACCTCCAACAGCTCTAACAGCTGGGTACCCAGAGACAACATACACAAGCACATGGAAATCATTTAAACAAATTAAAATTTTACTAGGGCTGCCAAACGATTAAAATTTTTAATCGAGTTAATTGCAGCTTAAAAATTAATTAATCGTAATTAATCGCAATTCATCGCAATTCAAACCATCTATATAATATTCCATATTTTTCTGTAAATTATTGTTGGAATGGAAAGATAAGACGCAAGATGGATATATATATATATTCAACATACGGTACATAAGGACTGTATTTGTTTATTATAACAATAAATCAACAAGGTGGCATTAACATTATTAACATTCTGTTAAAGTGATCCATGGATAGAAAGACTTGTAGTTCTTTCTGACAAATGTTAGTACAAGTTAAAGAAATTTTATATTAAAACCCCTCTTAATGTTTTCGTTTTAATAAAATTTGTAAAATTTTCAATCAAAAAATAAACTAGTAGCCCGCCATTGTTGATGTCAATAATTACTTACACTATAAAATCAGTCGCACCCAAGCGCCAGCAGAGGGCAGCAAAACTCCGCAAAACACAATTAACAAGTGGGCCTTTCACTCTGCTGTCATTTAAATCTATCTGAGCTGGGCAAGTGCGTTAATTGCGTCAAATATTTTAACGTGATTAATTTAAAAAATTAATTAACGCCCGTTAACGCGATAATTTTGACAGCCCTAAATTTTACCTTAGCTATTTTTGACGACTACGTGGTAAGTCACCCATGTCTTTCTAAAAAGAAAATTAAATAAATTATATTAAATATTAAATAAATATTTTTTTTAAAACAATCTGAACATTATTCAACATGTGGAAAACACGCCACCACTGGAACCTGGATATGAACCCACAAACTTTGAAATGTGAGGTGTATTGTATGTTCTGACTGGGCCTATGTGCTGCTAATGGTAATAATATATATTTTTGTTCCTTAAATAAAACTTATGATGCTTATCGTTCTTATCCTTTTGCTGTTCTATGTTGCAAACCTACATTAAAACACTATTTTTTAAAAAATGTGAAAATCGAAAAACCAGTCAGTGATGATTTCCATGTTTATAAAGTATTAGTGCATGTACACGAATCTGCCAGCAAGAGGCAAAAACATATGCTTCAATGCACAGCATTGCCCATTTCTCACTATATACAGGATTAATTGCTTGGTTGGCTCAGCATTCTTTACTCAGAAATCCAGCCTCACCAAAGTGTGGGTGCAGTTGTAGTCATATCTCACACACCAAGAGTGTTAGTTTGAAAACTGAAAGGCTGATCATATGGTAAATACCAGTACAAGACTCAGTGGTTCCTACTGTAGGCTGTGTTATTTGAAGGGGACGGACAGCATCGACATCAAGATTATTATTGTGTTGTGAAATGATAGACCCAGCTTGCAGTTTTATCATCCTCTTAAACATTAAAAAGAGAATGCTGCCATAAGGCTGTGTGCAACGGCACCCACATGGAAAGATTTCCTATTTGAGCTTGAACATTACAGCCTTACACTGAAGTGGGTGAGTTGCATACCAAATCTAGACTTCGACATTATTGCAACATATCATGCAAGCCTATTCTCTGCGTCCTCGCTCATTAGAAATCCGTTTGTACTGCACAGAAATCAGGCTGCTACCAATGTTTTTACAGCTGCGGCACAGCAGTAATCCATCCCACTGGATGAACTAAAATACCCATAATTCCTTCTAATCTTCGAGGGATAATGTTTTCAAGGAGAGGTACAAGTTAGCTAAGAAAGAGAATCTGATAAGTAAATAAAATCTCGCAGTGGGGATTCTTAATGCTCCTGAGATGATTGGGCACGTGGCAAGCAAAAAGAGCACAGTACTTGCATAACTAAGTGACATTTGAACGTCACACTGCCGCCTATTTAAAATATGCTCCTTTGCAGAAAGGTTTGACATGCAAAAGTGATTGCAATCAATACACAAACAGCATGGATGACAATTTAGCCTAGGTTACACACTCATTTTGACTAATGCAATGATTGAAACAGTGGGGGGAAAACTTGATGGAAGGGCTCCTTTAATATGAAATATATTTTTATTCGATGAATCACTTGCTTAATCAATGGACTAATCAATTCTGAAAATATTAAATAATATTGACATCCCTGTCACATATTAATAAAATTAAGTAATTTGGCTGATATACAGTAACAAAGAACTCACATGTTTCACATTGCATTCCCATTATGTTTTTGAAAATGTGCTCCTGCAGTGAATCAAATTAAGAGCTTGCTAGAATATGTTAGTGTTTAAGTGTTTAGCTATGCTATCTTTCCCAAACAATTGTATTGTTTTTCTCATCCTATAATTTTTTGCTGCGAGAGACAGATATTTTAGATCACAATCAGTTGTTACTTTAACAGCTACCAGAAGGAACCAGAAAGTGTCTATTTTTTGTATCACGCTACTCAATCTTGTGTCTCACAAATTCCCCCACTCAAGTTAACAGCAGCCTGGTGGTTGAGTGCATGTCCATCTCACACTTCAAAGAACAAGGGTTCAATCCTGGTCTCTGGCCTTTCTGGTTTGTTCTCCCCATGCCTGTGTGGGTTTTCTCCGGGCACTCCACATCCCAAAAACATGCATGTTAGGCTGACTGAACTCTCTAAATTATCTGTGAGTGTGAAAAGTTGTTTTTCTCTTTGTGCCCTATGATTGGCTAGCAACCAGTTCAGGGTATAGACCCTACCCACGTGACGTCACAACTCCGCTCTCCTGAATGGTACCGCCCAATTGTCCGGCAAAACATAGTGTTAACCTGTTACGGCTACGTACATTTCTCCTATTTACGGCGTGTTTTTCTGCTCCTTAACATTAATAATCAAAATGGTGAAGGCGTGTGTGGCTCTTGGTTGCACTAACAGAGAAGATGGAAGGAGAGACTTGAAGTTTTACCGTATTCCGAGGGATCCAAAGAGGAGAGCGAAATGGACGGCTGCAATTCGACGTGAAAACTGGGCACCAAAAAATCACCACAGACTATGTAGTAGTCATTTTATATCCGGTAAGATGCATTTAAGATATACTTAGAGGGTTTTGGGCTGACAAATAACCACAATCAAGATCATTGCTAGGCTAATCGCCGACAACATACACGTATGTATGTAGTGAGAGTGCTATCGCTAAACCATATAAACATTAAAAGCCTTAACTCCATTGACAAACGACATGAAATACATTAGACTTGACAGTGGATGTTAGCAATAACAAAAGATTTTGAATTGAAAATTTCGTAACTCACCTTTCCAAGCACAAGATAGATTCCTGCCGAATTTTCGTGGACGAGGACCTGTTTCACCCAACCAGCAACGAAGTATTTATAAGCCTCCAAGCTCTTGAAGTTTTTCAAATTTTCGTGAGAATAGGCTGATTTTGTGTGGACAAGATAATTGTAAATATCAGCGTAGCAGATGTCAGGCAGACAGGGCGAAGACAGTGGGTCGAAAAACATCGATTTGGGCATCAAATATGGATCTGGCGACTGTATAGAACGAAGCTTTTCCACATAACGCCTTTTATGCAACACATCCAGTGAGTTTACGGCATCAGAAAGCACCGGGTCTTCCATGAAATGCATTTTAAATTCCTCGATCAATTGAAACCAATGCTAATACAGAGACAAAATGACGGACAAGTGGGCGGAACCATACAGCGAGCACGTGGTTTTGTGACGTCGGTGGGTAGGGTCTATACCCTGCCTCCTGCTCATAGTTAGCTGGGATAGGCTTTAGCACCCCTGTGACCCTTGTTATGATAAGCGGTACATAAGGGGAATGAATAATGCTCCTCAGATCTTTATCTTAAATAATCCACTTCATGCTTGCTGAGGAGAAAACCTGTCATACATACTTTGTCACATAATTGCATCCCATAGCCATAAATCTTTGATATACCCATTACAAAAGAGCCCCTCAGTTCACATGCAAGAGTAAAGCTACTGCCCATGGGGAGTTGGCCATCTTTGAACGGATAATGTGTATTAATTTCCCTTGCCTCAACCCATTTCATACCAATTTTTTTCCCAGCTATTTAACATCCAAACCAGGTCTCATTGGTATCTCCTTTATGTCACTAAATATGTTAAAAAAGAAAAAAAAAACTTATAATTTTTTTTTGCTCACAATTGTGACCGGTGGATTGAACTGGCTTGAAGGTGCTATTTTGGATTTGTCACTTTCTGACTCGTGACTGCCACCTACGGCCTCAAGCTTAACCACAGCCTGTGTTAAGCTTGTACATGCCGCGCATGCTTGTACGAGCTCGAACATAAAGCAGTGAGTGTTTTGCCCATCAAATAAGCACCACAAACGCAAATACAGCAACTTTGATTGTTTACCTTTAGAAACTTAAGTCTTAAGTGGGTTACAAAAGTGTTTTTGCCGAGAGGAGACTGGGCGGAGGCCCGGTGAAACAGCCCTGCTGCCGTATGGACGCACGTGGACATACACAGGTGCGTGTTTGCCCTGAGTGTTCGAGCCGAACACAGGGAAGAAAAAGGGATTTTTGGGGCAGTCTCAGGATCAGTTTACATGGCGATTCTGCGACACCAAGATGCAATGACTGTGTTGCAGAATAGCCTCGCCTTCATATGGTGTCGGCGAAAACGGAAGGCGAAGACACAAACCATTGAATCCGGGCTCCAAAGTGAAAGGATTTGATGGTGCTATTGAACATTAAAAACAGCAAATGGCGAAACATTGCCTTTAATTTACTGTTTTTAAAATATTTTGAATTTAAATATGTGGAATGTTTCCATTTTTGTGCCTTTTGAAGCAAAAGAAAAATGCCTTTGCTAACAGTGGGCGGGTATGTTGTCTTTCGGGCTGAGGAGGTTGTTGGGGTGAAAGTGCAACACTGGCTGTCGCCTTGATGTTAGGGATCGCTGAACCGGGGGGAGGATCCCAGTGCAGACAAAGGGGAAGCAGAGTAGGTTGATCCCACGTTTATTTAACACAGGGTTTTTTTTTTCTCAGGCGGAAAGAGGGATTGTTGCGGTGGGCACCGTAGATGCCAATGTGAGTTGCCACCATTTGTTTGGTTGGCAGTTCATCGGGGAAGCGGAGGTATCCGACAAGGGGAGCGCTGATCAGGTCTGGAAAACACGACAGGTTGATCGGACAATGTGGTGGTTCGTCTGCTGGGCTTTTAAAGCTGGCTGATGGTAATTGCCCACAGCTGTGGCCGCTACACCCATCTGACATCAGACCTGTAATCAGGCAAAATCCCCTCACCTGAGGCAGGGCTCAGGAAGGAGGTGAGGAGGCCCTAACAGAGCCCCCCCCCCCCCCGCCTCCCTCCCACGGGCTCCACCTGGCGTCCGACGGAGAGCACCGGGATGGGCGCAGTGGAAATCCCGGACGCCTGAGACAGCACCTACCTTGACACGACCCAAGAGCGTTCCTCAGGACCATAGCCCTACCAGTCCATGAGGTATTAAAGCCCCCAGCCGCGGCGGTGGACGTCCAACAGGCGCTGCACCTGGTACGCAGGAGCCGGAACAGGGGGGGCAATGGACACGAAGAAACAGGCTTGACCTGGGAGAGGTGGCACGTGGGATGGACGCGGAAATGACGAGGGAGCCTGAGGCACATGGCTGCAGGGTTCACCACCTTGACAATTTCGTACGGGCCCACAAACTGGGGGGTAAGCTTAGCCGATCCAGTCTTCACAGACAGGGACTTAGCCGCGAGCCAAACCTTCTGGGCCACTGTGTAAACGGGCACTGGCGTGCGACGGCAGGTGGCCTGGACACACGTTGCTAGCGAAGCCCATTGGAGCGCCGTGCCAGCCCCTTCCCAGACCTGCGAGCACTGGTTGACGTGGGCCTGGACCGAGGGGACAGCAATGTCGTTTTCCTGTGAGGGAAATAACGGCGGTTGATAGCCAAGGGAGCAGAGGAACGGGGACATACCGGATGAGGCGTTCGGGAGGAAGTTGTTAGTGTACTCAATCCATGCCAGATAGTTGCTCCAGGAGGCAGGATGGGCCTGCGTAGTGCATCGACGGGCAGCCTCCAGCTGTTGATTCGTGCGCTCGCATTGCCCGTCCGTCTACGGGTGATAGCCAGAGGAAAGACTCACCGAGATGCCCGACGTCGCGCAGAAAGCCCTCCACACCTAGGAGGTGAATTGTGGTCCCCGGTCCGAGACCACATCTGCTGGATGTCAGTGCCAGGTCCCGCACTGGGCCTGGTGGTAGTCATCCATGTTAAGACGAACAAGCGGGTGTTTGTCACAAGGGTCGGCCACCAAAACCACTGTCGCAGCAGCACTGCCAACGTCCTCCTAATGCCGGGGTGGCAAAACAAACGAGATGAGTGGGCCCACTCCAATACCTGGGCTCGAAGGTCCGGAGGAACAAAGAGTGTTGCCTGTGGCTCCCCACAAGGGCCGAGGTGGTCCCTGAGTGTCCTTTGACCTTCCCCTCGATCTCCCACTCCATGGCAGCAAGAAAGCAGGTTGGAGGGGAGGATTGTTGAGGATTTCGCCTGTGACTTACTGTTCTGGAATTGCCGGGACAGGGGATCTGGTTTTGTATAAGCCTGGAGTGTAAGACAAATTGAAAATTGAACCGGCAAAAATACATGGACCACCTTGCTTGACGCGGATTGAGATGTTTGGCGGAAATGAGATGTTCAAGGTTTTTGTGATTGGTGAGCACATGGAACGGTGAGGATGCTCCTTCCAGGTGGTGGCACCGCCATTCCTCAAGGGCCAGCTTCACAGCAAGGAGTTCTCTATCGCCGATGCTGTAGTTATGCTCTGCTGAGGCCAACCTGTGGGAAAGATAGGCGCAGGGGTGCACTTTGCTGTCGGCCCTGCGTTGGGACAACACTGCACCCACTCCGACCCCGGAGGTGTCGACTTCCTCAATGAACTGAAGTGCTGGGTCGGGATTGACAAGCACAGAAGCCATGGTGAAACGTGCTTTGAGGTCACAGAAGGCTGCACCGACAGCGTCAGACCAGCGGAAAGGCGTGGCTGTGGAGGTGAGTGTCGTGAGAGGAGCAGCAGTCCGGCTGTAGTCGCGGATGAACTGAGGGTAGTAATTTGCAAAGCCCAAAAAGCGCTGGAGCTGTTACCGGATGGCAGGAAGTGGCCAATTCAGGACCGCCGAGACCTAAGCCGGGTCCATGCGTAGTTGGCCCTTGCCAATGATGTAGCCCAGGAATTTGGTCTCGGGGACGTGGAACTCGCACTTTTCTGCCTTAACTAAGAGCTTGTTCTCCAGTAGACGCTGGAGAACTTGGCGGACATGTTCCTGCTGTTCAAGGGGGGTGCGGGAGTAGACCAGGATGTCGTCGAGGTAGACCACCACAAACCGATTGATCAGGTTTCTGAGGACATCGATCACGAGGTTCTGAAAGACGGCGGGGGCGTTGGTGAGACCAAACGGCATAACGAGGTACTCAAAGTGACCCAGGGGCGTGTTGAATGCGGTCTTTCACTCATCCCCCTCTCAGATACGGACTAATATATTAATATACTGCTCCATCGCCTCCCTCTCAGACTGTGAGATCGAAAACAGGCGCCCCCTAGGGAGGACTGCACCTGGGAGGAGGTCAATAACGCAGTCCTATGGGCAGTGTGCGGGTAGCAAAGCGGCGCTTTCCTTACTATAAACTTGCCGAGATCATGATAACACTCCGGGACCGTGAAAAGGGTCGGGTGGTTCCACTTCTGGGACAGGGCAGGACGACATTACTGATGACATAAGACAGTGTGCGTGACAATACGAGCTGAAGGCAGTTATCTTGGGGTGTGACCAGTCAATGGAGGGGTTGTGTTTTCTCAGCTTAGGCAGCCCGAGGACAAGGGGGAAGCGAAGGCTCCTGAATACGAGGAAAGGGCTCACCTCCTGATGATTACCGGTTACGAGGACGTTGATGGCTTCAGTCTGATAGGTCACCCGGAACAAGACTTGGCCATCCAAAGCAGTGGTCTGTAAAGGGGCTGAGAGAGTCTGCGTCTCCAACCCCAACTGATGGGCCGGTTCCCCGTCGATGAAATTCTCATCCGAGCCGCAGACCACCAAGGCGGTGATGGTGTGCGACTGGCCCTTCCAGGAGAGTGTAACCGGGAGTTGGAGCCGGCGAGAGGGAATGTTGCTCATATGGCTCACGAGTAGTCCCTCTGCTTTTGGCGAGCCTAATGGTTTCCAGGGCGTATTGGGCAATCACGAAGGAAATCTCCCCCTGTCCCAAAGTAGACACACAAGTTGTTTTTGAATCTTCGCACACGTTCACCTGGAGTTAGTTGGGTTCGGCCCAGTTGCATACGCTCTGGGTCGTTGACAGGGGGCGGACCTCTGGGCACACACGCAGCGCTGGGCGTCTGGCCGAGATGCGGAAGCGGTCGGGGAAACGAGACGTGGGTGGGCGGAGCCTCCGGCTGCTCCCGGCGCTGTCTCTGTCGTTGGCGCAGCCGATTGTCCAATTTTTATCGAAAAAGTGATCAAGTGATCGAGCGAGAATGCTTCTCTTGTGGCTAGTTCATCTTTGAGAGATTCGCTCAGCGCGGAGGAAGACATCCTGTAGGGCCTCGTCATTAAAACGTCTGTCCGCTGCCAGCGTTCGGAACTCTATGGCGAACTCAGCAACGCTGCATGCTCCCTGGCGGATTGACATGAGCCGCTTAGCGGCTTCCTTTCCGCGAACGGGGTGGTCGAAGACCTTCTTCATCTCTTCTGTGAACCTGGCGTAGGAATAGCACACGGGAGAATCTTGCTCCCACACTCCAATGCAGCGCCACGGAGGCAGCCGATTAAATACGCAATCCTCGCCCTGTCATCTCGGTAAGTAAATGGCTGTTGTTCAAACACCAGGCTACATTGCACCAGAAATGCTCGGCACGCTCCGAGGTCGCCACTATAGGGAGTCGAGGCGGGAACGTGTGGCTTATGGAGATCGGCTGTGGCTGGTGGGAAAGTTGGCGACCGACGAATGCGTGGTTCGGCGGGGCGATCCGGTTGAGGAAGCGGCGTAAGCTGTGCCTGGATGGCTTGGAGTGTCTGCCCGATGTCCGCTACCTTTCCATACAAGTCTTAAATGGCTTGGTAAGCCTAACTAAGCGAGCCGGTTGCTGGCGTTGTCTGCGGGATCCATTACTGGCCCGATCAAACTGTTAGGGATCGCTGAACCGGGGGGAGGATCCGAACGCAGATAAAGAGGAAGCAGGGTAGGTTGATGCCACGTTTATTTAACACCGGGTTTTTTCTCAGGCTGAAAGAGGGATTGTTGCGGTGGGCACCGTAGATGCTAACATGAGTAGCCGGCAGCTGGCAGGTCACTGGGGAAGCGGAGGTATCCGACAAGAGGTGCGCTGATCAGGTCTGGAAAACACGACAAGTTGATCGGGGGATGTGGTGGTGCGTCCGCTGGGCTTTTAAAGCTGGCTGATGGTAATTGCCCACAGCTGTGGCCGCTCCACCCACCTGACATTATACCTGTAATCAGGCAAAATTCCCTCACCTGAGGCAAGGCTCAGGAAGGAGGCGCGGAGGCCCTAAAACTTGAAAATCTGCACTGCCAACCTATGGCCTGGCATGAATTCTACATCGTTTTCACGCAGAATTGCAACATTGTTCGAATGAAGACGGAACCATGTAAATCACCATGTTACCATGTAAACGCCCCCTAAAATGGCAGGACTCTGTGTACTCATCAGGGCATTGGTGGAGCATGCATGGAGTAGAAAAACATTTTAAATTAACACAAAAAATTAAGTATAGTACCTTTCAGGCAATAGTGGTCACTTTAGCTCAGTAAGGAATGTTTTGAGGCTGCCTTCAAGGTGCTCATTTTCTTTTTTTAAGCAAGTTGTGTTTGAAATTTTGATCTAACCCCATTACTGGGTCACATGCAGTTTCAAGCATAAAATGGGAGCTTGAGCTGGGTAATTAATTTCAAACGATCCAAATGTATTAAAGGAAATTGCTGTACAATCAGGGCCAGGAGGCATTATCAAAAATTGATGGGATAGAATTTGATTAAATTGGCACAACCCCGCTTCCTGAACAAATGACTTAGATTAAAAGATTGTCTACTGCCATCCAACAGCCAATAAAATTCAAGTGTTCTTCAGCGCCTTGACAACTTACTCACTAAGTAACACAATAATTATATTTATACTCAAATCTGTGCTCAAAGCAATTCACAGTTGTGGCTCCAGTTCAGTATCTGATTAATTGCCAGAAGCAGTTTATCTTAAAATGAAAAAAAAAAATATATATATATATATATATATATATATATATATATATATATACTGTATATTATTGCCTGATGAGGGATTTTCCACTCTCCAGCGGTTCTTACTTCTTAACCTGTTTTTTTTCCAACACTGATATACCTTAATTTTCCGCCGCTACTTTTTTCCCTCATTTTGAACCCTGCAGCTTATAGTCCAGTTGCCTGGCATGGCCAGACTATTCTCCCTGTATTTTTCAAAGACTGTGAGAATAGTCTGGGACCCAGCCCATTAACAGCCTCTTGAGCTAGTACCAAATGATCCGTCCAATCAGATTTGTTTATTTGCATGACGTGTTCTTAATGAGCAACGTCACTCTTCCCCGCCGGAAGTCGTCTCCACAACAACACAGATGACGAACAGGAGAGCCGAGAATATGTTCCAATCCACGATAAAATCAGTTTTAAATTAACAAAAACACATAGACACAAGTCATTTACAACAGGCTGTCTCGCTGCTTTTTGGCAACAAACACTCTAAGTGGGTCTGGCGTGCCATGAAAGATGCACATGCTGAAAAGCACCTCATACCCACTGTGAAGTATGGGGGTGGGTCAGTGATGCTGTGGGGCTGTTTCACTTCCAAAGGCCCTGGGAACAGTGGCGGAGCTAGACTTTTATTCTTGGGGTGGCCAGGGGGTGGCCGAGGCTATTTCAGGGGGTCCACAGACTATAACAATACATTTGTTTCTTGACTTATCAATTGCAATCAGAGTGTCAAATGTTTAAATGTACATACTAAGCACACAGGTGATGAGATTTATGTATATAATTTGTTTACTAACTTGATAATAACTATTTTTTACAAAAATGGTGAAAATGCACCAACACATTCACAGTTACTCATACGTCTCCCCCCCCCCTTCTCTCTTATCAACATCTTAACGATGTAAAAAATGTAAAACACAACTTGGTAACAACTTTGTTATAATTAGTCTGAATTTGTATGTCATTATGTCACTAAATTATTTCCAGGAGATTGTAGATAAGTGATATGTATGTAAAAGTATGCAAAATAATTAATCCAAATATTTTAAGATAACTCATTCATTCATTCATCTTCCATGCCGCTTATTCCTCACGAGGGTCGCGGAGGTGCCGGAGCCTATCCCAGCTACTATTAAGATAAATATATTTCCATACAATGGCTTTCATACTATATGGAAGCCATTGTATGGAAATATATGGTAGAACTACTACTATAGAACTAAATATAAAAAATCAAGTTCCATACTTTCCATACTCACGTAGGAAACCTGTATCTGAAAAATTACTGCTGAAGTGAGCATGTGACTGCTTCTCAGACCAGAGAAGCTGCTTCTCTGCTCTGACTGACCTGGTGATGGGCAGTGTGTGCCAGATTCTTTATCATCCTGAGCCTGACTCGTCCCAGACTTGGATCGCTTTAAAAAGAGGTTATAAATCTTCGCCCCCTGCCTTTTCATTCTGAACTGTCCCTATGAAACAATGAGCCAGTCCTTTTAACGTTACTCCTAGCATCACTCATAATCACACAATGTTGGTAAATGATTAAATCCCTACTTCAAGCCTTAAAAAATTCAGGGCAAATAAACCAACGTAGACATAAATTTAATATTCTGACTTTTAAGCTAGTTGACAGCAGGCCCGGCCAACTACCGTGTTCACGTGACGTTTCATTTAAGGCAAGAGAGCATGAGACAGCTGGCTAATGCTCTACAATTATTGGAGAAACATGTATGTAAATAGCGACCCAAATGAATTAAATATAGACGTTAATATCGAGCGGCTGTTGGAAGCTGGACGACATGAGATAACGTTAACGTTTGCTTGATGCCGTGGCTCTCTGTTTTAGCGACAACAAAAAATCTCCTTCCTACAAATTTAAACATTGACTCATTAGGACACCAGCATAAAACTTACATTACGACGAGGATTTCAGTGGCTTGTGGGCAGGGTATCCAAGTTCGTCTCCTTGTTTGTTCTTGTCACTTTGTTTATCTTCCGTGTTCCGTTCCGTCAACAATGACCAAGTACTCAAATCTCAAATCTTCCTCCGTTTCAGTGGCGATTCTTCTTCTCCTCATGAAAGCAAATTTGCAACGCTTTATGGTACATAGCGCCAACTACTGTACAGGAAGGACTTAGCAGTCGGTGCCGCGATATGTCATTGTCAATCATCTGGGGTGGCACCTGGGGGGTCCAATCAGATTTTAGGGGGGTCCAGTGCTACCCCGGCCCCCCCTCTAGCTCCGCCACTGCCTGGGAACCTTGTTAGGGTGCATGGCATCATGAATGCTTTGAAATACCAGGACATTTTAAATCAAAATCTGTTGCCCTCTGCCCGAAAGCTGAAGATGGGTCGTCACTGGGTCTTTCAGCAAGACAATGACCCTAAACATTTGGCCAAATCTACACAGAAATGGTTCACCAGACACAAAATCAAGCTCCTCCCATGGCCATCTCAGTCCCCAGACCTTGTTTTGTTGGCAAAAGGGGGTTGTACAAAGTATTAACACCAGGGGTGCTAATAATTGTGACACACATTATTTGATGTCGAATAATTTTTTTCTTTGTTTTTTTTTCCCACTGAATGAATGCACTTGTATTTAAGGTTGAATTTTTCTTTTTTTCCCATTAAGGTCCCATATTATTTGAATAAAAAATTATATATTAGAAGCTAAAAACACATTTTTCAGGGGTGCCAATAATTATGGAGGGCACTGTATGTTGTAGAAGAGATGCCAAAGCTTATTCCAATAAATGGTGCGGCCCCAATGAATGCCTGAGTCCACTCCTCTTGCTTGTCTCTGCCTCTTAGCTCTCAATATACATAAAACGACACCATTGCAGTCTGTTTGGGGCAATGCGTGAGTTGGTCATCCCGTGCATATGTTAAATGCGTTAAATATTTTAATGTGATTAATTAAAAGAATTCATTACCGCCCATTAACGCGATAAATTTTACTGCCCTAATTCAAGTACAATCAATTTTCAAAGTTGTCATAAAATAGTTGTGTTAGGTATCGTGCATGTTGCTGGCATTAAAAATCAGCAGAAAAGTCTATTAAATAGAGTCTGGTATAGGGTACATAGACTATCATTAGCCAGACATAAATTGAATCACTCCAGACTTACTTAGGTGGCTCTGTGACATCAAACTATTCTTCAAGTTTTTCTGAACCCCAAGCATTTGCAATACACTGCACAAGTGCTATCTTGCTGACTTGTCATCTGTCATATCTAGTTATATTTCACTAGAGCAGCTCGTTGACAGGTAAAGCTGCACTAGCACATGCTCTGCATCAGATGGAATCTGCCAAGCTTGACTGATGATAGCGACAGTGGAATATGAGTCTTTGTTGCTCTCACTTGCTGGGAAAATCTGTTGTAGAGGCACAACCTTCTTTTGTCACGGAGCCAAGCAGATCGACTTTGTTCCTCCTGAAATTTCGCTGACATTTGTGAGGAATAATTGAATCAATTTCAATAACTGTTGGGAGCGATGTTTATCTTTTGTCTTTCTGTTTTTGTCTCAGCTTTAAGTCATTAATATTCATTACTGCAATGGAAACAGACTAAACAGAGTACTTGAATGTGAGTGAATTTTAATGGGAGTTTTTTCTATTTACGACATTGCACAATAAGATCTGTCTGTTTATTCCAAGCCTTAAATAGCAAAGTGAGATTTATAACTGAGAGATATAGAAGAAGTATACAATGGAATTCTTGGACTCGAACAAGTTTAATTCACGATTAGCATAAAGCACACGGGGCGGGTGCACACATTTGGCTATGGTTATGTATATACTATGATTTATGTTGTGGAATTTACATATTAACAATTTAAGTACAATTACAGACTCTGAGTAAATCTCATAAAGTGCACTTTTCTTAGCTTGATTTCACTGCACTGACTTGATAACACTTTTTAACACAATTGCTGAGGTCCTTCTTATGTCACACTGCAGCACAGGCAGCCAATTAAAATTTGCTGAGATAAACTCCAGGCTCTATTTAAAATGCTTGAGGACAGTGGACTTGTTCATTTCAGCAGCTGGAACATTCCTCTTAGCACAAGCAGTACTAGATTTCAGTTTAATTTCCTTAAAGTAACACTGATGCTGTCAACGAGTTTAATGAGATATGCCTTCTAAACTTTATATAACTGTGCATTTATGTGTCTGTGTGTGTATTATTTCCTGCAGAGTTACTGTATTGGATAATGGAAGCCTTCGTATTTCCAATGTCTCTAAAATGGATGCCGGTCTCTATACATGCGTGGCCAGAAACCAGTTTGGCGTAGCGAGCAGTGCTGGCAGCCTTTTGGTTAAAGGTAAGAATGTCTACTTTTGTAGATTAAACTTTTCCCTGCCCTGCGAGTGACTAATAATCAGTGCAGGATATACCCTGCCTTTCGCCCAAAGTCACCTGGGATAGTCTTCAGCTCACCTGCGACATCGATAAGGAAAAGTGCTGTAGAAATTGGATGAATGGATGAAGAGATTAATCTCCCTTCATGTTGGACATTTACACCAAAGTAGGTACTGCAATAATAATAATAATAATCCTTATGATAATTATAAATATTAAAATAATAAAAATGAAATTACCCAAATTCTGTGACCAAATTATGAGTACACCAACATATATAAGAGGATTCTCGGCTGTCAGTGGTTTCCCATCCTCCTACGCTGAAGACAATGAATCAGTAATCCTCCTAGTGTTGGAGTAAAGTCAACATTTCAGTAACTATTCCAATCAAATAATGTTTATTCTGCAAATTTAAACTGATACATTTGAAATCTGTAAGAAACAACAACAAAAAAGAACGTCCTCACATATATTTCTGTGTTTGGCTTGCTCACACCAAAGGACGCGTTTCATTGCACCATTTTGTGACGACAAAATGCTACAGTCTAGTCTGTACAGGCTAATAAAAGTGACCACTTGATTGTTCATTTATGTTTTCCTATTCAGACGTTACAACTAAATATCACATATCTGTTATGGGTGACAACAGAATAAATTTGGACTTTACTGACCAATGGTCATAGTGCTTGTTTATGTTTTAATTGCATCTGTCTTTTTATTAAAATATAAATAAATAAATAATAATAATAATTTAAGCATGCCTAATCACAGAGTTGCCGAACTAGTTTTAACCAGCTCTGAAATAGTTAAATGAACTGTTTGTATACATCCCCTCTCACTGCTTCCCCTGCTATTTGACTCAAGCAATAAGCAATCTAACAATCTAGAGGGCAAACTGAAAACACACTGAAATCAATCTTAGGGCTAAGGAAGAGACTGTTAAATTTTGAATGGGACAGCTTGGGACTCGGTTATGACTATGCCACTACCAAGTTGCGAGACACAGATGTGCTTTGCACAAAAACTCACTTTTTAAATAGCGTGTGGTGAAACAATGAGGTGTGTTTATATTGTGTATCCTCTTATAGGCTTGTGTTCAGTGTGCTTTTAGAGTGCACCCCTAACATGCACGCCAGCTCATCTCTGTCATATTTGAAAGAAGCCACTGAGGCTTGAATGATCCGAAACGTAGCCTTACTGTATGTCTGAAAAGACAAATTCTGTGATACCGTGTTTGGAGCTGAAAGTGGCTAGTGACTTATTCAGGGAGAACTCAAATCAAAGCAGCACACCATGTGTGCATGAGCTGCCTCGCTTTCAGCCAATGTTGTGTTTTAATATTGCCTATGTCAGCCAAGGTACCCATGAACACTGTAGCACAGGAGTCTCCACTGCGGCCGTAAGTGGAATTGTTTGGAGAACTCTGCTCTAACATCATAGATGACTTACATAAAGTCCAATTAGTTGATAGACAAAGGCTGCAGAAACCCAAAGGCTGATTGCTTCTCAATGGTTGATTTATTTTTCCACACAATGGCATTTTTTTAAAACCTCTAAATAACACACGTCTGCTGTGCAATAAGATCTCTGGGTCATTTTAACGAGCCGAGTCGACAACAGAGCTCTATTAGAGTGCCCTTTGGTGATTCCTCTTCACATCTACTTTGAATTGCAAATACCTTGGCACAGAAACCCAACTATTCATCCCTGCATCCCCAGTACCTTTCATTATGTAGAAATTGGGTTATGTGTATATATTTTTACAACTGCACTATAAGCTATTAATTTTATCAATATCCTACTTGTGTTAAGTACCGTATTTTTCGGACTATAAGTCGCACCTGAGTATAAGTCGCACCAGCCATAAAATGCCCAACGAAGAGGAAAAAACATATATAAGTTGCACTGGAGTATAAGTCGCTTTTTTGGGGGAAATTTACTTGATAAAATCCAACACATAGAACAGATATGTCATCTTGAAAGGCAATTTAATATAAAAATACAATAGACAACAGTATGATGTTACATGATGCATGAACAACGAAATGCGAATATACTTTCCTCAACAGGACGCTACGGCTCGGTCCTGACTATACAGCGAGCTAAACTCCCAAATGACAATGCTGGACATCCGTATAATTTATTGAATCAATTTCGTCCTTGATACCAAATGGTTTCGCATCAATGTAAATAAATGATAATTAGGTGCTATTACAGCAATGACACAAACTGTTAACATGCGTTCGCTAGCATTAGCACATCGTTTAAACAACCACACATCTGGATCTAAGTGTCCGATAGCGGGTGGAAAACACACAACAACAACAGAAAAGATGATCCACATAGGCGTTGCCTCTGTAGAGATATTTTACAAGCATAAACAATTAACTTAGGTTCGGAGCCCTTTGTCTCGCTCTCTCTGCGCTACGGACGCTGCGAAGCTGTCCGTCTTCTTCTGGCGTGTAAACGCTCTTCTTTGCGTAAACAAGTGCGAGTGCGCCCACACGTGGGTGTGAAAGCGCCACATACTAAAAGCAAGCATTTCAATATAAAAAAGTCAGTAATACAATGGCGTACCACAAGCAACACGTCACTTCCGCTCATTAATATTCATGACATTAGCTACTGTTGCTAAGTAGGGACAAGCTACCATTTGTCCCTAATAGGAAATGAATGGCAATCGTGTACGAAGGAGATGTTTACAGAGCTAAACCTACCAATTCTCTCCGAAAATGATGTGCCTGGTTCCAGATTGACTGGCAAAGATGTGGAAGAACATAAAAATGTTCAGTTAAAGAGATGGCTTTAGTGTTGAAGGCTGAAAAAGACGAAAAAAAACGAGCTGACCTAAGCATAGCTTTAGCTTTTTTATCGACGCGACTGACAATGACATTCTCCTGTTTCAACAAGCTATCCTTTACCATCAGCCCTGTCTTTCTTATATATCCTCTGGTTGTCCTACGTCTCTAACCGTTCTTGGGGGTAATTTAGTTAGCTTTGTGTAGCGATCGCAAATGCTACTCAGTGACAGCCAACGAACACTTTTAATTTTTTCATTGATAACACATCTTAATCCTATAATTTATTTACACTTCCCCCTCGCTAAAGGTTTTTTTTATATAAATATATATATATATATATATATATATATATATATATATATATATATATATATATATATATAACAGAAACGGTAACAGTGGCAGTCAGATACCATTGTAATTCTTTTCAGGTCATTCATTGTCAGACAGAAGCAGTACGGCACAACGTTACGCTAAAAAAATAAGTTAAAAATATAAAAATGGCTTACCTCTTTGTCCTCTGAAAGACCATGCCAACCCAACATAATATTTACTGCATATGAAACGTGAATGGATTCGCCGAGCTGGTGTTAAAGTCCGCGCAAGGTGATTCGGTCTTCACATTTTTTCCTCCCGAGTTTTTGGTTTCCGGAAACGTATGAAGAAAACATCCTTCATGTGTCGTAATGTCTAGAGTTGTTTCTACAAGGTTCCAAAAAAGCAATGCGTGATCGGCATGTTCGTTTTTGAAAGATTACCGGATAAACGTAGCACTAATTACTAGAGATGTCCCGATCGATCGGGATGCCGAACGACGGTTTCGGTTTCACGTCATTTTCAAAGTATCGGAATCGGCAAAAAAATATTGGCCATGCCTTTTTTAATCCATATATATATATATATATATATATATATATATATATATATATATATATGAATATATGAATTTTTTAATTAAATCATTTTCTAATTGTATTTAACGTTACAGACATAATATGTTCCACTCATCCAGTCTTTAGTTTAGGCTTAAGGTAGGGTTATCAAATTTATCCCAATAACGGCAGTGATTAATTTTTTTTTTAAATGTATCACGTTAAAATATGTAACGCAACTAATGCATGCGCTGCACGACCCACTCACGCATTGTCGCGCTCAACCTGTAATGGCGCCGTTTTACCTATATAGAGAGATAAAAGGCAGCGTAAAATGAGTAGAGTGAATTTTGGCAGCCTTTGGAGCCTTTTTTTAATTGGCTAAAGCCTTACAATCCCTCTCTCTATGATTAGAAATATCATGGGAAGCAATGTGGGGAATCAAGGTAGCAATTGATCTTTATCTTAACACCTTATGTTATTTCCCAACGCAGAGAAGATATATAAATTGGTAGCACTACCCACAGTCATGGTTCCACTTCCCATCATGCATTTGGGCATGATTACAGTATCATTTACTGAGAGCTCAACAAATACACTAGATGGCAATATTTAGTCACAATTTACAAAGTCACAAGTCTTTCTATCCGTGGATCCCTCTCACAGAAAGAATGTTAATAATGTAAATGCCATCTTGAGGATTTATTGTCATAATAAACAAATACAGTACTTATGTACTGTATGTTGAATGTATATATTCGTCCGAGTTTTATTCATTTTTTACTTAATGCATTGCCAAAATGTATATGATCGGGAAAAATTATCGGGAATGATTGGAATTGAATCAGTTGCAAAAAAAAGCAATCGGATCGGGAAATATCGGGATCGGCAGATACTCAAACTAAAAGATCGGGATCGGATCGGGAGCAAAAAAACTTGATCGGAACAACCCTACTAATTACGTTGTGTTTATGCGAGGGCGAGTCTATAATGTCCCACTTCGGCTTTACTTCCGCTTTATGATGCGACGTCACGGTCTAAAAATAGCCTGCATGCGGTACGCCGTTGAACACACATTGCCAAAGGCAGAACGCGAACGTGGCCATAGCTATTAAGTTATTCAGATAACTATAGCATAAGGAACATGCGAACAAGTTTACCAAACCATCAGTGTCACTCCAAAACACCAAAATAACCTATGAAAGGATATCATAATGTGTTCATAATTTCACACATAAGTCGCTCCTGAGTATAAGTCGCACCACCAGCTAAACTATGAAAAAAAAACTGCGACTTATAGTCTGAAAAATACGGTAATGCCGGGCTCACATCTAAATACTTTTACAATCTCAGAATAAAGACTCTAAGTCAGGACGAGCATGTTGAGTCTTTGTGGAGTCTAATTGGAGTTTAGTGCACTCCCACATGCTTGATCATTGACTATAAGATTGTGGTATTTGCCGTCTCAAGGCGGTCTTTCATGTTAAGACAATGGATGCCTTCCAAAATGCGTTCTTGTCTGTACTTGTGTTTTTGTGTGCTCTTGAAATGTCATCAGAGCTGGACCGAGCTAAGTACTTTTCCATTCCTAAGTTTGCATCAGAGCAAGAATTTTCAAGTCCCTGTGTGTTGTTCTCACTATGACTCTTTAAGAGAGTGCGCTCCAAAAAAGACTTGTGGACTGGTGTATCCCAAATTCCTTTGCGGCAAAAAAAGCGAGTGAATGGCTAGCGATTAACAGCTGTAGACGGTTTTCACTTATCTTCCTCTCTTTAACTTCTGAGAAGGAAACCAAACAATTCTAGTGTACAATACAGGACTCGAACAGCAGGACAGCTGTTAAAACTGTTACCTTATGCTCAGTGTTTACTGTGTTCCTTTAACCCCCCTGGATTTTTCTTTTCCTTTGTTATTTTTTACAAAAAAAATGACTTGTCTGTTTGCCGTGTTCGTGTATGTTCTGGTTTTGAAAATGATGTGTCAAAAACTGTTAATGTTTAAAAAAAAAAAAAAAAAGCGGACTGTGGTGGCAACTGCAACATTAACACACAAAACAAGAAAAAATACACATAATGAGAATTAAAAATACAAAATATATTTCATTTTTTATTTCACTTGCTAGCTTAAAGCTGATATTCAACGGAATACGCCATTCAAGCACAACAACGAAAATTAACATTGGATATCATTTTTTTAATGATCAAAAGAATAAATATTAACACAAACAAATACTACTCCATTACTTGTCATAGACAAGTAAAATAACACTATGAGGCATATGGTCTTTAAACACCACCAAAAAATAGTTGTATCAACTTTAAAAGACATCGAGGAAATGTTCTTCTTCCTATAGTGGGTTAGTATGAGTTAGCAAATGTTTAGTTTTTTTTTTCCTTTTAAAATTGTACATGCCTGTTGAAAAAAAACTAATTTGCGACCCATTGTATCTCTATACATCCTTGCACTGTTGAACAATTTTATTTGTTAGTTTTTTGTTTGTTTAACCCTTTAACACCGAACGTGTCGCATTTACGCATATCATCTTTGAAGCTTCGTATCGCTGTAATTACGTCACCTACGTGATGCTGGTTGCTCTCATTTGAAAGTGCGGAAGTTGATGTCCACACCAGTTTTTATTTGAACTCAATTGACCAAGTAAAACGGGAGATAATGTCGTTTGAGTTTTATTGCACTCATAAGTAAGCATTAAAACGCTGCATTGACCATTTGTTTATCTCCATATTTCCATCATTTCTTGTCCTTTTTCAAAACCGAAAGCAGCGCTAAAGACTACATATCCCAGGAACCATTGTGAGATCAAGAAGGACGAACCTAATGTGAACATTTTTAATAAATTGCCGAGCGAGGCGCCACCTAACGAAAGGGAAGCATGCAAAGCGAGCAACGGCCGGTTGGATTGAGCGAGTGACTTTGAAACCTGCCGAATGAATTGAAAACTAAATTTAGCGCAAGCTAATGCATGATTTAAGTAACTCAAGTAAGAGATTGGGCCGTATTCGTCGTTATTTCTTCGGATGAGTCGGTGTCTCGGCGAGTAGAAGTGACAGCAGCGCTCAAACGGCGGAAGAATAGGCTGTGTGACATTGTATGTGACGTAACTCCATGACCTGTTCAAGAGGAAACTTTATTGGGTCGCAAGAAAAAAAAAAACTTTATTGAGTCGCATGCCAACATTTTTTTCCTTTGAAATATAAAGGCAAAATCACAGGCATGCAAATTCGGCAGAAAATAGGCTTAGGTGTTAAAGGGTTAAACACTTACAGTAGCAAAACTTTTGAGACAAAAAAAAAAAAGAAGGTCCCTCAACGGCCCTTTATGTTGCGTAATTGTCTTTTCAAATATGGCCAGGGATATTATCTGCTTCATTTTTATTTTTTATGTACAGTGGGGTAAATAAGTATTTAGTTACCCACCAATTGTGCAAGTTCTCCCACTTGAAAAGAATAGAGAGGCCTGTAATTGTCAACATGGGTAAACCTCAACCATGAGAGACAGAATGTGGGGAAAAAAACACAGAAAATCACATTGTTTGATTTTTAAAGAATTTATTTCCAAATTAGAGTGGAAAATAAGTATTTGGTCACCTACAAACAAGCAAGATTTCTGGCTGTCAAAGAGGTCTAACTTCTTCTAACGAGATCTAACGAGGCTCCACTTGTTACCTGTATTAATGGCACCTGTTTTCACTCATTATCGGTATAAAAGACACCTGTCCACAAACTCAGTCAGTCACACTCCAAACTCCACTATGGCCAAGACCAAAGAGCTGTCGAAGGACACCAGAGAACCTGCACCAGGCTGGGAAGACTGAAACTGCAATAGGTAAAACGCTTGGTGTAAAGAAATCAACTGTGGGAGCAATTATTAGAAAATGGAAGACATACAAGACCACTGATAATCTCCCTCGATCTGGGCCTCCATGCAAGATCTCACCCTGTGGCGTCAAAATGATAACAAGAGCGGTGAGCAAAAGTCCCAGAACCACACGGGGGGGACAACAAAAGCTACTATCAGTAACACAATGCGCTGCCAGGAACTTAAATCCTGCACTGCCAGACGTGTGCCCCTGCTGAAGAAAGTACACGTCCAGGCCCGTTTGTTGTTCGCTAGAGAGCATTTGGATGATCCAGAAGAGGATTGGGAGAATGTGTTATGGTCAGACGAAACCAAAATAGAACTTTTTGGTAGAAACACAGGTTCTCGTTTTTGGAGGGGAAACAATACTATATTGCATCCGAAGAACACCATACCCACTGTGAAGCATGAGAATGGACACGTCATGCTTTAGGGCTGTTTTTCTGCAAAGGGTCCAGGACGACTGATCTGTGTGAAGGAAAGAATGAATGGGGCCATGTATCGAGAGATTTTGAGTGAACATCTCCTTCCATCAGCAAGGGCATTGAAGATGAGACGTGGCTGGGTCTTTCAGCATGACAATGATCCCAAACACACAGCCAGGGTAACAAAGGAGTGGCTTCGTAAAAGGTATTTCAAGGTCCTGGAGTGGCCTAGCCAGTCTCCAGATCTCAACCCCTTAGAAAATCTGTGGAGGGAGTTGAAAGTCCGTGTTGCCCAACGACAGCCCCAAAACATCACTGCTCTAGAGGTTATCTGCATGGAGGAATGGGCCAAAATACCAGCAACAGTGTGAAAAGCTTGTGAAAAGTTACAGAAAACGTTTGGCCTCCGTTATTGCCAACAAAGGGTACATAACAAAGTATTGAGATTAACTTTTGGTATTGACCAAATACTTGTTTTCCACCATGATTTGGAAATAAATTCTTTAAAAATCAAACAATGTGATTTCCTGTTTTGTTTCCACATTCTGTCTCTCATGGTTGAGGTTTACCCATGTTGACAATTACAGGCCTCTCTAATATTTTCAAGTGGGAGAACTTGCACAATTAGTGGTTGACTCAATTCTTATTTGCCCCACTGTAAATCTGATTAAATGCATTTGTTTAGTGTTAACAATATTCACACCTGTGTATATTCGATTCATTTATTCACTGATATATACATATATATATTTTTTTTGGGGGGGGGGGCAAAGTATTGTGTAATTAAGATGTGACTAAACAAGATTCATTAATTACAAAATCACTAATTAAATTGATTATATTTCTTTAGTCCTTACATTAATACTGTATATGTATACTGACTTAAGGCCCAAGTACACTGCATGCGTGATCGTTGCGGTTCCGGTCCGGTTCAGTGTTGCCTGCGTGCCACGCAGTCCGTCAAAAACAGGCAAATCATACCGGCTGCTGCACGGCTGCGGTCCGCCAACTCCGTCCCCTCGTGAGCTCTCGCGTGATCGCGCGCGATCATGTGCCATTTAAATCAACGACAAACACACAGAGTCTGTAGTAGTGACGGGATCTGTCGTTCACTTGAGAAAACGAATCCATTCCGGTTCGTTCAGTAAAACGATTCGTTCAAACGAATCGTTCAACGAATCGTTCGCCCCCCTCATCTCCCTCCCCACCCAAATGAATCGTTCGGTTAGTGAACGGGAAGTGACGTTGCCGAACGAATCACCAAAGACCGCTTCGCAGTATAACTGAACGGGAAGTGACATTGCTTGGTCCCTCCCTCTCTTGCACATTGACCACTCGTCGTAGTTTCAGAAATGAGTGACAGGCGATATCATTCTGCTCTCAGAGACAGCCTCGTCTCCCTCCCGCTGCTGCTAAAGCGAGGGAGAACTTCCGCGTCGTCTGTCCTAGTTCTATGGGCTCAAAGTCATGGCTCGTGCTTGCATTTCGAATTAGGACACGGTTAAACATTTTCCTTTTGAGGGGGAAGTCGGGGTTTGGGGTCGGGGGCGCACGGACTTTCTTTAGCATGATCGTGCTCACATATACAATGCTGCTGCTAACAGCCAACGCGGCATGCCTGCTGTCACGAAAATAAAAATAAATCGAAAGTTTAATTTCTAATTATGGAACGGCCAACACATCATATTAACCTCTCGCTCTGTTGTATTTTTGTTTTTTATTATTAAGATGATCGTTTTGAATTTTTGCACTGGTATTAATAAATAAAATAATCCGGTCAGCTCCCCTGTCGTCCCCGCATCTCAGATCGTCAAATGCTGACGAGAAATAATTGTTTGCTTTATGATTTCGCCTTTCTACTCTCATTAGTCTGTTAAGAAAAATGTAGACATATTGCGACATCTCCCGTGTCCGCGCGCTTTGTTTTTGGGGCGCTTGAGTAGCACATGATGGACGGATTGACATAATTTGTCAAACCAACCGACACCCTCTGACACGAAAAAAAAAAAAAAAAAACACTCGGAAAAAATTGACATGTATATACAGTTTCATTGCAAATCAGTATTATGGTGATCATACTAAATATTATTTTTTTTCTGTGCACATATGAGGTACATATCGCTGCCATGAAGCCTCCATATAGTGACAGTTCTCTGCCCGCTTCACTGCCGTCACGCGACCGCAGCTCAGCTTTTGCTTGCCTCGTAGCTACGCGTGTTTTAAATTACTGTAAATTTGATAGTATATCGTCATAGGCACAGTCCCGAGTCTGTTGAGAAAAGTAGAACACTAAACCATGCTCGCTAGATTTGTGTGGTGTTTTTGTCTTTTTGAGCAGCATTTGATAGGCTCCACGTTAACAAATATGTGACAAAGTCGTTTCCTTTCATTTTATGACTCGTTCACCGCATAGTCATTACTGGAAAGTCAAGTTAGCAGCAAGCTAGGTCAGGAACCGGAGGACCGAATCACTGAACGGGAAGTGACAAAACTCAGTCTTTCCCCCCTGCCTGCACGCTGGCTGCTTATTGGCCACACGTGGAAATGAGTGACATACGCCATGATTCTGTTTCCGCTCCCTCCCCTGCCCGCGATGAGGCTGGCGTCTGATTGGTCGTGTGCGATGTCAGAAGACGCTGCCGCTTGCTCAACGCCCTCCCACGCAGCGAACAAGCGCCACCAACTTCATAGAACGAATCAGTGCAGATGGTGATTAGTTCGGTCTCGTTCACCCAAACAATTCGTTCAAAAAGAACGAATCGTTCGCGACCGATACAACACTAGTCTGTAGTATGTACTCATCAGAGAAGCAGAGAGAGAGCACATTTTTTTTCGCATATTGATAATGTAACGTTTGCTAAGCGGAAGTTTGGCCGCGAAAACAACACACGAGCTTCAACGCCTTTTTCCTCTTTTTCTTTATTAACTTCCCGCCACCTCACCAATGCAAAAACAACAACTACAGTGGGGAGAACAAGTATTTGATACACTGCCAATGGGTTTTCCCATTGTCAGTGTATCAAATACTTGTTCTCCCTACTGTATTTACACTGACGCTATCTAGTCCACCAATCGGAGCGTCGCGCTGGTGCACCAGCACACCAATGACAGCCCCGCGTTGGTGCATAAATTAACCCACCGATGACAGCCCCGGCGACACTACAATATTTTATTTGTGTCTGTCTCTTAATTCCAGATTGACTGCATCATGTTGAGATCAGGGCTCCGTGTGTGGAGGGAAGGGGGGCTATTATGCCCTTGGTTGTGTCGGTGCGTTTATATCTTTGTGCACATTTAAAATTTATGGCACATAACATCTCATAGAGCTGTTATAAACAACTGATAAATAATCTGTCATATTTATAAAATGGATAGCGAATTATATTCGACATGAACTAAAAAAACAGCGTACTTGGAATTGGTGTCTCAACACTGCAGATTCATGTGGCCAGCGCAAACTGTTGTTTTTTCTATGAAGAGTCAAGTGAAATGTAGGAAAGAAAGAGAAACGTCTTGAATAGACCACCAGGTCGAAACTTGTGGGTGTCTCTTTTTTCTCTTTCGTCTCTTTTTTCTCTTTCGTACTTTCCCCCCTCGACTCTGTATACAAACCGAGATTGTTTGTACGCGGGGCACGAGAATTTCTGCAGTGGAACCACTTCCAGATACGCTGTTTTTTTTTTTTTTTTTTTTTTTTTTTTTTTTTTTGCTTAGCACGTCGTGTTTGATATCATTGCCAGAAAAACACACATAATAGGACACTTTGCAGTTTCGCTTTTAATGGTGTCCTTATAGTAATATCTGCTGCATGTATATCACTTTGTGGCTTTCCACCTCCATGATGAAGCGCTCATCATCCATTTTCGCTCGTGTTTAAACCGTGATTAGGCACCTGGGCTTTTGACGTCAGGCCCAGCTCCGCCCATTTTGCCGGATGCGTGTCCGGCAAAAATAGAAAATAGCCTATACCATCCGGCGGGCATGCGGCACGCCGGAGGTGGTTCGCAGTCAAGCCGGAGCACTGACGCGGCCGGTATACGTTGAACAATAGGATATAATGGGAACGGATTGGCTCCGGCGCTATTTTTTACCGGAGTCGGACCGGAAACGCAACGATCACGCATGCGGTGTACTTGGGCCCTTAGACCTGAATGGACAAGTGTTTCGGTGCAAGTACAGCATAAGACTCAAAACTAATGACGTTTTCAAGTTACACTGACCTTCGCTTTTCACAATGAAAACAACCATGATTATTACTTTAGGTTAGTGTCTAAATGTTTATGTCTATTCCTAAAAAAAAAAAAGCTACATAGGGCTTAAATCACCTCTTTTGTTAAGCTTCATTAACTCATAGAATTTTTTTTTCTTTCTTTTTTTAACAACTATTTAGTACTACAATGCCTCTGCTGCAGAGTGATAATGACTGCTGGTTTCTGACTGTTGTATGACTTTAAATCACCATTAACTATTGTCTGAGATAAAAGAAAAAATTGACTAATTGTATTGTATTGTAAGAATTTTGACTTTGGCTTGTTTAAATTACATTTATTTCAAATTATTTTATTCACATAACTGGGTCAGTACAAAAAATAAGCAGTTAAAAAAATTTTTGGACTCAAGCTCAATCGTACTTTGATAGGTAATTGTATTAATCCTTGCTTTCCAGGTTATAAATCATTCTTCTGCTGGAGTTCATGTCATGCATTGTGTTCTTCCCAAATGAGAAATTAAACTGCAGACATAGCATACTTGATCAGAATGGGCATACTGAGGCATAACCACAAAATTTGCTGCAATTTATATGCTAATTATGATGCAAGTATTAAAATCTAGGTTGTAAAAAGTCACACCAGAACTTTAAAAACAGAACAGCACCAAATGAGTGTTATTGTGTGTGGAGGAATACTGTATGTTGTGAATGAGGAAGCCAATTTGTGATTTCCCCTACAGTCATAACAGGGAACGAGCGTGACAGCTCTGCTATCAGTGGCAGAAAGTTTCTCTCATTTTGTGTCTAGCGTGGAAACTTTACCCGGATTCACCTAGAATGCACCGCCACGACAAGCCAGTTCTCCTTAGCCACTACCAGATAAACAACTTGCCTTGTTTTGACAGAGCTGAATATAGACCTTTACTCCTCCTGACATCCTGCATTGGCTCTTCTGTCTATTAGATACAGTACTTATGACACAGCTGCATAATTCCCTGCTCAACTGGACTCTCAGCGTTTGCTCTATTATCTCCTCGGTGCAGTGAAATTAGAAATCCTTAAGGGACGGAATTGAAACTGAACTAAACCCACAATATCAAAACTTTCGGCTATATTTTAAATGCATCAAATATATAATAATAAATAATAATAAATGCATAAAAAATAATACATAATGAGTATAATAAATAATCTTTTTTATAGTGTTTACCTAAATCTACAAAGTATTCGTTCTCCAAAATACGTTTAAAATGCTTACTTAGCTTGCCTTTTCTTTTTATACCTATATGTCATATTTGGGTAACTTTTTATCAGCCATTACCATTTCCTCCCACCAAAACTCATCTCTTTGGGGGTCTTCGCGTCACACTATTCACATTATATGATTGTCTAAGGAGTCATGTGCCCGTGTAAAGGTGCCTGATCAAAAATGCAATGCACATGCACTGGTGCCTGATTAAAAATGCATCACAAACATATCTAACCTATTGATAGTAAAAAAGTACTATATCCAAGGATGTTTTTTTTTTTTGTTTTTTTTTTTTGAGGGGGGGGTGTTAAAATTTTACACCTATAAATTTGTTTTTTATGCATATTACACATCCTTTGTTAGTCCAGAAACCTTGCTTTAAAGTTCTCAAATATTAGTCTGTTCATCAGTTTTTTGATATAAAAATAAAAATGCTGATCCAAACATCCGATGATTGATAAACGAAAGTAATGGAAATTGTCATTTTGTTACCACTGTATATTTGGTGCAGTTCCCACTAGGGCTGCAGCTATCGAATATTTTAGTAATCGAGTAATCGACTGAAAATTCTATCGATTAATCGAGTAATCGGATAAAACAAATATATTTTTAGGTGAAGAGCAATTATAGATATACATGAGAAAACAAGACATTTTATCATTTTCAGTCAATCAATGTCTTTATTTTTGATGTGTATTGTTGAAAACAGCCAACAATTGCATCTCAGATGTAACTAGAATAAAAAAAAAGACTAATTCATTATATACATATATATTATATGTATATATATATATATATATATATACACACACCTAAAAATGCCTTTACGCTTGATAACACACATCGCTTAAAAGTTACGATTTTTTCCCACGTTTTTCAATTGAATTTTTATTTGTGTCAAGCCATTTTTAAGTTCTAGTAAAGTTTTAAGTTAGTCTAAACTGTAAGTCCTGATAGGATTTTGAATTTTTGCAGTGTTCAAAATAAATGTATGATACAGGCTGTATTGGAGCACATTAGGGACTAGTGCTACTTGGTGTTTTATCCAGCAATGACTACTGAGCTAAAATTGATAGTTAGCATTATTGAGTTTCTATTTGACACCCTCATCACTCCACAACGCTATGTTATGTTAAAGCCTGTATGTAAGACACGTTAGCCACGCATCGAAAGTGGTCTTAATTAATAGAAACCTAGCCCTCCGCAGGGCTAACGTTACGTGAGCTAGTAGTGACAGTAACGTTAATCTTATATATTAGCGTTTAGCGCTCTTTGTTAGCGCTTAGCGCTCTACTGCTTTAAGATGGCGGCTGTTTGCTAACGCTGCCCAGACGCGGCCTAGTCTGTCATTGTGCATCTAGTTCAACATACATGTGATCTCTATGAGACTCATCAGAGCTAACTGCAACTAACGTAGCATGTGCAGGCTAGTATTTTGCAACGTCGGAGTCGTTTGTAGCGGCTGTCTGCTGCAGTAAGTTTTTTTTTTTTTGCTTCTTCCTCTACGCACGTGACATCAGCGCGTTGTCCCGCATTAAAAGTAGTCCGAGCAAAACGTGATGCTTAGAGCTGTCAAAATAAACGAATACTCGAGGTGAATAAAATTACTCGGATCAGTTTTTAAACTCGAGTTGCTCGAGTATTCGTTTCAGCTCTAGTTCCCACTTAAACTGAGATTAATGGAGATGCAAACACAAAAAGAAAAGGTATTATCACACACTTGAATTTCAGTGCAGAGTGAGTTTCTTTTTTTAACCTTTGCCACTGCAGCATTACAGTGACATATAGGAACAGGCTTTAATTTATGCAACCCACATAAGAGGTACAATATTTACTCTGCTTGCAGACCAAATGTAATTTATTCCAAGTTGGCTGAAAAGCTGGTACAGGACTAAAGAAAAAATACATTTTCCCCACCGTGGCAGTGGAATATTTGTGGCACTTAACACAAAAAATAATCTGAAATGGTAAAATGTATTATATCCATGCTCAAAGGTAATGCAGAAAAGTTTGTGAAACATGAATGAGGGGAAAAAGATCGTGTTTAACATTTTTCTTAATCAGTGTTCTATATTTCCAGAGCCAACTGTGATCACAAGCCCAGCTGGTCATCTGGATGTGACTGTGGGAGAGAGCATTGTGCTGCCATGCCAGGTGTATCATGACCCCTCACTGGATCTGAAGTTCACATGGTTCTTCAATGAGCAGCTTATCCACTTTGGCAGCGCTGGAGTTTATTTTGAAAGAGTTGGAGGGGTGAGTGTTAAGCCTGTCGCAATATGCAATAATTCCATTTATCGCGCAATAAATAAAAATGAAGGCGGTATTTTTCCCGCTGCAATTTATCGCCTCGCGTGCACGTGTGTGCGCGCGTGCGGCAGACGTGTTGTTAAAAGTTCCGATTCCTTGTTACCAACTGCGCAAAATGCATCTTCGTTCCAGGTCTGGCAAAAACTAGCGCGGGAGCCAATCGTTCCCATTATATCCTATTGTTCAACGTATACCGGCCGCGTCAGTGCTCCGGAGTGACTGTGGACCATCTATGGCGCGCCGGTGTTGTTGACGTGTGGGCGCTCCCGTCAGGAGTGACATTTCACGCGGGGCGGCTATTTTTCGGCACAACGCCGGATATTTACAACGAAGTCCACCAAAACATTGTTACCTACTTGGCTGCTACGAACAACCTGGCTTTGACAACGAACAGCTGCTTCAAACTTGTCCTGTTTATGAAAGTCGATTGTCATATGCTGGTGTCGTGACTTCAGCGGCGCTTGCTAACTTTTTTAATGCGCGCACACACTAGATATCATGAAATGGCAAACTAGATGTGCTATGTCCCGTGCCATTGGCTACGTGAGCCCGGAGTGATTATGGGACACGTAGTCCATATACTACATCGATGAATTCTAAACTGTCATGACTGAATGGAAGTTAAGAAGGCCAAATCAATCCATACCAGTGACTATAGATAATGTTGCAAATATTGTTAATTCAGTACGTGACACAGATGGATTCGGACCACAAATAGGATGTCTTGCTCAAGTAGTAAACCTAGCTGCTAAGAGAGCTGTAGCAATCAACAGTGTGCCCTGCCTCAATTTACAAACATTAAAGATTGTTCTCAGCACTTTTATACAAATTTTTTTCAGATAAGTAAGCACATAAATATTATGCAGTAAAATGCATGTTTGTATGATGGCAATTTAATTTTTGCTCGTTAGCAAAAAAAAAAAAAAATATATATATATATATATATATATTTTTTTTTTTTTGAACAGAGCATTAAATGTATTGAATCGGATCGAAAATCGGGTCCCCCGTATCAAAAATCGTACCGAACCATGACTTAACTGTATCGTTGCATCCCCATGGAACAACATTGCAGAAGCCATGACGGGAAAAGTTTTCATTTGCCTAAATGCTTAAGTTTTTAAGTGCAATTTTTTTTTTTTTTTTTTGAAACACATTTTATTTATTCTGTGTTTCTGTGCGGTATCAATATTGTTGTATTTTTTACTTAAGAGGCATGGTCTATTGTTTTTAGTTGCGATTTCTTAAAAATTATTTTTTAATTTAAGAGTAAATATTTATCGCGTTTAAATGGGTGTACTTGATCTATTAATATATAGTGTATTCTCACTGTGTTATTGTAAATTGGTTAAAAAAAAAAATTGGGTGGCGCAATAATATCGCATATCGCAATAATTTATGAGAATTATTATCGCACACTAAAATTTGTTATCGCGACAGGCCTAGTGAGTGTAAATGCTTTTAGGCACAACCACACAAAAAAGAAATTACTGGCACACATGAATATTGTGGGTTGAACTATATACATACAGTGCTGCTCGAAAGTTTGTGAACCCCACAGCGATGGTCAGATTTTTTGTAAAAAAAACTAAAATAACCTTATTAAATGTTAAGTTATACCCAAATCCACAATACTGACATTCCAAATAATGGACTGAAACAAAAGAAATAGTTATATTGTCATTCTTTATTTAACAAAAGTGGTTGATTTAAGAAAAACTCAGATATCATGTGTGCAAAAGTATGTGAACCCCTTCAGTTAATAGGATATTGCGCCTCCTTTTGCAGAGATTACCTCAACCAAACGGTTTCTGTAGTGACTAATCAGCCTCTCACATCTACTTTGGGGGATTTTTGCCCATTCTTCCTTGCAGAACGCAGTCAGTTGAGAGAGGTTTGATGGGCGTCTGGCATGAACTGCTCGCTTCAGGTCCCGCCACAGCATTTCAATGGGATTTAGGTCAGGACTTTGACTGGGCCAGTCCAGAACACGAATCTTCTTCTTTTTCAGCCATTCCTTGGTTGTATTGCTGGAATGCTTTGGATCATTATCATGTTGCATGATCCACCTTCTGCCAAGCTTTAACTTCAAAACAGATGGCGTCAGGTTATGTTCTAGGATTTGACAATATTCCTCAGAATTCATGATTCCCTGGACTATGTGGAGTTGTCCAGGTCCTGAGGATGAAAAGCAAGCCCAGATCTTGACATTCCCACCTCCATGCTTCACTGTTGGGAGAAGGTTCTTTTGGTGGTATGCAGTGTTGACTTTTCGCCAGACATGGCGGTTTTGGTTGTGACCAAACAGTTCAATTTTGCACCTACATCAGTTGATGAAAACTCTTTTTAATTTAGTCTCGACAACACAACTGTTAAAAAAACAAAAAAAAAACTACTGAATTGATTGATTAGGAAATCAGGTTGAAATAATAGAAAATTCCAAAATGTTGAGGGGGTTCACAAACTTTTGAGCAGCACTGTATATATATATATATTGCCATTTTAAACAATTGGCACGATGGTTGAGTGTTAAACATGTCTGCATTACAGTTCCTAATATCAAGTGTTCAATAACATTACCTCCATTGACAAGAATAAAAACAGTTATGCATTTTACAGCCATCCATAACACTTGATCTTCCAGTAAAAATGTTTGTTACCAAAAGAGGAAACGCAGTTATGATGTGCTGGCTGCGCTATCGCGCCCTTTTTAGGTTTTTTTTTTTTTTTTTTTTCAACCCGTAAAATTGAAGGTCGTCTCACACAACAACAACAACCTAATAATGATGGTCGAGAAGGAAAGAGTTATTTTTGACAAAGAAGATTTCAAAAATGTTTTCCTTGTAAATTTTAAAAACAGCCCTTTATGTAAAATCTAAATATTGGAATTTGGAATGCTTTCAGCATTGCAAAAAAAAAAAAATCTAATGGGTTAAGCCTTGATCTTTAAGAGATGTTTTCTATCACTGGCCAGGTCATTCCCGCAGTAGAAATAAAATACAATATATATAAAATAATACTTTAAAAAGTGCTCAACAGAATAAATGAATTTTTGCCGATAGAAAAACTTTTAAAATCCAAACAAAGGCCTGTAAACAGAATATGCCGTGTGTGACTGATTAGGCAATTAGTTGCTTTGTCACAAATAGAATTCCAAAACGAACATACCATTGTTATGTAATGTAATTAACGTGAAATGTTTTGACAGCACTCCGCCGGGGACATAATGATTCGGAATATTCAACTAAGGCATGCTGGCAAATATACATGTGCGGTTCAGACCAAAGTGGACAGTGTGTCAATTGCCACTGATGTTGTGGTCAGAGGTAAGCTGTCCTTCATACTACATGCCAATATTAATATTGTTTATAATTTAGAAGCATATAGATATAGTATTGCACAAGCAAGATACTTTAATCCTGTTTTTTTTTTCCTAATCCAAATTTTATGTTATATCTTTTTAATTTGGATTTTCAATTGGTTCCTCTCCTTCCACTCTATTTCCCCATTTGGTTTCCCTTTGAAAAATGCACCCCTGCATCTAGGTCCTCCTACACCCCCTGTGGACTGTCAAGTGACTGAGATGACAGAGACGACAGCACTTTTGACCTGGGGACCTGGGATGGACAACCACAGCCCCATTGTCAGCTATACCATCCAGGCCAGGTCTCCCTTCTCTCTCGGGTGGCAAGCCATTACTACTGGTAGGTTGCTTTCGTCCAGCTGGAAAAAGAAAAAGGGGGATGGTGGCGTGCGACAGGTTTTTTTTGGTCTTTTGAAAAATACCATACAGTATTAAATGAGTAAATAACTCACTGACAGGTCAGGTGTTAATCCATTGGGATGTTGATGGAAGGTAATTTGGTGAAATGTCTCTTAGTTCCCGAGGGGCTCAGCGGAAAGCATTTGTCAGCCACTGTCATTGGCTTGAATCCCTGGGTGGAGTACGAGTTCAGAGTGCTTGCAACCAACAGCATCGGAACAGGAGAGCCAAGCAAAGCGTCGCGAAAAGCCCGCACCAAGGATACGCGTATGTACCACAGCTTGGAGTATTTATACCTAATCCATTTATCTCATCACCTCCACCCCCAGTATGTTTAGCAAATAGCTACGTCAATTAACAGTTGGGATAAATCATCAACTCCCGCTGTAGATAACAATTGTGCTATTTACTAATTCAGAGAATACAGTCCCTGACAAAAGTCTTGTCGCTTATCCATATTATAGAAACAATTGCTAATAACCTGACTTTTAATTATTCAATAGGTTTCAGAAATGGCTCATATGAAAGCTAAGACCCTCCCAAAAGATGTTGAATGTACAAAAATATATTTGTTTCACTGAAAAAAGATTGATCATTTAATGAAGACATAAAGGTCAAATTTTGGCAAGACAAAAGTTTTGTCGCCTGCAGAAAGTAGTGTGAAAATTGAACAAAAAATGTACTTCAAATACAAAAATATGTTAGCTAACATAAGCAAATTAAGTAGTGGTGCTGTGGCGGCACGGTGGCTGAGTGGTTAGCACGTCTGCCTCACAGTTCTAAGATCAAGGGTTCAATCCCGGGCTTCGGCCTTCCTGTGTGGAGTTTGCATGTTCTCCCCGTGCCTGCGTGGGTTTCCTCCGGGAACTCCGGTTTCCTCCCACATCCCAAAAACATGCATGGTAGGCTGATTGAACACTCTAAAGTGTCCGTAGGTATGAGTGTCTGCGTGAATGGTTGTATGTCTCCTTGTGCCCTGCAATTGGCTGGCAACCAGTTCAGGGTGTCCCCTGCCTACTGCCCCGAGTTAGCTGGGTTAGGCTCCGGCACCTCCGCGACCCTCGTGAGGAAAAAGCGGCATGGAAAATGAATGAATGAATGCTGTGAGATCCAAATTTAATATTTTCTATGACTTTCATGGACTTCGGCAAGGATTCATACAATTTATTGATGAAGTCATCAGGAACATCAAAGAAAGCAGTCTTGCATGGCTCCCAGAGTTCATCAACATACTTGGGTTTCGTCGTCCATGCTTCCTCTTTCATCCGACCTTAGAAATGCTCAATGATGTTCATGTCTGGTGACTGGACTGGCGAGTCCTGGAGGATCTTGATAATCTTTGCCTTGAGGAACTTTGAGGTAGAGATTGAAGTATGTGATGGAGCACCATCCTGCTGCAGAATTTGTCCCTTTTTGTGGATAGGAATGTAAGAGGCAGCTAAGATTTGTTGAAATTGCAAACAAATCCTCGAACAAATCACTCCTGAGAAAAGCATGTGTGAGAGTTTCACTCCCACCGATATCTAATAAATTAAGCTGAGTCACACAGCCCCCTACGGGCAGGCGGGGCGCAGTGAATGAAAGAGTTTTCAGGTCAAGTATTTTGTTGTCTATGCCACTGCACTCAAATGGCCTCCGCAGTCACCATATATCAATACAATAGAGTACCTTTGTGATGTGGTCGAACAGGTGAGTGAGTCATGGATGTAGAGCCAACAAATCTGCAAGAACTGCATAATGCTACAGTATTTTATCAATAATATCAATATGGACCAAATTCTCTGAGAAATGTTTTCAGTACCTTATTAAATCTATGTCACGAAGGATTAAGGCACTACTCAAGGTAAAAGGGGGCCTAACCAGGTACTAGCAAGGTGTTCCTGATAAAGTGGCTGGTGAGTGTATATAAACAATATTTCTATGATTTTAGTTGACTGAAATACCCCACTTTGAATCCACTGATGAAAACATCTAAATGAATGGAGTATGCAGTTATTCGTGTGGGTTTATAAGCCTCTCTCTGCATTATCGGTTTAGTTCCCAGGGTGATTCCAGCAAGAGTAAATGGCGGTGGCGGAGGACGCTCAGAATTGGTCATCACTTGGGAGGTATAAATATATATATATTTTTTGTGAATGAACTGAGTATCCTGTGATGTTTCCTGAAATATATTTCTGTGCAAAATATGTTTTATATGCCACCTCCTGCACTGCATGCAATTTTTGAATAGTCACATTATTCAAACTTTTCTGTGTAAATCTACTTACTGTATGCAGCGTGATAAGTACTTGCAGTTTCAGAATCATGCTGAGCCATATGTATCTATATTTCAATGCTACGTTTCACTTGGTATTAATAACTTTTAAAGATCACTTGCTTGAGTCATCCCTCTGAGTCATCTTATCCTTCTCTTAGCCTGTTCCAGAGGAGTTGCAAAGCGGCCCTGGTTTTGGCTATGTGGTGGCCTTCCGCCCACTCGGCACACAGGGCTGGATGCAGGCCGCTGTCACATCTCCTGATGCCTCCAGATATGTCTTCAAGAATGATAGCATCCCACCATATTCAGCTTACCAAATCAAAGTCGGGGTTTACAACAACAATGGAGAAGGGCCTTTTAGTCCAATGGCTACTATCTATTCAGCCGAGGAAGGTGTGTGCATTAGGTTTACTGAAACGAACACGAACCAACAAATCCACCCAGTACGTAGCATCAGAATAATACTATGTTGTGTGTGATAGTGAGTCTTACCTCAGAAAATATTAATCAGCTCGGGCAGTGGTTCTTAACCTCGCTAGAGGTACCGAACCCTACAAGTACCATGTGAATTCACCTTTGGAATTAGAAAAAAAAAGCAATCATTTTTAATATCTAAGCTAGCAAGTTAATAATTTAGCAAATTCCCAGTCAAAATTCTTCGCATTTTGATAGCATGTTTTATTAACAGGTCAAAATTTGAAACCACACTGCCCATTGGTCTGTTGTATTCCCTCATACTAAGTGCGAGCCAACCTTCCACTGAGCAAACCAGTACCTCCTCCCATCAGATCGATGATTTGCATTTAAAAGAAATAGATTAGCCTGTAAATTGGGCGCAAACCAGTCCAAAAACAACCACTGAGCTATGGCCTTCGTTTATTCCCACAAAATACACTCTCTATATCTTTTCTCATCTAGATTGTTGATGTTCCTATACTGTTGTTTTCTTTGTTGTTGTTGTTAAAAATCTTTGAATCCATCCATTTTCTTTACCACCTATGTAGCTGAATCTTTTTCAAAGCTTACTTTAGGCAAAAGGCAGACTAGACCCGACACTGGCAGTCAATTAAGCACAGGACCCATATACTGATGATGAATAACTATTCACACTCGCATCCATGCCGTCATTGAAACCACACCAACTGCCCACACGGGCCCACCTCTTAATTTAATGTATTTCTTTAATTTATCTACTCTGTCTATATATTTGACCTTTGAAATGCTTTTAAATCTAGCATAGTGTTAAAAAGTGTTGATTTTTCTCAAAACTACCATACTTTGATGCAAACTAGCAAAGTTTGAGACCTTCAAATGTCACGGTGTCAGTTGAGTTTTCAACATCATAGCAATCATTGAATGTTTGGGACTATATTTTATTTTTGCTTGTACAGAATCCAGGAATGGTGTAAAGCCTGGTCTTGTGTACATTTCAGAGCCGAGCAGAGCACCAGGGAGGCTAAGGGCAAAGAGCATATCATCGTCTGTGGTGGAGGTCACTTGGAAGCCTCTTGCCTGGAGCAACAATCGCAGACGCATCCTGGGCTATGAGGTCAAACCAACGCTTGCCCACTCAATAGAAATTTTGCAAACAAAATGAACTTTTTGAAACTTTTTTTGCTTTTTAGTTGACTTTCCTAACAATACTATTCGAATTCTGATGAAAACAACCGTATTTTATTTCATCCTCATACATTTAGTCTGTATTTAATAGTGGCATAACAGAGTCAGTAGACTGTATTAACCCTAATAATATACTCTAATGGTAATTTACAGAACAGTAATGTAGTTTTTCTTCTGCTGTGTATTTTCAGTTGCAGTACTGGGGGGTAAAAGAAAGGCAGGAGGCAGCAAGTGTCATTCGGACAGTGGGGAATAAGACTTCAGTGCTCATCAGGGATCTGGAAGGCAGCAGTACTTATTTGATATCCCTGCGGGCCTATAACAGTGCTGGAGTGGGTCCACAGAGCAGCACAGTCAATGTCACCACCAAGAAACCTCGTAAGAACGCATTTTATAGCATAACTGGTAAAACATTGTGTCTGTTGGTGCATGTGTGTGTGAGGGAGGGGATGTGTGTATGCATGTTTGATATTTGTTAAGTTTTTCCATTTAATGTTATATGTGAGGCGGCATGGTGGAGACTGACTAGCACGACCCAGAGCCATGTAGACAGACAGTTGCAACACTCCTATAGCGATCCATTATACGAATTTCTTCCGGGTGCTCCCGGGTAATGGAACTTCGAATAGTTTCAAACATTTCTCCGACGAGGGCGGACCCCATTCATATGACAAGTATGTCAAGTATATTCAGAGGTAAGTTAATGAAAAATATGACCTCTTTAGAATTTTCAACTGTCTGTATTTTATCAGATGCGCTGTATGATGTGCTAGTACGTGTTGAGCTTTATTTGTATGTTCTCTGCGTTATTATACATAAATTTTATCTTGGTTAATGAGCGATTTTCTTACTTTTCAAGCTGACTCTGCTAACTGGGAAGGTATCGCCAGGAATAAATTGATTTAGTCACTACCTCTTTTAAATTGTCAACTCTTTCAGAGGGCTTTTATGACATATACACTCTTCTGTATTTGTGAGTATTGGTTGACGACCGGCTTTCACGTGCTTGTCAGCTTGACTTTGTAAGCAACCAGTGTTCTTTACTCCAAAATGTTTGAAATTATTAGAGATGTGTATAGATTGAAAAGTGATGTCAACAAATAATACACACAATTATAATAGAAAACGAATTTAATGTTTATTATATATATATATATATATATATATATATATATATATATATATATATATATATATATATATATATATATATATATATATATATATATATATATAAGGGCTGTCAAACGATTAAAATTTTTAATCGAGTTAATTACAGCTTAAAAATTAATTAATCATAATTAATCGCAATTAATCGCAATTCAAACCATCTATAAAATATGCCACATTTTTCTGTAAATTATATATATATTCTGTAAAATAAATTGTTGGAATGGAAAGATAAGACACAAGATGGATATATACATTCAACATACGGCACATAAGGACTGTAGTGGGCATTTCACTCTACTGTCATTTAAATCTGTCTATGCTGTCCTCACTCCGAAGCGTCTACTTTTTCCAAAGCTAGACAGCTAGAGAACGACGCCTTAATAATTAAGAATTCTTCCTTTTTCATCTGATTTATTAATAAAATGGCCTCAAACCATTGTCCTCTTTAGACCGTCGTAAAACTACAAAATAAAAGTACACTAGCATTGCATTAGCAACAACGTTAGCTTAGCACGCTATACAGGTTCACTAAACATAAACAAAAAGCGTCTCATACAAAAAATATAACATTTCGCTTACTAACCTAATATGTACATTCTTTAGAACAACCATACTTACGGACAAATCTTGTCCAAGGATCATATAAGCACAACATTATCAGCCCGAGACGTCGTGCAGCCATAATGAAGAAAGAAAAGAAGAAAATAATAAACCATGTCGCAAAGCGACCACAAGAGTTCGCTGTTGGACAGCGCAAAAAGCCTTGCTGTAAAACTTACCAAAAGGCAGAATACTTTCTGAGCGGGACATGTGCGTTAATTGCGTCAAATATTTTAACGTGATTAATTTAAAAAATTAATTACCGCGCGTTAACGCGATAATTTTGACAGCCCTAATATATATATATATATATATATATATATATATATATATATATATATATATATATATATATAAAATAAATACATACAGTATATATGTATCACAAAAGTGAGTAAACTGCTCGCATTTCTGTAGATATTAAAGTATATCTTTTCATGGGACAACACTGGAAAAATGACACTTTGACACAATGAAAAGTAGTCTATGTGCAACTTATATATTAGTTAATTTATATCCCCCTCAAAATAACTCAAAATATAGCCATTAATATCTAAACCCCTGGCAACAAAAGTGAGTACACCGCATGGGAACTACGTACATCCCTACATGTCCAAATTGAGTACTGCTTGTCATTTTTCCTCCGAAATGTCATGTGACTTATTACAAAGAGGTGGGGGGTTGTTCCCACCACCATGCTTGACTGTAGGCATGACACATGATATCTTTGTAATCCTCACCTGGTCGACGCCACTCATGCTTTAGACCATCGGAACCAAACAACAGTGCTCAGTTTGGACATTTAGGGATGTACGTAGTTCCCATGCGGTGTACTCACTTTTGTTGCCAGGGGTTTAGATATTAATGGCTACATTTTGAGTTATTTTGAGGGGAAAATAAATTAACTCTATAATATAAGCTCCACATGGACTACTTTTCATTGTGTCAAAGTGTCATTTTGTCATTGTTGTTCCATATATATATATATATATATATATATATTGTTACATGGTGGTTGTCTTGAATACAAGTAAGTGAATACCACAAGTAAGTGAATCAAGGAAATCTAAACATTTTCTGGAAAAAACTATTCTAGTTTTGAAAAAAGGAAAAGCCTAATTAATCTTGCATTTCAATGTAAAAGTCGATTTTACGTGCTAATGCTAACACAAACATGAAACTTTCTCTCCACAACTTCCCTTCTGCCGAACAGTTTACATAGTTTTCAGTTGTCGCCTTACCACTCCAAATCTAAAACCAGCATTCACAAATATGTTATATTACAATACAACAAAAAAGCACTTAGATATGTGATTCTGTCCATTTTCCCATAAATGTCGCAATCACCGCTGTCAGTTCCATAGAAAACCATTATAGCGCTGGTTGTGCTTGGAACCACTGACGCCTACATGAACCACGTGACCACCTGCGGCGAGAGTGTCGCAACTCTCCATCTATTCAATTCAATTCAATTTTATTTGTTTATTTGTCATCTACATGGTTCTGGCACGACAGCCCCACAATTCTGAGATCAAGGGCTTAATCTCGGGCTCTAGCCTTACTGTGTTGGCATGTTCTTTCCGGGTCTGCATGGGCGCATAGTGTACTCCTGCTTTCTCCCCCCAAACATGCATGGTAGGCTAATTGAACACTCTCAATTCTCTGTGAGTGTTAAAGGTTGTTTTTCTCATAGTTCCTTGCAATTGGCTAGCAACCATTTCAGGCCTCCTGCCCATAGTTAGCTCCAATAGGATAAGCGGTATGGAAGATAAATGAAAGAAGGGTTTATGTGCCGAATGGGAACAATTTCTTTTGTTATCTATTGCACCATTGAGTTCTTTTAGGTGACAGACACTACTTACTGTATCAGAGGAGTTCTGTCTGTTCTTTGAAATGTATTTTTTTAAATGATTATTTTAAAGTTCCATTGTTATGTAGGGCATATAACAAAGGATTGTATGCCTCAGACAAAACCGACTAGCAGCAGGCCAGCCGGCCTAAAACCTGGGTTCTTAGCATGTTTCCACAGGTGAAATCTAAAACCTTAAGACTACTCACAACAGAAGTTAATGCTAATTTCGGGGAAATTTCATAACCAACCTCGGAAAAAAATCTATAACTCCTTAAATGTCAGAAAATTTTACAGACAATTTCACACAATGCGCACAATTTAAAAATTAATGGAATATAAAGCATACCTCCGGTGGTCAGCTAAAAAAGTGTATGCTTCTTGCAGCAATATTGTGAAGTTTGATGAATATTATAATACTTTTAATACTATTTGTGTCTATTCTTGTTTTTGCCAAAATTATCTCCCTGGTTAATGTTCATGTGCGACGCCATATTAGGAATGAATTTGACTTGGGCGTTGATTGGGCTTCCATCACATCATTGCTATTGAGTGATATGCCCAATCGTTGTTATGGTCATATTTTTCATTATGAAAAGAACTATAGTGATAAAAATAACTGTTGTTATTGAGATATCTATACATTTTGCACTACACCACGAGAGCTCAGAATCCTGTGCGAGCTGGGACTGCCAGTGGCACTTCTACGGACAACAGATTGGCCTCTCAATGACGCTGTCACGATTCACCCTCGTGCTGACCAAAAAGGAGCAAATACGGCTGTGCACATCAACATTAACCAGGGGGATAATTCAGTCAAATATAAGACTAGACACAAACAGTATAACACCAGATTTGTATCAAACTGGGCAATATTGCTGCAAAAACTATAGATTGTAATTTCCACACAATAGAGCGCACCTGACTATTTCTCAAAATTTGAGAAAAAAATCACACATATTCATATGTGAGAATTCTAAAATAAGCTTATATATACTATAAGCTACATATGTGCTTGTCTTAATGTGGGATATTTACATAACTACTAGGGCTGTCAAACATTTAATGTTTTAATTGAGTTAATTACAGCTTCGAAAATAATTAATCGTAATTAATTGCAATTCAAACCATCTATAAAATATGCCATATTTTTCTGTAAATTATTGCTGGAATGGAAAGATAAGACACAAGACGGATATATACATTCAACATACAGTACATAAGTACTGTATTTGTTTATTATAACAATAAATCAACAAGATGGCTTTAACATTATTAACATTCTTGAAAGCGATCCATGGATAGAAAGACTTGTAGTTCTTAAAAGATAAATGTTAGTACAAGTTATAGAAATTTTATATTAAAACCCCTCTTTATGTTTTCGTTTTATTAAAATTTGTAAAATTTTCAATAAAAAAATAAACTAGTAGCTCGCCATTGTTGATGTCAATAATTACACCATGCTCACTCATGGTAGTAACCCATAAAATCAGTTGGACCACAACGCCAGCAGAGGGCGCCAAACACCAAAAAACAAGTAACAAGCGGACATTACACTGTACTGTCATTTTAGTCTCTTTGAGCAGGGCATGTGCGTTAATTGTGTCAAATATTTTAATGTGATTAATTTAAAAAATTAATTACAGCACGTTATCGCGATAATTTTAACAGCCCTAATAAATACATGTTACGCCGAAACATTTAATTAATTAATAGTATAATTAACTGTTAATCGACACTATCAAAGCATCATCTGATGGTATTGAATGATTGCTATCTATCGTTTTAAAATTATTCTTTTGTAGCAGCACATAGCATCACATGGAACCCTCATTGTGAAATCCAACGTTTTTGATGAAGTCAGAGGGGGCTTGCAAATCTAGTGTGCGCTAACAGCTGCCGGGATGGATGGATGGACGGACGGACGGACGGACGGATGGAAGTTTAATATAACATACTATATATGATTAACAAAAACAGTAAATAATTAGCCCAGTTGCTTTGTAACACCATGTATCTCATCACCTCATCCCTCTCTCAAACAAAGCCAACTACTACACGTCCTGAGTCACTGTTCAACTGTTAATGAGAAATATCCTTCATGCTGAGTTGGTTCTTGACTTTAATGTTTATTGATTTCCTGCCTTGTTGTTTTTATCCCCTCACTACCGCCTCTTCTCCTCCCCTCTCCCTCCCACTCTAGCGCCCAGTCAGGCCCCCGTCAAAATCATGTGGAACACTTCCAACTCCAAGGTCATTCTGCACTGGGACCAAGTACACGCTCTGGATAATGAGTCTGAAGTTACGGGTTATAAGGTAGTGTGTGATAAGCCTTGCACTTAACCGAGAAGACAATAAAGTCAACAGTATTTTAATGGAAATTCACAGTAGTTAGAAGGAGAAAAAAATAGATTGACAGTCGCAAAATATCTCAGTGGAACACAAGGGTAGGAAAAGAGCTGGTGCCGCCAGAACAGGGTGGGGCTAATAGCAGCATGTGAAATCAAGAAATGTACTGTACAGCAAACAAGGATGAAAAACTTTCACATCTGTATACCTTGTTTTTCAGACTGAAGGGTGCACCAGATTACAAAACGTAAAAGTGCATGGTATTTCTATTAATATTTATATTTGTTTTTAAAATTTTATTTATTGTTTTATTTATTAAGGTACGTCTTTAATATGTGCTTTATTTATGGGTGTTGAGCACTTTTGCTGGAGCAGTACAATACAGTTATGCACTAATAAAATAGGTTTAAGGTCATAAAGCGCAACCAGAATTCATACATAACTGTCAATTTTGGGAAAAATTGAAGAATTTTAGGTGTGCCATATAGTTCAAAGCAATAGGCTAGGATTCTCAGTGTGCAGTTATGCAAACATAGTTAAGAACATACAGGTAGTCCCCGGGTTACGATTTACGTGCTTTTGACTTCACGACACCTGTGTCACATCGTTTTTGTTTTTTGTTTTTTAATGTTGACATTTGTTTTGTGACCATGCTTTATTTTGGTGCAGGAAGCGTAGAACAGGAAGCAAGCGCTTGTACAGACGCGCTGGCCCACCCCACAAACACACACACACAGAGTAGCCGAGTGACAGAGGTGACAGCCTGCGCGCACATTTGTTGCCTGTAAAGCATCCAGAGGCGACGGCTGTATATAACCCCTTTTTTACTATTCATTGTTCGTTTACAATTGTGGCCAAATACTTGGAGCGAGTGTTTTTGATGATGGGCGGACGCTAAATAATACATGCTAATTGTTTTTTATTGTTGTATCAGCAGCTACTTGTAAACACAAATTAGACTTGCTGTTATGAATATATGTTGCTGAATAAAGTCACCAAACCACACGGACGTCTGACATCATTTCGGAGCTTAGTTCGATGTCTAGCTAGGACAAAACTCCAATGTCTTGTTGAGGATAGTACAATGACGAATATTACATGTTTTAGATATTTTTTTTATTATTATTTAGAGGGTGTTTTAGGGTATTTAAAGGGTTTATTCCGATTTACGCAGAAATGCGGGTTACATCGCCAGTGGAGGAACGGAACTCGTTCATAAACCGGGGACTACCTGTATTAAATAACTTTTTTTTTTCTTTTTTTCCTTCTTTTTTTTTTTTTTTTCTTCTGTCTTTCTAGGGTTTTTTGTAAGCAGTCATTGTTTTGAATCACATGACACAAGTATTCCCACTATTATAATGGACGTCATAGAATAATGGATACATGGTTTTAAAATTATTTAGACACAAAAATAATAATAAAATGAATTACTTCATATCACTGTTGTAGCCAAAAAATGTACGGTATTGTAAATCTAGCAGAGGTGGTTAGAGTAGCCAGATTTTTTACTCAAATAAGAGTAGCATTACTTCTAAACAATATTTCAAAGTCCAAGTAGTCATTCAAAAATTTACACAAGGACAAGTAAAAAAGTATTCGTTGAAAAGAAAACTCAATTACTGAGTAACGTTTTGAGTTACTGCTTACAGTGTTAATTTTTTAAATTAAAATATATATTTTTTTCTCACCACAACTTTATCTGTATGAACTGTTGTTATTATGATACTGTAATATAACCTAATACATGACCATATTAGGCCACAAAGATGACACAATAATCATTGGATTCAGAATTTGAATTCAGACCAGAACAACACTTGAAACATCACATGTCCCAAGAGCATAAGCGCCTTTTACTGGAGAAAAACATTGTTACCTCTTATTGGTACAATTGTGGTTATTGGTGCGACGTCTCATTGGTGAAACAGACAGCGACTGTCGGCATCTCTGGCAAAAGTAAAGTCAATATTTAAAATGAAGAGGAAAAAAGTAAAGACTCCAGTGTAGACCAAAGTAGCGGAGTAAAAGTAGTGTTTCTTCTTCACAAATTTACTAAAAATAAAAAGGATTGTGTGGTAAAACTACTCAAAACAAGAACATTTTTCTCAAAAGGTTACTCAAGTAAATGTAACGCGTTTCTGCCCACCTCTGATATCTAGTATTTATATATACTCCCCCCATTTATTTGGTGTTGTGTATTGTTACTCTTCTATACAGGACCATGTAGTGATCAATGAAAGGACAGGTGCTGATAGATCAAAAGGGGCAGATTAACACACCTTACAAAAACATAAATTACAGCTCAACTAGCTTTACAGTATAATTGGCTGTGACTGTGACAGATCTTAAATGGGAGGGGGGGGGGATTAGTGAATAGAAAAAATATATGGACAGTATAGCACCTCTATGTGTTTGTGAGTGAGTGCTGCCCCTACAATTTCTGTGGGCTGTGACTCAGTCTTTGCCTCTTTTCTTCCTTCAATCTCTATATCTTAACTTCCTTCCTCAACTTGTTGTTCATCTGAGAACAAATCTTATCAGATGTTCTCTGAGCCACAATCAGCACAGTTTTTTCCCAGAACTATTATTTCATTATTATCCATATTTGACAACTCTAGCACCTAATAATAAAGTAATGAAATAAAATGTTATAGAACAAAAACATTGTAATAGTCTTTATAAGTGTTGTATTTTCTACCTGAATATCCTTGCAACCTGTGTTATTCTTACCTATTGTGCTCATCACCTGGCTCATGAGGGATCCACTGCCTTTAGCAGCCTCATCCAGCTCATTTTTTATTCCTCAACCTCCTTTCCTTACAAGGCATATCTACATAATGGAAATATAAACCTTAAATTTAAAAAAATCTGATTCCCAGTGGCTTTTATTTTGAAAGCTTTTCAAATTTCTTTCTCTCCCAATAACGAGTAGAGAGAGAGAGAGAAGACAGAACACTTATCAAAGGTGACTAGCGGGAGCAATACAAAAATATAAATTTTACCACAAAATACATAAAAATTGAATTACCAAATTATCAAATTAAGATTCATACAAACACCGGAATCACAGAAAATGAAATAAAGGGATGTATTATGAGTATATAAATTTAGATTAAAACAAGAACTTAAAGATGTGTACCTTTCTGTTGTGAAGAGAACGGACAAATATGGTTGCCAATAGAGAGTAGAGACACACTGATCGAAATAGTCGTGGTGGGGATTACAGTTATTAAAGTAGCAAACTCTCTAAGAGAAAATTATGTATATATATTTTTTTAAATCCCCAAAATAAACCTGGTGTAAGAATCTTTGCTGTTTGCGCGAACACAGTTTATAAGTGTAACACTGTTTCCAACCACCAGATGTCCTCAGACTCTTCACCACACACCCAGGTCAAAGAGAAAGAGCGTGCAGGGAGGGGGGGTTATGCAGCGGTTTAGCGGCAAACAAAGGGGTTTTCAATGCTCAAGTAAAGTACTCAATGGCGTGCCTGCATAGTCAGCCAGCACACACATGCGCACCCAAAAATAAATAAATAAAAAGCCCAATCAAAAGGGGCACTTTGGGTATGTTAGGGCAAAGGGGCAGGTGCTCAAGCACCCTCCGCCCCCTTCCTGTGCACGTGCCTGCTTCGATAGTCAAACAAGGGCCTTGGCAAATAACTGGTTTAGATTGTGCAGATCAACCTAATGATTTGATAAGGCGTCCAATTATCTTCACCACAGCTGATTTCTTTGTTTTTCATTGTGCTGGAAGAAAACTGATATTTTGTTTGTCCCATAGGTGATGTACAGCCAAGACAAACACAGCCTTCCAAGTGTGGTGGAGACAAACACCACATCTTTAGAGTTGTCGCTGCCTGTCAATGAGGACTACGTCATCCAGATTAAACCTTTCAGTGAAGGCGGAGAGGGCATCAGCAGTCGCCAGATTACGATCCCCAAGATAGCAGGTTGGACGGGTTATCATTTCATTGTTACTCCTTTACACGAAATATTACCTCTACCCCCTACATACACACTGCTTTATGCACAAAATAGGTCATAAATGCTACAGTGAACTGGTTTGAAGTCCATTCAGTTTGTCGAATGTATGCAATAGCCGATGAAATGCGGAAAAATAGGACAGTGTCATTGGAAAATAGATTAGATACTACTCATTATTCAAGTACCCACCCACTAAACTCTTGGGGGGTGGCTAAGCAGCTGCACACCTGCATCTTTTGTGAAGCTAAAACTACCATTTGCCTCATCTGCCAACCTCAGGGGAATTGAGGAATAAATAGCTTCAATTTATTTGCATTGTGAAATCAGAATTGTGCTGTGTTCGCCATATTTTGCAAAGAATGACTTTGAGAACTGTAGCGAGTACAACAAGGCTTATGTATCATACTTAGCCACGTCTGCACCTGCCAGATATTCTTGTATGTATGAAAATGATAAAGCAATATTCTAAAAGTAATATTTACTATGACATCGTCAACAAAATTGAAGATCGCAGTCATTACCAGTCAATGCAGCAAGAAATACTCTACCTATCTGATCAGGTGTCAGGTGTTGGATGTAAATCCAATCATATCATTATTTTGACAACCTGTCATCATTAGGGTAAAACTAACGGACTTATTTCATGCTTATTTTATTTGCTGCCCCAAGCCAGTTATTCCTGTGGTAATTTATGTCATAGTGCTTAAAAACCTCAACAAAATCATCAACATACAATAAATAAAGCATACTGGTTGCATTGAGGGTCGAGGAGAATTTCAGAATACCCGGATTTTAAGGCCACGCATGGTATTTCTGTAATTTATGGATGTGTATAATTTCTACTTTTTTTTTTTTTTCAATTTCACCTCAACTGAAATCCGACAAGATGTTCATAGTATAAAGTATTATTACAAAAGTATTCAAAAGTAAGCTATAACTACAGTATATATAAGTGCGAAGCTTTGCACGGCACACTAGTGCCATCCGGTGGTGAAAATAATACATCTGCAACTTGTAGCATTGAATGACATACAACAACTGTACTGTCTTATGATATTTTTGTTATTTTCAATTTTGAAGGCCTACAAACATATATGAAACATTCAAAATAATACAAGTAAAAGGCATTTTAGTGGATAGTTTTACAGTTACACATTTTTGGCGTTTAAGATATTTTATTAAATATTAAACAATTATATTGATATATATTATATATTATATTTAGGGCACTCATTTACCTTGTTGTGTGCCATTGACAGTGCAAGACGTCCAATCCATTTTGACTGGGAGGGGCGAATGAATGAAACATCCCCTGAAACATCTTCCCAGTTTAAATGAATTGGTCATTTATCGCCATCAATAGCATGCGGTGAAAACTTTATTTACTTCATTCATTGAAATTATTTTAGTTTTTATTAGTTTTTATGTACTATTAATTTATACATTTCTCATTGTAAAACAATAATATAAAAATGTAATGATGAATAATCATTTATAAAATGATATCATAATGATTGCTAATATGTACTAGGTTTTTTTTAATGTCCCAGAAAAAGTCACTTGCTCTATAAATGGTTAAAGGTGAATAGCTGTCCACTAAACTGACGACTGTCACTGAAAAGGTTAAGGCATATCTCCAGCTGCATTTATAGACAAGTTTCCTGAGCGAAAATTGGACGGCGCCATCTTTGACAATTTCTGCTCCGGACTTTCGGTTTAGACAGAACACAATAAATTGCGGTTGAATAGACAAAGTTTTATACTGCCAAACCAAACCAGAGGAACCCACCGAATCTCCAAAAATGAATTCAGCCTGACGTAGATGAGACTCTGGGACCTTCTGTGATGTGCTTTGTGACGTGAAATCCTGGAAGCACCTGTGTGTATATATATATACATATACATATATATATATATATATATATATATATATATATATCTTCAAAGCGCCAGTGTGGATCTACCTCGCCATACACCTTCAATCAGTTAAATAAGTTACAGATGTGCTTTAAAGCTAAATGATCCACCTGCATGATGGTTTTTATGACTTTGTTGATCGCTCATGGACAAAATTCTAACAATCTGTGCAGCCTGTGTTAACATATGGTGTAAACTGATACGCGGGCCACTCGAGTGACCAAAATGAGAAAAAATTTAAAACAATTTTACAGTTGCCGAATGCAGAAGGGTTGACACGGATTTTGTTGTAACAAGGAAATACTATAAGGTAATTTTCATCTAGTTATGTAATAGTTATGGTACTGTATTATGAGCTCATCATCGCACATGTACATATCAACACAAAAAGTATGTTATTCTTTTTTATTGCAGATATTGTTCGCAATAAAACTTTTGGACAACATGATTCCATTTCTTGTTGATTTAAAACAATTGGTGCATGTGCAAAACAGGTCAATAAATCACAATTTATAAAGTTTTTAGAAAAATATTAATGAAGGGGGAGCATAAATCGAGCCTTCCATCATCAAGGTAAAATGCACGTAGTCTCGATATATGTCCATCAAAGTACAGGGTATGAAAAGGTATCTGAACCTTTTGGAATTTCTCACATTTTAGCATAAAATCACCATTAAATGTAATATATCTGTGTCAAAATCACACAGATGAAAAAACTGTCTGCTTTAACTAAATCCACCCGAACATTTATAGGTTTTCATATTTTAATGAGGATAATATGCAAACAATGACAAAAGCGGGAAAAATAGGGAAGTGAACCATCACATCACATTTTGTGGCACCCCCTTTGGCAGCAATAACTTCAACCAGACGCTTCCTGTAGCAGCAGAACAGTCTGGCACATCGATCAGGACTAATCTTGGCCCTTTCTTCTCTACAAAACTGCTGTAGTTCAGTCAGATTCCTGGGATGTCTGGCATGAATCACTGTCTTTAGATCATGCCAGAGCATTTCATCGGCGTTCAACTCTGGACTTTGACTTGACCTCTCCAGAATGTGTATTTTGTTCTTCTGAAACCATTCTGAAGTTGATCGACTTCTGTGTTTTGGATCATTGTCTTGTAGCAGCATCCATCCTCTTTTTAGCTTCAACTGTCTGACAGACGGCGTCAGGTTTTCCTGCAAGGCATCCTGATTAACCTTTGAATTCATTCTTCCATTAATGATTGCAAGTTGTCCAGGCCCTGAGGTAGCAAAACAGCCCTAAATCATGATTCTCCTTCCACAATGTTTTACAGTGGCAATTAGGTGTTGATGTTGGTGAGCTGTTTCATTTTTCCTCCACACATGACATTGTGTGTTACTCGCAAACAATTCAACTTTGGTTTCATCAGCCCACAAAATATTTTGCCAAAACTTCGCTGGAGTGTCCAAGTGCCTTTTTGTGAACATTAAACGAGTAACAATGTTTTTTTTTTTTTTTTAGACAGCAGTGGCTTCCTCCGTGGAGTCCTTCCATGAACACCATTCTTGGCCATAGTTTTACATATAGTTGATGTGTGCACAGAGATTTTGAACTGTGCCAGTGATTTTTGTAAGTCTTTAGCATACACTCTAGGGTTCGTTTTTTACCTTTCTGAATATTCTGCACTCTTGGTGTCATCTTTGGTGGACGGCCACTCCTTGGGAGATAAGAAACAGCGCCAAACTCTCTCCATTTGTAGACAACTTCTCTGACTGTGGATTGATGGACATCCAGACTTTTAGAGATGGTTTTGTATCCTTTCCCAGCTTTATACAAATCAACAATCCTTGATCGCAGGTCTTCAGACAGCTCTGTTGACCGAGCCATGATGCACATCAGACATGCTTCTCATCAAGACAATTCTTACCAGGTGTGTGTTTTATTGTCGGTAGGGAAGCTTTAATCCACTCATCAGTGATTGAGCACACACCTGACTTAAAATGTTTGGTAAAAATGGGTTTCAATTGCTCTTTAAGTCTCCTTAGGCAGAGGGTTCACTTGCTTATTTTTCCCCCTTCTGTCATTGTTTGCATGCTATCCTCATTAAAATATGAAAACCTATAAGTGTTTGGGTGGTTTTAGTTAAGGCAGACAGTGTTTTACATCTGTGTGATTTTGACAAAGATCAGATCACATTTTAATGGTGATTTTGTGCAGTAATGTGAGAAACTCCAAAAGGTTCAGATACTTTTTCATACCACTGTAAGTGTTGTTGTGAGGCACATCAAGTTGTCTTCCCTTGCCTAACAGCGTTTTCCACTTGTAAACAAACGAACAAAAAACGTATAACACCTCCCATGTCGCGATGATGGCAGATGGATGCGGCATTTCCAAGAATGGTCTTTTGAAGGATTTTGATTAGTAATTCCACGCCAGCTCCACTGTTGGTCTGGTTTGAGAAACTGTAAAATGGAATTCGCGAGCAGAAATGCAGAAGTAAAGCGGAAGTACCTCGGAAACTTGTCTATAGGTTTCCTTTTAAGAGCCAACGTTGTTTTTTTTTATCCTAATGATTGGTTCATGCCTATAAATTCCTGCAAATTTTTAATTATAAAGGAACTAAATGTTTTATTGTGAAAGCTTTACTACATATTTTTGATCCTGTCCTTAATAGGGTTAGGGTCATAATGAGAGGTCTTTCTAATGCTATTTCTCTGCAAGAGATCAGGACATCCCTCAGTTTGACAGAAACAACATTCAACATTATTATCTGCGATACAGAACCTGTTTTTGATCTTATTGTATTTGCAGGTGTCCTTAATGTTGAATAGCCAAAGTTTCCAACGTTTGTTTTTTGTGTGTTGTTTTTAAGACTCCATTGCCACAGGGGCTACCTCAGTATCTTCATCGCTTCCTGTGGCCCACCTTGCTGCTCTCATCGTCACAGCCAGGACCATGCTATGACTGTTTTCAGGAAGTCTGCACTGCAGCCTAATATTAAGAGGATGAGCAGGTCAAATACAAGAGCCCGGGGGGCTTCTCTTAACTTTACCCTGTCTCCCAACCGACTGCTATTTTCTCCTCTTCTAGCTAAAAAGATCGCCTTGTGAACAATGCGTTTCATCTTGTGTGAAGGGAAGGAGTCCCTTAAAGGAACTGGGCCTTTAAGAAGTGACACTTATGTGACAGGAATTGACCTACAGCCGTTGTGGATGTTTTTTGTTCTTTCCTCACTTCTAATATATGGATAGTGTCATGTATTGGGAGTTATGTACTCGTGGACTTTTCCTGGATTTTCTTTTGGCATATGGGGGAAAAAGTGCTTTTCTAAGTGTCATTCTAGATAGGAGTGGCTGAGGAAGATTCCTCTCACTCCATTAGGACTGTGTTTTAGAATGCAAATACAAAACAAAAAGGTAGCTGCAGATCACTGGAGAAAAAAATGGAGCCCATTGCTTTGTAACAACTTTTGGGAACTCTGTGACTTTACCTAAATCGTATTAATGCTTTTATGTTTTCCGGCTGCATCTCATCAGCCATAAAACAGTTGAACCAAAGTTGTGATGAATAGACATGACAAGGCCAAACCTACTAATGGTGCGAGCACTGATGAATCAGTTTCTTACCTTGCTCCTCCACATACCGTCCTCACCAAGTGCATAATGATGGCACACTGAGAGTTGTACACTCGATGTATGGAATCCTCAGGTCCCATTCGAGCCTTAAGTCTCCTACTAGAATCTACGTTGTGGTTGTTGTTCAACGGTTCTGTTCATTTATTCTCCTACCTTGTTTCTCCACAATGTATTGTGTGTTCTACATTTGTTCAGGCAATGTGGGCTCAAACAATACATCTTTCTCCTGTCTTTCATCATGAGAGACTGATCTTTTCTGGGTTGCTTCCAGAATATAGATCCTTTGTCATTTGCCGTAGATTGGGTTTGGCAAATTTGGATGTTCAGAAAAAGCTTTTAATAAACATGATGCCATTGTCCTTCCTAGTCCATTTTTCTTAATAACAATGATCTTGAATTGTAAGTGACTATTTACTGCTCTTTATGCAACCAAGACTTTATCGATGCTCTCTTCAAAACCCTCATTTATTTTCTCTGCACAAGGACCACATGATATTTACTAGTGATGCACGATAATACATTTTTCAACCGATACCGATAACTGATAATTTCCTCCTCATTCCAACCGATAACCGATAATGTCAATGTCGATAATTCTATTAAAATATTTATGTAAAATTTTAAAGTATACACAAAAGAAAATATTACTGTGCAAAAATATAATTTATTGCTCTTTTTTTCAACATAAAATTTGAACAAGTCGTCAATTCAAACATCTAAAGACAGATTGTCTGACATTGTGTAATGGTAAACCTTTGGCATCAATTACTTACAGAGTAAATACCTAAGTTGCACAAAAATGCCTTAAAAGTAAGCCATTCCTAACATATATAACATTAATACACTGCAAAACACACCTCCTTAAAACTAGTTAGTTGTAAGTGTAAATCTATTGGCAATAAGTGAAATTATCTGCCATCGCTTCAAGTGTATTTCTCTCAGATTTCTTGGAAGAAAAATAGCTAGCTGAAAATAATCTTAACAGCCTTGTTTTAAGCAATACATTGTTATACTTAATCCTAAAAAAAAAAAAAAAACTTGGAAGAAGGAAAAATTTTGAATAATATTTGTGGCTACAGAATATTGATTTAAGAATTTGATTATCTACTGCGACTGTAATTGAGCAGAGAAATAAGTTAAATAGTTTGAAAAGTGATTGCTAATGTTATATGCTTTGTTGCACACTGTGAAAATGATTAACTCAAAAGAGCGAGATGTCATGTACCCATTCTGCAGCGCTTTGTTTACATTTGCGGCTTTCACAACATTTGCTTTACAGCAGCTAAACTGCTACACGGCAGTACTATTTGGACGGAGTTGGAGCTCGCATCCGCGTGCGTGTTGTTTTGTGCCTGAGTTTTTTAAGCCGAAAATAAAAGCGTTACAAAGTCATCTGACCGCTCGTCATTTTACATACTGAATGCATTATTGACTGGCTGTCTTCGTTTTCTCCATGTTTAAATTATCATCTAACCACTGTGCCGTCATGATAAGCTTGCTTACTGGACATCACTTTTTCATAAAGAATGGTGGTCGTATAAACTGCATTATTCTTTTATCCAGGGCTTTGGTTCTCGGGTCATTTAGGTAAAAAAAAAAAAAAACTCGTCTCGTCTCGGCGGCGGCAGCTACGTTCGTACCGGATAATCTGCCCGCCCCAGCCGGTTCGCCGCGACGTATTCGGGTCCTGGCTCTGCTCGCACGCCATGGGGGAACGCTCGAGAAACCGGGGTGTTCGCCGGAGGTCCCGAGGCTGGGGAACCGGGCTCGGCCCGCCCCGCCTATGGCGAGGCAGCGGCGGCCTGCCGGAGCGGCCAGAGCGGCGGGCTTCGTCAGAAGACGGCTACTTGCCGACTATCGGTCTCCAGTCGTGTCGGTGTTTAGCCCTAGATGTGACTTTACCACCCGCCTTGGGCTGCATTCCCAAACAGCCCGACTCTGTATCGTCACAAACCCTGTAGTTTAGCTTAGTTAGTGTTAACAATAGCTTTAGCATTCCCACTAGCAGCAGCCTCGTATTCATTCCAAAAATCTTTGTGATGCAGTTTTAAATGGCTGCTGGGTTAGTGGTTTTGAATGAGGACGCTTTCTTTCTGCCTCGTGGAACTTCTACGGTACATGTTTCGCAGATGGCGAGAGCGTCGTTTTTTTAGTAACAGCCGCCATAATATTCAACTACTTTAGTTACACTAGTTACACTTGTCGTGTAACTCCGCCTCCTCAACCCCTCCTCCCTCAGGCGCTTCAGAGAGGGGAGGGGTTGAGGAGGCGGCGTGCTGAATTCTTCGGTTGCGCACATTCGGAGGCTAAATCAAGTATATAATTATCGGATTGGATTATCGGTTGAATTTTTTTATTATCTGGATTATCCTTGTGACGTCATAATTGCCATTATCGGCCGATAATTATCGGTGACCGATATTATAGTGTATCTTTAATATTTACAAAACATTAAGAAAACGCTATTACTAGACCAATAACGGAGTCCTTGCCTGGCACGACCAGACTGTTCTCCCTGTGTTTTTCAAACACTGAGAGTATAGTCTGGGAACCAGCCCATTAACGGCCTCTCGAGCAAGTACAAAATCAATCGACAAATCAGATTCGTTTATTTGCGTGACGTGTTCTTAACGAGCAACATCACTCTTCCGCGTCGGAAGTCGTCTCCACAACAACACAGATGGCGAACAGGAGGAGAGGAGAGCCGAGAATATGTTCCAATCCACGGTAAAATCAGTTTTAAATTACCAAAAACACATCGACACAAGTCACTGACAACAGTCTGTCTCGCGCTAGCCATGTTGAATAAACTCCGCTCTCCTCGTATGTTGTTTACTTCCGCGCGCAAGTCCCTCGTCCCGTCCGTCGCTGATTGGTCCACTCCGCTGTCTGCTCGCTGTGGCTTGCTCCGCCCTGGAAATTTTATCCGCTTAATGGTGGCCAGACTCAATAGCTGGAACAGCGGTGAGTCGAGTACCAGGCTAACAGAGTCCTGCAGCTATGGGAGGCAAGATGTCTTTGCACTCATTTTATGATGTTTGATGAAAACATTCAGTAATAGAAATAAACATTCTAAAGAAGTATGTCATCTATATTTATGGTCTGCATTTATTTTCAGGCACAAGTATCTATAATTTAACATCACTTCCTGTTATAGCAAAATACAATTACAGTTTAACAATAACAAAACCTTTGTGCAGTTCTGCTATTTCTGAATGTAATTTTGATCCATTTGTGTACTTGCAGCATTGTTTTGAGTCAGTGATAATATATCATATGCATGTATATAATCAGGAATATATCATTTGAAAATGCATTCCTTCCAAGACTGTTAATCCAATGTTGGGAAACTTTTGGCCTGTGAGTCATATACCAGCACACACACGCACACTCACACACGCACACACACACACACACACCAAGACTTCTCTTTTGTTTACAGTGGGTGAATGCATTCAAGGAAGTGGCCTAAACATGCACCACAACCAACAGGAAATGACACCAAATCAGCAGGAAGTAACCTGGAAATGCCCCAAAATCCACAGGAAATGACACCAAATCAACAGGAAGCAGCCCAGCCTGAAAAATACAAAGGAAATGATCTAGAATTTACAGGAAGTGACCAGTAAGTGCCTTAAAATTACATGAAAGTGACTCAAAATCAACCCATTACCTGCCATTGACAACAACAGGCATACTTACCCCACTTATAGTAGAAGGACTGGCTTGGAATGCATGTCTATTTGGACTAGGACAGGTAAATCATTCGCCCCCTCTCAGTCCAAATGGATTGGACGTCAAGCGCTGTCGCTGGCAGCCAGTGAGAGAACTTATTCGGCCAAAAATAAAATAGTTTGGCCCACATGAGATGTAATCTAATCTAATTCAATGAGATCTCATCTGACCAAAGTACACGGTCCCAGTTGAAGCCTGGGACTGTGTGTATTTTTGTGTGAGACCAAGATTGAGCTTTTTGGCAACAAACACTCTAAGTGGGTCTGGCGTGCCACGAAAGATGCGCATGCTGAAAAGCACCTCATACCCACTGTGAAGTATGGGGGTGGGTCAGAGATGCTGTGGGGCTGTTTCGCTTCTAAAGGCCCTGGGAACCTTGTTAGGGTGCACCGCATCATGAATGCTTTGAAATACCAGGACATTTTGAATCAAAATCTGTTGCACTCTGCCCGAAAGTTGAAGATGGGTCGTCACTGGGTCTTTCAGCAAGACAATGACCCTAAACATATGGCCAAATCTACACAGAAATGGTTCACCAGACACAAAATCAAGCTCCTCCCATGGCCATCTCAGTCCCCAGACCTTGTTTTGTTGGCAAAAGGGGGTTATACAAAGTATTAACACCAGGGGGGGCTAATAATTGTGACACACATTATTTGATGTCAAATATTTTTTTCTTTGAGTGGGATTTTTTCCCCACTGAATGAATGCATTTGAATTGAAGGTTGGATTTTTCTCTTTTTTTTCCATTAAGGTCCCATATTATTTGAATTAAAAAAAAAAAAAAAATAGAAGCTAAAAAACACATCTTTTTCAGGGGTGCCAATAATTATGGAGGGCACTGTATATAACTTTTTTTTGGTACATGCTAATGAGCTACATGTCTTGGTTTAAATATCCCATCATACATTGAGGAGACGTGCAGTTTATAATCCAGTGGTGCTTTTGTGTAAACAAATACAGTTGTCTTGTAAAGTTTAGTAGGTGCGGCTTATATTCGCGTTTGCCATAAGGAGCATTCAGACCGATTATCGCGGGACATAGCGTTGCTCGCTCTATGTCTGTCGCCAAATGCTGTTTTGTGTTTGCACCGAACTTTATGTCGCCAAAAGTTGAAGTCCGCTATACGTAATATAACGACTTTAACTGTTCAGCTGTTTGACACGGAGAATGGAAGTCTGAGTGTCCGGTTGGTCTTAACTTAATTATCTTAATTTTACGACTTTAATCTCGTAATATTACAGTGTATGACTTCAGTCTCGTGGTATGGCAACTTTTTTCTCCAAGATTTTGACTTTTCTCGTAGTCCTATTTCATATTTTTATTTTTTCCTTTCTGAGGAACTTTTGTTGACTGAATGTTGAGGAATGTTCTGGGAAACTCCGGCAACTGAAGAGACACGAATGATAAAACATTTGATTGACTGCTTCCTCGTCGTCACTGAAATATGTCACAGAACAATGTTGTCACTAACATGTTTACTGCATTATTGTAATCTGATTACTTTACTTCAGTAACAAGCAATCTAATGCGTTCATTTTTCCAAACCAGTTTCTTTGCGTTACTATTATGTTATTGCCTCATAATGTATGTAGAATTAAGAATACTGTAGTCATGTACAAAGAGTATTTGAATAGAAAATGTTGCTTTTGAGTTTGGGAGTAACATTACATGTACTGTAACAACTTCTCATAGGACGACAAGATAAAAAAATGAATCACGTGTATTACCATGCTGTGTGAGTGCTAAGAGTGTGAGGTCAAGACAACATAGCCTAGCTATCTTGTGAGTACGCGAATAATGAAAGAGGCAGGATTGATACCACAAACGGCTGCATTTGCTCAATGGAAATACAGCTAGTACTTCACATTTTTGTCCAGTAAAGATGACAAAGATGCAGTGCATCACGAAAGTGAGTACACCCCTCTTATTTCTGCAGATATTTAAATATATCTTTTCACGGGACAACACTGAAAAAATTACATTTTGCCGCAATGAAAAGTAGTCTGTGTGCAACTTATATAATGTAGTTAGTTTCCCCTCAAAATAACTCAAAACATAGCCATAAATATATAAACTCCTGGCCAAAAAAAAAGTGAGTACACCACATAGAAACTACGTACATCCCTGAATGTCTAAATTGAGTACTGCTTGTCATTTTCCCACCCAAATGTTATGTGACTCGTTACAGGATTGCTGTCAGCATTGCTGAAGAGATTGAAGAAGTGGGGGGTCAGCCTGTTAGTGCTCAGACCATACGCTGCACTCTACATCAAACTGGTGTGCATTGCTGTCACCCCAGGAGGAAGCCTCTTCTGAAGACGGTACACAAGAAAGCCTGCAAACAGTTTGCTGAAGACATGTCAACAAAGCACATGGATTACTGGAACCATGTCCTATTGTCTGATGAGACGGGCGGGCTTTCTTGTGTACCGTCTTCAGAAGAGGCTTCCTATATTCCTATAAGCTGCACACAGACTATTTTTCATTGTGTCAAAGTGTCATTTTGTCAGTGTCGTCTCATTAAAAGAGATACTTAAATATCTGCGGAAATGCGAGGGGTGTCCTTACTTTTGTGATACACTGTATCTCTAAATTTTACGTTGGCTCAAAAACACTGCCGACCACTAAAAAATTACATTCCAATTCAAGGAACCATTTGGAATTACAGCACAGCGCGACAAAACTCGATGCAAAGCCGGTAATGCAATGCAGGTAACGAGACAGCCAGCACTTCTAAAGTTTGTAACCAGCCTTTACGTACATTTTATAGTTACAGTGTGCAACCATAGGCAGAGTTTGACTTTTTTTGGGGGGGGGCAAAGCATGTTGATGACCCTGAAACGCAGTGTCAGCAATAAAGTGAATTTACAATTTACGGTATATACAGTATGTATAAAACACAGGCCAAAGGTTTTGACACACATATTCATTTGTGTGGTTTCTATATTTTCACTACTGTTTACATTGTAAATTCTCAGTGAAGATATCAAAACTATGAATGAACATGTGAAATTATGGACTTCGAAAAAAGTGAAATACGTATCTGAAAACAGGTTTTATATTCTTTCTTCAAAGTATCCACCCTTTGCTCCTATTACTTTTTTGCATACTTTTAGCACTCTCTCAATGAGCTTCAAGGTGCAGACACCTGAAAAGGATTTCACTTCACAGGTATGCCTTATCAGGGTTAATAAAGTGGAATTTGTTTCCATGTCAATGGGGCTGGGACCATCATTTGTATTGCATTGAATGAGGTGTGTCCAAATTTTTGGCCTGTACTGTACTGGCCTGGACACTGAAATTCTAAATATCTATCTTGCCTCCTCGGCTGTCTCTAAGGTGCTTGTCACATGTTCTGTTTGAAAAAACAATTTTGACCCATTCTGATGTACTTTGTAGGATTCTTGTTCATTTCATTAATTTTTGTTGTTTTATTGCTTAACACTTTTATAGACAACATTTTAATGGCTAGGTCTTTATTTTAAAGAGGAAGTTCAGAATTCTTGACATCAGGCTTAACCCTCTCTTACCAAATGTATCACATTTGATACACTTAGAATTTCATGATTTTGAGACCAATTCAGAATGTTGTAATATCTTACCTCAAAAAAAAAAAATAATAAAATAAATAAAATAATAATAATAATAATAATAATGGATGCAAGTCAACTCATGCATCTGCAGGTTCCATGAGGGGGAAAAAAAAAAAAAAAGGATTTAGCAAGGGTTATAGATATTAGAGCGCTTATTTCTTTTTTTCTGCTTTACAAATTTGAAAAAAAGGTTTCATTAGGACCTTATTTTTCAAATTTTGTGATTCTCTGACAATTGCTTCATATTGCAGGCATTAAAGGGTTAAACTTCGAGTTAGTGGGGTTTATTTAGTCAGTGGAGTTGATTTCAAACAATTCCATGCAGTTTGTTAGTTATTTGTTAGTTTCAGGGCTCCGGAGTGGCTAAGCTAGTGCAAGTAAATAGTGGTAGAAATCAACTCCATAGACTATTTAAACCCCTGCTAACACAAAGATTAAGCCTTATGTGGAAAAGTCTTATCTTCCCCCTTTAAATTCAATTATCGGAAAGTCAGTTTACATACAATGACATTTTTCTGTTGTCATTCTTATGTTGAGGGATCAGAGAGAAAAATTGGTATTTAAAAAAAAAAAAAAAAACTTTTAAAGTAACTGTTACTTTGATAATAAAGTAATGAATAAAGTAACAAGATTATTTTTTGAGGCGTAATCATTAATTCAATAACTAAATTACTACAGTAGTTTAATTACTTACTACGATAGAGTAACTGTTGCTTTTTCATGAGAACCGCAGCAATACTGCTGAACTGTAATACAAGCAGCAGCAGTCAAGTTCCTGTCTTTTTTATTTGAGAGGAATGCAAGTACAATGTACAGCAAACACACGGCACGACTTGACAGGGAAGCACTGCAGAAGAGATGAAGCTGCAGTGGAAAGACGAGCACAGATTACAGAGGGCCCCACTTATGGGGTCAAGTCCAAAGGTCCACAGCCTCTGCAGTTGCTCTCAGGTGGGACAAACACGTTTCCGTCACGTGTACAAGATGGTTTACGCTAAGGTGACAAGCTTATGTGTCATGGCATGGAATTTAATGGCTAACTGTCTTTAGGTTGCTTGAGTCGTCTAATGTCCATTGAGACCATGGCAAGCACTTACCATCTTCACTGACCTTCGACGGGTTACAGTAGCTACAAGATACTTGACTACTTTATTTTTGGGCCCTCTTCCATTCCGCTGACATGAAACACAATGGAGCTATGCTAAACAAGTAAATGATTTACTTCTCTCAACAGAAAAAAAAACATTTCATTATTTTCATCATCAACAATAATACAACAATGGCAACCTGGCACTTGAGCAATTACAATTCTATTTAATACAAAAAAAAGTTTCACAAACCTCATCCCATTTAACTGATAACTGGCACATTGCACATCTGTACTGTCAAATTATAATCAGAGTGCTACACTTCGTAAGAAAAACCTTGAGGCAACAATCTTCATGATACAAATAAAGTGTAAATAAAATGTGGAATTGGAACAGTGCATTTTTTTATTATCATGGTGTGAAGAAAATGTGTGTTCGGTGAAAAATTGTGTTGATTGTAAAAATATACAGGGCAGGGTCAGTTGTTGTGGGAAGTATATTGTATATTAATTCCAGCATCACTGGGTTTTAGCCTTAAGTACACTGGCTAGCCTGCACCTTGTTTACCTAGCACTTTTCATTTCCTGTCAGGAAGTTAAATTTCCTCTAATATACGTCACAACGCTGATTTGGATTCTGATTAACTTGGCATTTGTTGTTTCTGTCATAACAACCTGAAATTATTAGCATTCACAGTGGATTAAATGCATTACTCAATTAAAGCCCAATAATGCAAATACATTGCCATGCAAGCATGATCTGATAGACAGTTACAGAAGCCCAGTGATAATTTTAATCTACTCACTACACAAATATGCAGTTGAGCTCTTTAGGCTGTGGGAAAGAAGGGGAGGAACTGGACTGGTCTTTAACATGCTTGGACTACTATTTGGATAAAAGGTGCATTAGCAACTCCTGTTTTTCTAAACCGAAAGGCAGACAATGCCCATCCAATGTACAATCAATCACGTTGCCGCAAAGCATATTCATAAACACGATACACTACAGGAGAAGCCAGAACTCAACTCAGACGGCGGGGCTTTAACACGCCACTAGGAGGCAGTGTTGTTCTTTTCTATTCAAGTTTGTTCTCATCAGTCAGTGCAATGCAGGTAGGACCTGAAATATTAGTAGTCCATTTTAGTAGTCTTAAAACTTATTAAATGCAGAAGGATGCACAGCAGGAGTTTAGGAATGAGGCATTCTACTACTACATAACCATTCCATAGTCCGTTATGTAAAATGACGGTGTGGAGATAAGGGTGCCATCATGGCACAAAAATGAATGAAATCCTCTTTAAGTACAAAAGGGAACATTGTTTCTAGGGTACGTTATACACCAGTTTTTTTTTTCCCTTTATTTTCTCCCATTCCTTGCAGCATCACCTCTGAAGCATTCTGTTTCAAGAGAATGAAGATATGCCTCCACAAAATCAGAATAGAAGAGATGAGTCAAAAAGAGTTCCTTTTGGGTATGTAGTGGAAGTCTCAGGAAATCAAGACTGTAGGACAAAGAGAATAAAGGTCTCAATTTAAAGCATCATCATACATTTGATAGAAACTGCAAAGGTCAATTCACTAATACAGTATGTCACTTTTAAATGACATTGCAAATGCCCACCAGTTCATTCACCTAAAAAAAAAAAATATATATATATATATATATATATATATATATATTAGGGCTGTCAAACGATTAAAATTTTTAATCGAGTTAATTATAGCTTAAAAATTAATTAATCGTAATTAATCGAATTAATCGCAATTCAAACCATCTCTAAAATATGCCATATTTTTCTGTAAATTATTGTTGGAATGGAAAGATAAGACACACGACGGATATATACATACAACATACTGTACATAAGTACTGTATTTGTTTATTGTAACAATAAATCCACAAATGGCATTAACATTCTTTCTGTTAAAGTGATCCACGGATAGAAAGACTTGTAGTTCTTAAACGATAAATGTTATAGTTACAAGTTATAGTAATTTTATATCAAAACCCCTCTTCATGTTTTTGTTTTAATAAAATTTGTAAAATTTTCAATCAAAAGTAGAGTTAATATAAGAAGAAGAATAAAAATAACAATAATAAAAATAGAGTTACCAAAGTCTAAGTTTTATGTGTATTTTGCATAGCTATTTTGATATGGAATGCCAGTTCATTTTGCATTGTTCAACTGTGTCAGAATAGGGCCTCATTACTATAGACTGAAGTGCTTTTCTTTTTGAGAACATAATTTTTTTTTTGGAGAGACAGGAATATTACTTTTGTTGTGCTTTCACTAAACGATACTTACAGTGGGGAGAACAAGTATTTGACACTCTGCCAATGGGTTTTCCCATTGGCAGTGTATCAAATACTTGTTCTCCCCACTGTTTATTGTGAAGGAGTTGCCAATAAACGGCGCCGTCCAAAGAACGCCTGTGTCCCTCGCCTTTACTGTATAACTTCTATCTGTACATATCTTACCCAAAATACAACAAGAGACACATAATTGCCACTAAAAGAAAGAAAACTTATCGAAATATGTGTGGTGCACAAATAGCAATTTGCACTGCATTGTGAATACAGCATAAACGTCTCACAACTACTAATTCTCCCACGTATAGAAAAAAATAACATGAGTATGGCACGGCGCTGCCCCCAAGCGGCCGGTGGCATTCTCTTCACTCTTAATGTCCATAAACGGCCTCATTGTAATGTTTGAGGCAATATGCGAGATGGTCATTCACCCAAGCGCCAGCAGAGGGCGGCAAAACTCCATAACAACAAGTGAGCGTTTCAGTGTACTGTGATTTAAATCTGTCTGAGCGGGACATCTGCGTTAATTGCGTCAAATATTTTAACGTGATTAATTAAAAAAAATAATTAACGCCCGTTAACGCGATAATTTTGACAGCCCTAATATATATATATATATATATATATATATATAATCATACTTTGGGGAAAAAAGTGAGAAAAGGCATGTCTTATATGTATCTCTTTCCAATGCTGGATCTGAATGAATACATTGAACGCACACACACACGCACACACACCCCCACACACACAAAAATGGGGGTCGGGGGGGTATGGGCTACTTTGCGTTTTTTCACTTATGGCGGCAGGTTCTGGTCCCTATTAACCGCGAAAAACGATGGAATACTGTACACTGTGGTCATGATGAGTCATCCAAAGTATTTCCAAACAGCTATTCAAGTCATCTAGTAAAAAATTCTTTAAAAAAAATATATATATATATATATATATATATGTATTCATTCATTCATTTTCCATGCCGCTTATTCCTCACGAGGGTCGCGGAGGTGCTGGAGCCTATCCCAGCTAACTTCGGGCAGTAGGCAGGGGACACCCTGAATTGGTTGCCAGCCAATCGCAGGGCACAAGGAGACACACAACCATTCACGCACACACTCACACCTATGGACAATTTAGAGTGTTCAATCAGCCTACCATGCATGTTTTTGGGATGTGGGAGGAAACCGGAGTTCCCGGAGGAAACCCACGCAGGCACGGGGAGAACATGCAAACTCCACACAGGAAGGCCCCTTGATCTCAGAACTGTGAGGCAGACGTGCTAACCACTCAGCCACCGTGCCGCTATATATATATATATATATATATATATATATATATATATATATATATATATACAGTGCTGCTCGAAAGTTTGTGAACCCCACAGCGATGGTCAGATTTTTTGTAAAAAAAACTAAAATAACCTTATTAAATGTTAAGTTATACCCAAATCCACAATACTGACATTCCAAATAATGGACTGAAACAAAAGAAATAGTTATATTGTCATTCTTTATTTAACAAAAGTGGTTGATTTAAGAAAAACTCAGATATCATGTGTGCAAAAGTATGTGAACCCCTTCAGTTAATAGGATATTGCGCCTCCTTTTGCAGAGATTACCTCAACCAAACGGTTTCTGTAGTGACTAATCAGCCTCTCACATCTACTTTGGGGGATTTTTGCCCATTCTTCCTTGCAGAACGCAGTCAGTTGAGAGAGGTTTGATGGGCGTCTGGCATGAACTGCTCGCTTCAGGTCCCGCCACAGCATTTCAATGGGATTTAGGTCAGGACTTTGACTGGGCCAGTCCAGAACACGAATCTTCTTCTTTTTCAGCCATTCCTTGGTTGTATTGCTGGAATGCTTTGGATCATTATCATGTTGCATGATCCACCTTCTGCCAAGCTTTAACTTCAAAACAGATGGCGTCAGGTTATGTTCTAGGATTTGACAATATTCCTCAGAATTCATGATTCCCTGGACTATGTGGAGTTGTCCAGGTCCTGAGGATGAAAAGCAAGCCCAGATCTTGACATTCCCACCTCCATGCTTCACTGTTGGGAGAAGGTTCTTTTGGTGGTATGCAGTGTTGACTTTTCGCCAGACATGGCGGTTTTGGTTGTGACCAAACAGTTCAATTTTGCACCTACATCAGTTGATGAAAACTCTTTTTAATTTAGTCTCGACAACACAACTGTTAAAAAAACAAAAAAAAACTACTGAATTGATTGATTAGGAAATCAGGTTGAAATAATAGAAAATTCCAAAATGTTGAGGGGGTTCACAAACTTTTGAGCAGCACTGTATATATATTTATATATATATATATAAATTTATTTATTTATTTATTTATTTTTTAATATCGCAATATATCGCAAACCCCCCCAAAAATCGCAGCAATAGTTTTTTTTCCAATATTGTTCAGGCATACTGCACAGTGTTTGAATGTTATACCAAACTGCCTTTCGATTTGTAAATTTCTTCATTGTTGTCGAAAAAAAAGAAAAAGAACTAGACGGTCTGTGGCAGTTTTTTTTTTTTTTTTTTTGGCAGAACGTATGGAAGCACTGGAGTGCCAAAATTTAAAAAATTACATGAACAAATAACTATCAAGAGAAATACATGAATAAATGAAAATATATAAAAGTATATTTTGTCTTGACAAAAGGAAAAAACAATGACTATTTTTGTCTTTGACTTTTCTATTTTGCTTGCCTTTTCTATTTTGCTTTTAACGAAAGGAATAGTCTGTCAATAAAATGTCATTGGGAGGGACAGAAACTAAAACTGATGTCAACTAAACTTAAAGTAGGTTATATGCATTTAAAATACAAATATTTCTGCAAGTTATAAGGCAAAGAAAAATAAATAATAATGAATTGCTCAAATAAAATTTCATTCAAAAATACTAATTCTGATCATTCTTAGGTACCTACGTATTGCCATCAAGCACAGAATACGTCGCCGTCTTATTGACATGAGCCTCCGTATATTTTGTGTGATTTGGAATAGGCAGTGTAGCGCCACCTCAACAATATGCGGTTGATCCATGATTGTCTGGCTTGTGAGTGAACGAGGGCAAGTGTGTTCCATTTACGTCTTTCACTCCACCTCCACCCACTTCAAGTGGCCTCCATGTGACGTCATAGCAAGTGCCGAGGGCAAGTGAGCGAGGGCAAATCAAACAGTTATTGAAACGCAGTCCAGGTGTTATTTGAGCTGCCTTCTTGCATGCAGGTTTAAAGTAGCAAAGATGGCCCATTGTACCTCTGATCCGTGCCGTTCCTCAGAAGAAGATTCTGTTTCCCTGACAACCACCGCCTTGGTCACCTGCATGTCTGGGTGCTGCTGCTTGGCCTCTTGGATTGCAATGGCCAGAGCCTACCGGAGCAAAGAGAAAGTCTCACAGAGCTGAATATGCCATCTTGAAGAATCATATCCCTCAGTTCAATGTTATGGCAGCCGCATAGCCCTTCTGTGACATAACCTTGTTTGTGTCAAAGTGGAGTTTACCTGCTCTTGGTCCACATCATCGTCCCCTGTAATGATGATCCTTTTTTCAATCCTGGTCTCTGAGTAGCCCCCTTTCACCGTCTGAAGTACATACAGCACATTACACACCACTTCACAGGATAACCAGCACCATCCATGTCAAATGACGTCATGTTTTTTTGTCTACCTTGGTAACTTGTGTGGTTGCCGATGTAACATTTTCAGTGACGAGGATGGGAGATCCAGTTCTCTCTTTACCAAGACTTCCCATATGTACCTGTGGGGGAGGGAAACACCAGTTCATCTTCTAAAAGTTCACTCACTTGCCACTAGAAAGCCATTTAGTCGATATACATATCCTAAATATCCATCTTAGAATCAATGTAGTGTACTTTACTAGCACAAACTCAATGCACTCGTGGAAGATTATTGGAATAAATTGGAAAGTGACTGTCTTGCTAAATTTTTTTAACCTCTACCATTGCCACTTTGGGCCTACCAGTACAACTTTAAAATGGGTATCAAGGAACTCCCACTTATTGGAACTAGTATGCTCTTTGTCCTCATTGGGATGAAACTTGGGTGCACAAGTAGAAAAGCTTGAGCACACGAGTTACTGTAAATGAACCTTTACTGCTAACATCAAGGACAATGTTTACCATATTGTTAAAAATAATCAACAATTAAGACAACATCCTCAACTGTTTGAATTGATCTCATTGTTTTGTAATGTTACCTAGTGTGTTTGCTGGTGCGTGTGCTGCATTCAGAATTAGTGAATAGGTATAAACCCATGAGAGGAGGCTGAAGGAGAAGTCCTGCTAGTCATACTCACAGGAGACACGCTCTGTCTTGTGGAGTAAGAGACCTCGCTCAGACCAGTCATACCGTGATCCTGTAACAAAATGTTTCAGTTCAAAGACCAAATAAAAACTTTGGTTCTTCCCCAAGCCTCAAACTTGCTCATAATTAATGCACAGTTTGGACTGGACAGTGTGTATTGTCATAACATCAAATTTTTAATGCATCACTCACACTATTCTCGCTATTGTGGTGGTTAATTCATCCGATGTTTGTATTCTTGCGGTCAGATAGGGTTCCTTGTGCATTTCTTATTACATTAGATAATGAATAGGGCAGCACAACTGTAAGGATAAAGGTGCTAACTACTCAGCACCATGCTGCTCAAGCCTTTATAGATTTGAGCTTTTAATCGCACACCAGTAATGCCGAACAGTAGGGAGTACAACCAACCTGATCTGTGAATTCCACTATGGTCGTTGTGACTTCTGACCCATTAGGCTGGGTCTCTCTCCTGACGTCTGTCTTCCTCACAATGACATCACTGGCTTCCCGACTCTGGGACGTGGTTCCGCTCTCACGACTGGTTTCCCTGTGTGACTGCTCTTTGTCCATTGAAGATGACACCGGTACTGACCTCTTGGGCTTTTTAGGCACTACGGGCTTGGGTGGAGAACACAGAGCAAAATGCTGTTATGTACAGACAAAAAAAAAAAAAAAAAGACTACAAAAGCTGCAAGCACGCATTATTTAGAAAACAATTCATGGAAATTTAATCATAGTTATCCATCTATTTTTGATAATGCTTGTCCTTACTCGAATGTGTGTAAACTGGATCCTATACGGTATAGTCAGCAAACTTTCACAGTCACATCACTGAACAATTTAAAATCTTTAGTGAACTTAACATGTATGTTTTTGGTAGGTGCGAAACAACCCGTTTAAGAATGATACAGTACATAAGGGTGGTAGCTGAGCATAACTTCTCCTGTCGCATGACTAGGGTTGGGCATCGTTTAAAAGTAAACGATTCCGGTTCCGATTCGATTCCATGTTTTGATTCCCGTCCTAAACGATTCTTGATTCAATTCCATGTTTTGATTCCCGTCCTAAACGATTCTTGATTCAGATTCTTTAAAGAGGTCTAAAAAAATACAGAGGCAGGGTAAAGAAAAATTTAAAAGTTTAAAAATGTATTACTTTATACTACCGTAATTTCCCGAAAATAACGCGCACTTTTTTTCCCCAAAATCAACTTGTAAAATCATGGTGGGCATTATAAACGGGTACATGGATGGAGACAGAAAAAAAAAAAAAAATATATATATATATATATATATACATATATTTATAAACCAATTTTTTTTTTTTATTGACACGGCCACGTTGTGTTGAAGAAATGTATGCGGCTCCGTTGCCGACCATTACGGTACGTGACGTCACCATTTTGTTTCGGTAATACTTCACTCTGATCGGCCTAATGATTTCGTCTGTGTGAAATTCTGTTTTTTTCACTCTTCATAAAGCACAGAATTTAGTTTCTTGAACTCATTTGAGTCAACGTTTATTGCAGCTCCGCAACTTGGACCATAACAAACGTTACAACAGACTTCCTGTGTGTGTCTGTCAACTATATCTGTCCCTCGGGAAACTCAAACCCAAATAACAATAGGTTCTATTGTTAGTGTCGTGTTGACAGCGATGAGTGCTCTCAAATTTCCGACTTACGTTCTAACTTCCATTTTACCGTATCAATTCATGGAAGAAACATTTATTCATCATGATGAAATGAGCAAGTTATACAGCAGCCTTTAAAAGAAAACTCACATCAGTTTTGTTTTCTCCTAGATTCTGGTAAGTTGGAGAAGTTGTCAAATCATATCATTACTGTAAATATTGTCAGTTTATGGTAATGTTTTGAACTACCAATATGCTATGCTTGTGCTGTGTTTCACCAGTCAGTAAAATGACATTTCGGTATCTGTACACGAGCTCTGTTTTCTTGTATTCTTCTATTTATTGGTGCTAAAATTAGGGTGCGCGTTATAAACGGGTACAATAATTTCCCCTAGATTTTACAAGTAAATTTGGGGTGCGCATTATAAATGTGTGCACCTTATATTCGGGAAATTACGATAATGTCTTATTTTCTGAAGGATTTTTTTAAGTTATATGAATCCAAAATTAATTGATATTCATCATTATTATATTGATTATTGCTTTTATTATTATTTATTAATAATACAATTAATATGAAATGTATTAATTATATGAACTTCTTACAAGGCTATTTTTAACTTGTATATAAATATCAGTCTTTGAACTTGAATGTGATAAAAAAATGTTTTTTTCCACAGGAGTGCACTTTTACAACGATTTATTTTTCAAAAGCTCACAGATAAAACATTTACACATATTCTTTTGCCATACATGTACCTTAGCTGGGAGCTACAACGAAGCATTAGTATAAATTCTTCTTCTTATAATTTAAAGATCTTTTAATACTGTTGATTTTAACAGAGGCACCAACTGCTTTAAGATGGCGGCTGTTTGCTGACGCCAGTGAGTCTGTCATTTTGCATCTAGTCCTCTATACATGTGCTAATGCTGCCAACTCTCTTTTCGCATCTAGTTCTGTATACATGATATCGACCATAGCCCGACGTAATAATACGACTTATTCTCATACTATTTTCCATCTATCTATCTATCTATCTATCTATCTATCTATCTATCTATCTATCTATCTATCTATCTATCTATCTACAGTGCCTTGCAAAAGTATTCAGTCCCCTTGAATATTGCAACCTTTCGCCACATTTCAGGCTTCAAACATAAAGATATGAATTTTATTTTTTTTTTGTCAAGAATCAAGAATCAACAACAAGTGGGACACAATCGTGAAGTGGAACAACATTTATTGGATAATTTAAACTTTTTTAACAAATCAAAAACTGAAAAGTGGGGCGTGCAATATTATTCGGCCTCTTTACTTTCAATGCAGCAAACTCACTCCAGAAGTTCAGTGAGGATCTCTGAATGATCCAATGTTGTCCTAAATGACCGATGATGAATAATAGAATCCACCTGTGTGCAATCAAGTCTCCGTATAAATGCACCTGCTCTGTGATAGTCTCAGGGTTCTATTTAAAGTGCAGAGAGCATTATGAAAACCAAGGAACACACCAGGCAGGTCCAAGATACTGTTGTGGAGAAGTTTAAAGCCGGATTTGGATACAAAAAGATTTCCCAAGCTTTAAACATCTCAAGGAGCACTGTGCAAGCCATCATATTGAAATGGAAGGAGCATCAGACCACTGCAAATCTACCAAGACCCGGCCGTCCTTCCAAACTTTCTTCTCAAACAAGGAGAAAACTGATCAGAGATGCAGCCAAGAGGCCCATGATCACTCTGGATGAACTGCAGAGATCTACAGCTGAGGTGGGAGAGTCTGTCCATAGGACAACAATCAGTCGTACACTGCACAAATCTGGCCTTTATGGAAGAGTGGCAAGAAGAAAGCCATTTCTCAAAGATATCCATAAAAAGTCTCGTTTAAAGTTTGCCACAAGCCACCTGGGAGACACACCAAACATGTGGAAGAAGGTGCTCTGGTCAGATGAAACCAAAATTGAACTTTTTGGCCACAATGCAAAACGATATGTTTGGCGTAAAAGCAACACAGCTCATCACCCTGAACACACCATCCCCACTGTCAAACATGGTGGTAGCAGCATCATGGTTTGGGTCTGCTTTTCTTCAGCAGGGACAGGGAAGATGGTTAAAATTGACGGGAAGATGGATGCAGCCAAATACAGGAACATTCTGGAAGAAAACCTGTTGGTATCTGCACAAGACCTGAGACTGGGACGGAGATTTATCTTCCAACAGGACAATGATCCAAAACATAAAGCCAAATCTACAATGGAATGGTTCAAAAATAAAAGTATCCAGGTGTTAGAATGGCCAAGTCAAAGTCCAGACCTGAATCCAATCGAGAATCTGTGGAAAGAGCTGAAGACTGCTGTTCACAAACACTCTCCATCCAACCTCACTGAGCTCGAGCTGTTTTGCAAGGAAGAATGGGCAAGAATGTCAGTCTCTCGATGTGCAAAACTGATAGAAACATACCCCAAGCGACTTGCAGCTGTAATTGGAGCAAAAGGTGGCGCTACAAAGTATTTACGCAAGGGGGCCGAATAATATTGCACGCCCCACTTTTCAGTTTTTTATTTGTTAAAAAAGTTTAAATTATCCAATAAATTTTGTTCCACTTCACGATTGTGTCCCACTTGTTGTTGATTCTTGACAAAAAATTAAAATTTTATATCTTTATGTTTGAAGCTTGAAATGTGGCGAAAGGTTGCAAGGTTCAAGGGGGCCGAATACTTTTGCAAGGCACTGTATCTATCTAGCTAGCTAGCTAGCTAGCAATCTTTCGCTTAATGCTGTTTATTGTTTTATTTACCTTTCTGACTGGTTAGAGGACTGGCGCGGCACTCAGCTATGCTACTCAGCACTTGTATTACATGAAGCCGGAGGTGTTTAATCATACTGGTCGTGCAGCCAACTTTGCATGATATATTTGTGTTGCAAATGTTGGACTGAGCTGACTTTTTTTTTTTTTTTTTAGTTGAGCCAAACTTTTGAGTGCTGCAGCACCGTGTCCATGGTTGTTGTAATCAAGTTGCAGTGCACAAACACACGCTTCTTGTGGCTTCTTCTTTGTGATTTTCGGCAGCAATTTTGGGGTATCGAAACATGGATCGAAATTTTAAAATTTGAACGGTTCCGGGACCATCGGAGTGTTAGAACCGGGTCCCATTGATGCTCAATGTTCGATGCCCAACCCTACTCCTTTTTATTCCTTTCATTGCACTAACTACTTTGATTTTTGGACTATTAGACAATAATTTTTCTTGAACTTTGAACCCTGCGGCTTATAGTCCAGTGTGGCTAATTTAGGGATTTTTATATGGTGTAAATATCTCATAATGCAAACCAGATACCTTTGGCTTATACTTCAGTGAAGTCTACATATGCAGAGAAGCCTGAAAATTATTTTAGTTGATTCCATTCAGGTGCTCAAAACGTAATATTTTAATACAACTTCTAAACTTAAAATTATACAAACTAGCCAGAAACCAGCTGTAATATCTGCAAACTACTTATAGGTCTCAACTCAACAGTTGAGAATCACCAATTTTAACACCAGTATGACAGTAAGACATCTAACATGCTGACCAAATCAGAAAGAAATAGAAGAACAATTAATATGAACCTGCATATCAGGCCGCTTGGGCTCCATTCGGATTTCTTCAGCCTGCACATGTTTAGCTGGAGGACTGCTGCTCGCTTCTTTGGATACAGTAGTTGCAGATGCCAAAGGAGGCGATGGCTCCGATGGGCCTTGTTGCTGGAGGAAATCAATACCGAAGCGCAACCCCCCATCGGGCGATAAGTCCCGCTCGCCCAGCTCGGACATGCCACGGGAGAACTCCTCCATCCCTGTATGCAAGTCGGTGAGGACAGTGAAGTCGACCTCAGCCTCCAAGCTGGAAGTGGAGCTGACAGTGATGCTGGAACATTTGCGCTCGATGCCCAGGTGTGTTTCCTTCAAGTAAGAGGTCTCGTGGTCTTGGTCGTCCTCGGACACTGACCCCAGACGCCTCTCCCAAAGCTCCCGCTACAGAAAGAGCCCACAGTATCTCATGCATTAGTTTGCGATGCAGATGATGAAAAACTAACTAATCTAACTTCTGAGCAAAAAGTATACTTGTGCTCGGTTAAAGACTGTTGGATCTTGTCTAGTTACACTTTTAGTAGGCCTTTTACAAACTGAATAAGAGATGAGAATGAGAATAAAATTACCATGAAGTGAACTGATTCACGATCTAAGAAAAAAACTATTAAAGTCCAGCTATGTACTTTTATTTAGTGTTGACTAGCGTTTATTGCCATGAATGTCAGAGATGATCATTAGTAGTAGCGCTGTTGAGTAGAACTGGTTTTGGATCCAAAAAAGTGAAGTTTAGCACTATTAGCTGACCAATTTTCTTTTGTTATTTTTCAGTTTTTGTCGCATTACAGTTGGCGAAAGCGTAATTCAAATGTATTTTTGTGCCAGCACCAACAATGTTGCACAAGTTTTGGAATTTGCTAGACCGGTAGATCAAGATTAGCGTAGCTGCACAATTAGGGTATGTCCTTGGAGACAGTGCAATTTTAGTGGACGATAGGATAGGCGAATTTTTGTGATGTCGAGGAAGAGGGGCTTTCTGCATAAAGGTTGACTGCGGGTGTTGCGCATGACAGATAGATACATAGCTCCACTGATGCAAAGATGACATCATCGTGTTTCATTCATATATATATCAACAGCATGCGTCTAACCCTCTGAATCATTTTAAAAATCATCCATTCATTAATTCAGACTGGTATCAACTTTATTATTTCACTGTGCAGATTGCCCCTCTAGCCACTGACTGTTTGGCTGTTCTATGCTTGTCAATTATGATCAAACCATATGGTTTACTTTTATGATACTTGGTTGATTTCATACTTGTGTGGCAATTTTAAAGAATGAGATGTCTGACATTTATCGATGCTTGTATCTACTGTTGTTACTAGTCCTCATCTAGCATCACTGTTCAAATGTGTGTCTTATTTTTATGTGATGTGAGAATATTTAATTTGGGTTTATACTTGTATGACTATTAATAATCTTCAAATATTACTTTAGATTTGGCCTGAATGGTTAATGGTTTATGATAAGAGCAAGAAACAGAAACATAGTATGGTGCTGAGTGATGACTCACCGAAGAATCGCTGAGCGGTTCCTCATTAATGGAAGGAGCCGGAGGGTTCTCCTACAAAAAGGGAAAAAAAAAACAAAAAGACATTATCATAAGGCCGACAATGGATCACATCCTAAAATTCACTCAGATGACATTCTACCTATTGCTACATAAATCATAAAATTTCATTAGAACAATGAACACAAACATTATTTTTGACAGTTGAAGAAGTTCGCAATGTTCTCAGCTGAGTGTTTGTGTAATGCATGATACAGTAAGTCATCCATTGGGGTTTCTTATACTGGAAACAAACACACAGGAGATTTTTTCTTTAAACTTATAGTCATAAGCATGCTGTCTATTTCAGTAAAAAATTAAATACAATGCCATGCACTGAACCTTTCCACTTTTTATTTAAAAAAGAGGGGAAAACTCATTTTCAGGGGAAAGGTATTCATTGGGAAATGGGATGTATGAATGCCTAAACCCAGAAAGGTTTGGCAGCTCTGCAGCCTCTGACTGTCTCTCGTTAACGTTTTTTTAAGATTGTTTTGCTACAGAGATGCCAAGCAGGACATTTAGTTTCACGGCTGCTCCCAGCCATTTACCAATAAAAGTTCGACCAAGGAATGGTTGAAAAAGGTCTTGCACTTCTTGCAACAGTAGCCACCTTTGTCATGTGAGGATGTTGGAAGGATTAGCGTAACGGTCCATTCTGAAATGGTCAAGCAGATGTCAAGCATTGCAGAGGGCAGCAAAAGGAAAGCAAAAAGCTTGCTGGACCGTGGACAAGAATTGAGTCGATCAATGGCTTTTGCTTTCTCAGTCATGAGTTCTGACGGATGAGCGAGTGATTTCAGTTGATTTTTGAGATGGCAAACACAAGATTTGCATGTCATTGCGTCAAGCTCATGCAGTGTTTTATTTCCCCGTGATGGGCACACAGACTTTGGCGGATGTTTGGTTTACCGCTTGCTTTTTCTTGGTGGCGTCTTGGTTGCTTCTGTAGTGGATGTGGCTGCAGTCAGTGTTGCTGTGGCGATCCCTACACCACTGCTTTTTAAGAGGAAGTGTTCGTGGAGGAACTGTTGGCAACCTAGACAGGAGCTTCTCTGAGTTAAAGTCAGTGATATTTTCAGCAACTTCCTGTTGCTCACCACTTCTTGGCATTGTACTTGCTGCACCCTTGGATTCGCTGAGGTCCTTTTCTTGATGATGCGACTGTCTGGCCCAGCTGTGGTATTTTACAACTGAGTTATCATTGACTCCATCTGTGACAGAGTGCAATCTATCATTACCGTCCAATCTCCTTGTTTCACAGGATTTACTGTCTGATCGAATTAATCCCGAATCTCCAATGAGGTTCCACTCAGACTGGTTTAGAGTTTGAACATAGCCTTCGGTATCTTTGTTCAAAGATTTTTTTGATCTCCGTGGCTTTAGAGGAACCACTTTGGTGGATTCAGCATGGTCAGATTTTAAAGTTTTGCTGAAATCTTTCAGTAATTCTTCAGGACTAAGGCGTTCGATTTTTTGTGTGTCATTTGACAACGAGTCCCTTTTTCCCTTTGAGACAGAATCAAGACTTTCCGAGAACGCTTCAGCCTCATAATGGCAACACTTTACATCTCTGCTCAGTGTTTCATTTTTTTGTTTTTCCTTTGGGGAGCTGAATCCATTTTCATGAATGCAATTCCTAGTCAATAAAGAATCATGGCCGTTGTTATTGACTGAAGGATGATCCAGGGGGCTTCTTGCTTTTGGTCTTGTTCGTAAATTGGTTTTAGGAGATACTGCAGTTCGAGATTTCAAAGTTCCCCCATTTTCCTCAGCCCATGGTACCATCGTCAACATGTCTGTAGTCACATTAGAGACACAATCCAGCATTCGTCCATTCGCTTCCTGCTTGTCAATCAAATTGGCTTCACCGGGCGCCTATGTTGACATAGAGTAAACAGTTTTGTTAGCCTAGTGTGATACTCCTATGTTACCCTACATAACTATAGAAGGGATTTTTCAAGAGAAATCAATGGGAAATGCAAATCACATCATTACTTTGTCATATGTCAAGATGTGTTTTTCCTCACTTGTTATTTTTCCCCCTCAGTATGTAAAATTTGGAATGGTTGCATAGGACATGGACACCTGGCCAAGCCATACTGATCCGACAAAATGAAAATATTAATGTCATTATCTAGGAATCAAATGTCATTCTTACAGGTTTGCGCTCTGGGGTTCCTCCAGGAGAAGTAGTTGAGCAAGCACGTTTCTCCCTCTGGGTCATCTTGCTATTGGGCTGCCTCAAGGCTCTCTTAAGCTCATTGATACTGGCCTGGTGTTTCTGTATAACATCTTCAGGCTTGTCCAAGAACTGCTGCTCACACAGTGGAGGTAAAGGCAGAGGAAGAAACACTAATTAAAAAAAAAAAAAATCAATATTTAAAGTGAATTTCATTGTACTCTCTTTGGTAAAAACATTTTCCACGTAAGAATACACAGATCACATTTAATTTCGTTCATAATTTCTTTTCATCACATTGACAAATTTGCATTTAAAACAAACAAAATTTTAGGAAATGTGTGTTTCTCTGTTGGACGGTTTTAAAAAATGCTTCTTACCAAGTGCTACAATGTCGGGAAGCCTCTTTTTAAAAGATGGCTTTTTCTAAGGACATTCAAGGGATAAGCAGCAAATCTGAGTATATGTCAATATTGTTTCTATAAAATTGCACGTATAGAAAAAACACCTTATTTTGTTGTTGCTGTTGACTCTTATTTGATGCTTTTTATGGATTAGATGGTTGAATTTTCATAAGCAATCTTGTATACTGTTACTATTACCTTTATCAAATAAATAAAATAAATAAATAAATAAATTAATTAATTAATTAAAGCATATCATGGATATGACATGAAATTAGTCATTTCAAATTGTAACTTTCTGGCCTTAAGAAAAACTCAAAGGGAAAAAAATGAGCTTTTCAGGCCAAGTGGAAGGATAAATTACAAATAATCTAATTCTAGGTAAAAATAATAGACATTCACTCTGTTTTGAGGCGAAACATACGGAAGGATAATTTCACATTTATCAGTCCAAACCAACATACGACAACAATACACCTTTTTGCAAAACCTCTGGCTTTTATAACAGCTTGCAGTCCCCGATGCATGCCTTAATAAGTGATAAACAATATTCATCAATCTGGCTTCAACGTTCTCTGATTGCTGTTGCAATATCAGCTGTGTAGGTTGGAGCCTTATCATGGGCCATTTTCTTTAACTTCAATGATAGATTTTCAATTGGATTGATATTTGAAGGCCGTCAAATTCACCAAATTTGTGGGTCTTCAAAGAATATGATTGGCTTTGCCCGGTGGCAAGATGGATCATTTTGAAATAATATTTCACCATCCCTATACGGTACATACTTTTAACTGATGGCCAGTGTTGTCAGTAATGCGTTACTAAGTAATGAGTAACGGTAATCTGAGTACTTTCTTTCAGTAACGAGCAATCTAACGCATTTATTTCTCCAAACCAGTAATCCGATTAAAGTTAGTTTCTTCCTGTCTTTGTTTTTTATTTCCTCATAATGTACATAGAATGAAAATTATTGTCATCATGTACTAAGAGCCTTTCAAAGAGAAAATGTTAGAAAGGTTCCCATCTTGTCACTACGCGTTCGTTTCCATGGTAACCGCTCAGTTACCTTCTGTTTTGGTCTAGCGTGTCTCCCGCTAAGTTTGCTTGGACTGGGACTGAGAAAGGAGTGAGGAATGCGCTGCACATTCGAGAGTCCAGCCACCTCTTGAGATGTGCGGGGAATGTTGATCTGTGTGCGTCCATGAATGAACGTATTTTTCCTTCATTCTGGAGGGTTCCAGCGATAGGTTTTAGGCCGCTACATGAGTGGCCGTTTCGCAGCTTTGCTGTTGCAAGGCGGGTAGTCATCGCTCCAAGTCGGCAAGCATTTTTTACATCATAATTGTTGCACAATTATGCTGTGAGGTGACGTGTTCGTTTAGCATCTTTAGGATGTGTTGTAAGTCCGATTCAGTTTAAATTGCCAATACGTTTTGTGGCCAAATTGACTGCGCCCTACTTTGTGTTTATTGCACTGTGCAATTCATTTGTGTGTTGTCGATTATTGTGTTTTGTTGATTATTGTGTAGTCAATTTGCATTTTTTTACATTGGCACTGATATTTCGTTAACACCTAAGCTCTGCACCCTAACCCGAAATTCAGAATTTTTGACATTGGGCTTAATCTTCGAGTTAGCGGGGTTTAAGAAGTCGGTAGAGTTGATTAAATCAACTCCATCGAGTAATTAAACCCCTGCTAACTCGAAGTATAATCTTCCCCTTTAAATTCAAATATCAGAAAGTCAATTACACGCGATGACATTTTTCTGTGGTCATTCTTATGTTGAGGCAGCAAAAAGAGAAAAATTGGTGAAAAGTAACCGATAAATTACTTTTAAACTAATTACTTACTTTGATAATAAAGTAATCAGTAAAGTAACTAGATTACTTTTTTGAGGCATAATCAGTAATCAAATTACTTTTTCAAGTACAGTCGGGAGAACAAGTATTTGATACACTGCCAATGGGTTTTCCCATTAGCAGTGTATCAAATACTTGTTCTCCCCACTGTAATCCGTGACAACACTGTTGATGGCATAATTAATATGTCAAATTAAACTTCTACATATATAGAAAATGTAACAACACCCTTGACCCCAGTACCTTTACCAGATACAGTATGCAGCCCCATATCACCAATTACTATGGAAAATTGAACATCTTCTCCAGGCAGTAGTTTTCGTAGATGTCGTTAGATCGGCACCAGACAAAAGTTTCAGCATTATCACCTTGCCCAATGCAGATTCTCGACTCATTACTGAATGTGACTTACATCTATCTATGAACCTACCAATGTAGTTTGTACTTGGTCCAAGTCTTAGACCCAGCCGACTGAACAGCCAGCGTGCTTTGCAACATTGCTTATCTGACCTCCTTAAAAAGTTTGATAATCATCTCCTTTGTTTCAATTGGAATCTTTTGTGTTGAGTTATGTTTCAGTTCAGTTTACTCGGGAAGCAGCTCTCCAAGGTGTGATCGGTCCTTTTTCAAATCTGATGCATGTGTTACTTTTGGGAATAGATTCAAAAGGGCTATTCCATATTTTTTTCCACTGAATTAAGTAAGTCCATATTTTTCCTCTTCTGTTTGCTCTGTAAAAGTACCCTTTAGTGAGCACAACATTTTCTTTTATAGACGTTTCATAAACCTAGAAAATTACCATTTGAAATAAATAATTTTGTGTCAAATCTAGTCAAGTTGGGTCTGCTTTTATATTTCTCTACAATTTAACTTCAACTACTGTGTGCAGCGGCACAGTTGTTGAGTGGTTAGCACGTTTGGGTCCACCTCGTTCCCGCACCGTGACAGTAATTTATTAGGATTTACGTTGCAGTAAGGCCTGAACAAGGAATGTACCCTGGATCTTAGAACTGTGAGGTGTCATACTAATGAGTACAACATTGTAGGGCTGCAGCTATCGAATATTTTAGTAATCGAGTAATCGACTGAAAATTCTATCGATTAATCGAGTAATTGGATAAAACCAATATATTTTTAGGTGAAGAGCAATTATAGATATACATGAGAAAACAAGACATTTTATCATTTTCAGTCAATCAATGTCTTTATTTTTGATGTATATTGTTGAAAACAGCCAACAATTGCATCTCAGATGTAACTAGAATTTTAAAAAATGACAAATTCACTGCTTTCACTCAAAAAACCTTTAGATCTTATTTTTAAAAAAGTATATATATATATATATATATATATATATATAAACACACCTAAAAATGCCTTTACGCTTGATAACACACATCACTTAAAAGTTCGGATTTTTTCCCACGTTTTTCAATTAAATTTCTATTTGTGTCAAGCCATTTTTAAGTTCTAATTAAGTTTTAAGTTTGTCTAAACTGTAAGTCCTGATAGGATTTTGAGTTTTTGCACTGTTCAAAATAAATGTATGATACAGGCTGTATTGGAGCACATTAGGGACTAGTGCTACTTGGTGTTTTATCCAGCAATGACTACTGAGTTAAAATTGATAGTTAGCATTATTGAGTTTTTATTTGACACCCTCATCACTCCACAACGCTATGGTATGTTATAGCCTGTATGTAAGACACGTTAGCCACGCATCGAAAGCGGTCTTAATTAATTGAAACCTAGCCCTCCGCAGTGCTAACGTAAGGTGAGCTAGTAGTGACAGTAACGTTAATCTTATACAGTATATTAGCGTTTAGCGCTCTTTATTAGCGCTTAGCGCTCTACTGCTTTAAGATGGCGGCTGTTTGCTAACGCTGCCCAGACGCGGCCTAGTCTGTCATTGCGCATCTAGTTCAACATACATGTGATCTCTATGAGACTCACTGGACGCTACCTGCAACTAACGTAGCATGAGCGGGCTAGTACTATTTAGCAACGTCGGCGTCGTTTGTAGCGGTTGTCGGCTGCAGTAAGTTTTTTTTTTTTTTTTGCTTCTTCCTCTACGCACGTGACATCAGCGCGTTGTCCCGCATTAAAAGTAGTCCGAGCAAAACGTGATGCTTAGAGCTGTCAAAATAAACGATTACTCGAGGTGAATAAAATTACTCCGATCAGTTTTTAAACTCGAGTTACTCGAGTTGCTCGAGTATTCGTTTCAGCTCTACAACATTTGTGCCCCATTTACAGTATTACCGGTAACCAATTTAAGATGTATTATTTTTGGCAAACACCCGTAATACCCTTGTATTTTACCTCCTCCTCAAACTTGCCCGCCATTGTTTCTTGTGTTGGCCATGCTACCATAAACTCCGTGCAAAAACTAATGCCAGAAGTGCCCTTAGTTTATGGTTTGTATTGGTTTGTATGGACACGATGGGGATATAACAAATTTTGCCAGTGATACAGACACTACCCCACAGCCTCTAAATACAATCATAGACAATTTTTCAGTTGCTTGGAGTTTAGTTGGCTCAGAACAAGAATCAATAGCAACAAAAAATTAAAGTATCACACATTTTGTAAAATTTTTTACATCATCTGTAACATGCAATTTTCTAATTTCCAACTATTCTTGCTGAAACAATACATATTTTCCCACTGTGTGACTAATGAAGGGTTTTTCGTTATGACTTACTATAGAATGGCTTGTATTTGTGAATGTGATATGCTGATGCAAGCATAAACAGGTTTATGTTATGCTCCTACAAGACAGTAAAAGATGGACACTAAAGTAGACAAGACAGGCAAATACCTCCTGCTTCGGCCGAGGCATGGCCAGATCCTTGTCCGAGTGGGAGCAAGCCAAGTAAGATGAGACATTTAAGCAAAGCAGATAATGGTATGATTTTGTTGCATTAGTTTGATTAAATTGCATGCATAGGTGTAAAGGTGTAGCCAAAGAGGAAGGCAGCCAGCCAAACACCCACACTGTCATCAGACAATCCCAGTATTGGCCAATTGAATGTTCATACACAAATATCCACGCTAAACATGAGCAGCAATGTTTTCTTTTTCTTCCTATTACTTTTAAAGCCACATAACAAATGATTATATCTGCATGTGGCAGAGTGAACAAAGCCTTTTGAATAATTGTATCCTTGTGGAGAGGGCTTCCAATTAAAATGTACTTTGATGATCAAATATTTTCATTTCTAACACTTGACTGTTGGCAAGAAGAGTGTCGAGGGATTAGTCAACTGGGGGAAAAACACTGATAAGCAGTGCTTGAGGTCAAGTTGTTGGTAGTGCTACTGAAAAAAAAATCTGTAATATAAGGGAATTTATGCAACTTTGCGGTAATCTTTTACTATAATATCCCCATAGTGATGGGCAAAAAGATCAATAGTTGTAAGGGTTGTAACTTATTCACTGATAGCCCCGGAAGTAATGCTAGAAATCCAGCGGGCCCTCGGCGGAATTGAAGCTGATTGGAAAGCATCTACTGTGGGCCAGAACTTCCCGAGAGAAAGCTTGTCAGCGGTTGTCCTGCGGTGCTTTGTTACAGCTTAATGCCTGCCGGCTGTGCTTTGTGCATTATAACACCAAAACCCAAATAACATAACAATACGTGAAAGATGTTGTATTTGAGAGTTAGGGGGCTACAACTTGCCGGCATCGCTTGATGGCAAACTAAAATAAAGAAGTTGCAATTGTGCCGATTAGCCGTTAACAGTGCTTAGCCTTATCAAGTCATAGGGGCGGGTCAAAAAGCAAAAGGTCTAGGTAATATCACCTGGGCTCCTTTTTAGGCTCACCCAAAAAATGCGTCTGAATGATAATTAAAAATCTTTCTTGCTATAACTAAGAGATTCAGCACTCAGTTTTTCTCAGCCCGTGCACATATTTTTAGCACTTATCTTCAAACATATTTCATGTATTTCAAAACAAATTATCAAAATGACTGCACACTTCCTTTAAGCACAATATTTACGTATTTAGTTTTTAAGAATTGTATATTTTTAAAGTATTTATTTATAAAGAATTTTGATCTTACATTGTAAGTATAACACCACTCACCCACTGATCCATCCATCCATCTATCCAACCATTTATTTTCACCAAGATAATGGAAATTTACAATACTTTTAAATCAACTATACAAATATTTTTTTCACCACTTACAACAGCTCTGCAAACGTTCTTCCTAATTTGCATTATTACACATTGTTCATAATTTACTGTTCGTTGCTCATCTTGACATCCTGTTATGAACTTTTTTTGCAGCATTTGGCAGTAACACTCTTTGGTGGGACATGTTGTATGCGCTTTGACTGACACACTTTTTAAGACAGTGCCATTATTCCCTTATTTTAACATTTGTGCCGCGCTGGGTCATTTGCAAAATTGAGGCATTTTTTGGCTGTGATATTTTATTAAGCGGAGAAAATCAGTACTGCTGAACTCTTGTTTATCTACAATGATAACACTGCAAGTAGCTATGACCCAACGTGGACCACAGCTGAAGTCCATTCATTGAAGAATGCATCCCAGAGGACATATGGAGAGAGGGGAACGCTGGCTCTAAAATGAAGCGAAGCGAGAGACGCGACTACATGGGAAAGGAGCATTTTAATCAGTTTTCCTTATGTATGTAACTCACCAACGAATGAAAGAGTATTCGAAAAATGCTTCTTTTTTTTTCATTCAAACCCTGCTTTTAGCAAATGTGAGCACGCCTAATTTCACAATTTCACGCACAATTTCAACTGACACAGATATTGAAGACCCCTGTCCCTTCATATTGGTCTTCTGAGACTTCAATCCCTCCGGTCTAGTGACGGGATCTGTCGTTCACTTGAGTAAACGAATCCATTCCGGTTCGTTCAGTAAAACGATTCGTTCAAACGAATCGTTCAACGAATCGTTCGCCCCCCTCATCTCCCTCCCCAACCAAATGAATCGTTCGGTTAGTGAACGGGAAGTGACGTTGCCGAACGAATCACCAAAGACCGCTTCGCAGTATAACTGAACGGGAAGTGACATTGCTTGGTCCCTCCCTCTCTTGCACATTGACCACTCGTCGTAGTTTCAGAAATGAGTGACAGGCGATATCATTCTGCTCTCAGAGACAGCCTCGTCTCCCTCCCGCTGCTGCAAAAGCGAGGGAGAACTTCCGCGTCGTCTGTCCTAGTTCTATGGGCTCAAAGTCATGGCTCGTGCTTGCATTTCGAATTAGGACACGGTTAAACATTTTCCTTTTGAGGGGGAAGTCGGGGTTTGGGGTCGGGGGCGCACGGACTTTCTTTAGCATGATCTTGCTCACATATACAATGCTGCTGCTAACAGCCAACGCGGCATGCCTGCTGTCACGAAAATAAAAATAAATCGAAAGTGTAATTTCTAATTATGGAACGGCCAACACATCATATTAACCTCTCGCTCTGTTGTATTTTTGTTTTTTATTATTAAGATGATCGTTTTGAATGTTTGCACTGGTATTAATAAATAAAATAATCCGGTCAGCTCCCCTGTCGTCCCCGCATCTCAGATCGTCAAATGCTGACGAGAAATAATTGTTTGCTTTATGATTTCGCCTTTCTACTCTCATTAGTCTGTTAAGAAAAATGTAGACATATTGCGACATCTCCCGTGTCCGCGCGCTTTGTTTTTGGGGCGCTTGAGTAGCACATGATGGACGGATTGACATAATTTGTCAAACCAACCGACACCCTCTGACACGAGAAAAAAAAAAAAAAACACTCGGAAAAAATTGACATGTATATACAGTTTCATTGCAAATCAGTATTATGGTGATCATACTAAATATTTTTTTTTTTCTGTGCACATATGAGGTACATATCGCTGCCATGAAGCGCCCATATAGTGACAGTTCTCTGCCCGCTTCACTGCTGTCACGCGACCGCAGCTCAGGTTTTGCTTGCCTCGTAGCTACGCGTGTTTTAAATTACTGTAAATTTGATAGTATATCGTCATAGGCACAGTCCCGAGTCTGTTGAGAAAAGTAGAACACTAAACCATGCTCGCTAGATTTGTGTGGTGTTTTTGTCTTTTTGAGCAGCATTTGATAGGCTCCACGTTAACAAATATGTGACAAAGTCGTTTCCTTTCATTTTATGACTCGTTCACCGCATAGTCATTACTGGAAAGTCAAGTTAGCAGCAAGCTAGGTCAGGAACCGGAGGACCGAATCACTGAACGGGAAGTGACAAAACTTAGTCTTTCCCCCCTGCCTGCACGCTGGCTGCTTATTGGCCACACGTGGAAATGAGTGACATACGCCATGATTCTGTTTCCGCTCCCTCCCCTGCCCGCGATGAGGCTGGCGTCTGATTGGTCGTGTGCGATGTCAGAAGACGCTGCCGCTTGCTCAACGCCCTCCCACGCAGCGAACAAGCGCCACCAACTTCATAGAACGAATCAGTGCAGATGGTGATTAGTTCGGTCTCGTTCACCCAAACAATTCGTTCAAAAAGAACGAATCGTTCGCGACCGATACAACACTACTCCGGTCTACATTTGCAAATATTTGTAACAAAAGGGAATAAAACTCTGCAGCTTCTGTAAAACAATTTTGTTATTGTTGTATTATTATATTGTTTAAATGAGTGTTTTTGTGCTTTATGTGGAGTACTCGACATAAATAATTCATGTTTTGTTTTTTTGCAGCTCATCGAAGGTTATATACAGGCATAATCAGTTAAAAGTTAACTATTGGTAAGTAGTTACTGTATTTTTCCTATATATTAATCTACTCAAGGTGTTGAAATCAATTATCATCTGGATCAGAATTTTATGAAATCGTCAGTTGGATGGAAATAGCATTCCACTGAGGGACAAAGAACCATAAAATAGACAGAGTGCAGACATGGGGTGCAATACTAGACTAACAACAACCACATCCAGGCGTACACACAGTGGCCAAAATACCTCTGGTTTCGGGTCTACAGGCGAGGCTGCTTCCTCTGCCTGCAGCACAGGACAAGCCGGAGGGCAAAAAAAGGTCAGAGGAGGGAAAAAGGGGAGGTTAGGTAAGGTTAGTGAAAAGGATAATATTAGAGCAGTTAAAGGAGAGAAACCTTTTAGAGCACCTGAAAAAATAAATGGGGATTTACGAGCAAGTGAGGGGTCTCTTAACTACCTTCAGAGGTGATAGAAACCAGAGAGATTAATCGAAAGGATTAAGAAAATAGGGATGGTGAATACCAGTGTCAAACAAAAAGGAAGGTGAGGAAGTTATATGGTTTCATGATTTTTATCCTTTTGTGTGTTTATTGACCTCAATGTGGCAAGAGAATCATTGTTAGCGCTTACTCTCGACTCGTACCTTGAGTTCCAAAGTTTTGTTGCATGCTGAGATGCTCACGGCACGAATTTGCTCTTGACCTTGGTGCGGCTCTATGTCCTGGTCAGTGTCAGCCACATGGTCTTGGTCATGGTCCGGATAGTGGTCGTGATCATGATCAAGGTCCAGGCTGCCTTCTTGGTCCAGGTCTTCTCTGGACATGAACTGTGTTCGCTCACTCGAGCTTCGCTGAGATAACTGGTCCATACTGTTACCTAAAGTTGAGGCTTTGGTGCCAATAGAGGGAAAATGCAGTTTAGTGTCAAAGACAGCCACACATCGTCATTTGACATACAATAATATTTACTGTGGGTTATGTGAATACATTCACATTAAAAAAATGTTTTACTTTAGTACTAGTAGTTTAGTACTTTAGTACTTTTAGTCCATATTTTTTTTATAATGTAACCAGTAAAAAGCCAATTTAATTGATAATTGATTGATTTATTGGTCTAGAGGATTTTTACTTTGAGAGGATTTTGTAAATTTCTCATTAGTATGATTTATACCATTCTAGTTGAAAGAAAGAAACAGTAGGAGTCTTGTAATTCGGTTTTCTTTTTGAATTTCCTGTTTAAGTGAGTTCCAGACTTAAAAATTACTCTAAACATTGACGCTTAACCAAGAGAGATTCCTTCCTTTGGAAAATCAGAAAATATTGTATGCCTTGGAGGGTTTAAGGAGTAACTTGAAATCTTACCACCATCAATACTTCGGGACAGCAGGTACCGTTTGCTGACAGAGCGGTCAAACAGAGGAGCTGGCCTGTCAATCAAAGCGCTGGCCTGTCGTGTTTGGGCTTGAGTGCGACCACTGTAGCGGAACTTAGAGCCAATCACCAAAAAGCCCTTTGGTGGTGGCTCTGGAGAGACCAACCTGTAAAAATCATTGACTGAATATGTTGAAAATAATAAGACATTTAAGAAATTGATGCAAGATTACCAATACGCCAATCAGCAGTATGTCATCTTGCCCTAGTTGCTTCAAGACAAAATTAACCAGCAATCAATTCCACTCAATATGCAGCACTTTTAACGATATAATAATCGGTGACAAGGCCTGTCCCTAGTTGTTTTCCTGTGCCATGCTGCAGTGCAAAATGGATGAGTGACCTACCTGAAGAAAGTGTGGTGCTCAATGCAAACCTTCCACAGTCGCTTTGAGGCCCGATGGTTGGGCAATTTGAAGCCAATGGTGCTCTCAAACTGTTCATACTGAGCCGTGGGGGGAAGGAGTGATGGATGGTGGAGAGTGTAAAAAACAGAAAAGAAGGTGAGAGGAGCGAGTGTGGGAAAAGATGAAGGGACAGTGTGAGGGTAAGCTATGTTTACTACAGTGCAAAGGAAGAATCAATATCTTTCCAGTTGCCTTAGACATATTTTCTTTAGTGACGTCTAAGGTGCAAGTCCAGCCAACCTATGAATAAACACACTTTATCGGATGTTCAATGATTTGAACAGCACTATCATAGGTCTTAAAACATGACATTGACAGTTGTCTTTCCACGAAACAATAAACTGACTATCTAGGAAAACTCCCATTGGCTCATGGATAGGTACTAAGAAAACCCACGAAATGGTTTTGATTGTCATTATGACAATAATGTACTTTACAATGGGCATAAAGCATGAATAGCCCTTAAAATGAATTACAAAGTCACTGAGTGGGAAAAAAAGCTCACCATGCAAGCAAGCAAAATTTGTTTGTTAATTATAAATTGGGGCTGTCAAACGATTAAAGTTTTTAATCGAGTTAATTACAGCTTAAAAATTAATTAATTGTAATTAATTGCAATTAATCACAATTCAAACCATCTATAAAATATGCCATATTTTTCTGTAAATTATTGTTGGAATGAAAAGATAAGACACAAGACGGATATATACATTCAACATACGGTACATAAGTACTGTATTTGTTTATTATAACCGTAAATCAACAAGATGGCATTAACATTATTAACATTTTCTTAAAGCGATCCATGAATAGAAAGACTTGTAGTTGTTAAAGGATAAATGTTAGTACAAGTTATAGAAATTTTATATTAATACCCCTCTTAATGTTTTCGTTTTATTAAAATTTGTAAAATTTTCAATCAAAAAATGAAGTAGTAGCTCGCTATTGTTGATGTCTTTACACCATGCTCACTCCCCAAACCCATAAAATCATTTGGACCCAAGCGCCAGCAGAGGGCGCCAAATAACAAAAAACAAGTAACAAGCGGACATTACACTTCTGTCATTTTAATCTGAGCTGGCCATGTGCGTTAATTGCGTCAAATATTTTTACGTGATTAATTTTAAAAATTACCGCCCGTTAACACGATAATTTTGACAGCCCTATTATAAATATGTTCTTTGTTATAAAGTACAGATCTGTAAATAATGAATAGAGTGTTTTAAAGTTGTCATACAAAATGCAAAATAAATACAAATAAAATTAAAAAAGGGGGGGTTATATTTCATTTCTGTGATATTTGAACTTCTTTAGGTGTCGTATTGTACCTTGTTATTTCACACATTTTCTACATGGTTTATTGTTCATTAGATTTGCTGCTAACTGAGGCATATAAAGAACTCTTCCTTGTCACCTTTCCACTTGCTGTGGATTCGCCATGTTTTTTTAGCAGCCATCATCATGAGGCGTACCATTCTTCCAAAGTCAAGCATCTTGCAAAAAACATTCAAACAGTTGCTCGTATAGCTACCTCTCCAGGGCGGATCTTGATGTAGAAGTTGCTCCTCTTGTATGAGATCTTTAGGATCTTTGGCCAGGCAAAGCGGTTGATCCTTAGACGGTCTCGATAAATGAGCAGACCATTCGCACTCACGCCGAGCATTATGTCAATCCCCTCAGAATCCTAATCAGAATTGGTAGCATGCATGGGGAGGTTCACTCTACGGTATTCACTTTACACGTAACAGCCCAAATGGCTTATCTTTGTACCTTAGCCTGATGTAGGTCCACCCCGTACATTGACAGCTTCTTGGCATTTTCTAAGAAATTCACTTCTGCTTCTGCAGGACTCATTCCCCTACAATGGAATGGTCAAAAAAAAAACTTTAATCTGCTACATCCCACAATATAGCATTGGCAATAGGGTGAATCTGTGTACAGACCTATAGTTACGATGAAGCTCCATCACCCTTTCCTCCAACTCTCGCGTCTGGTTAGGGGCAAAGTGGAAGTCTGCAACATAGTCGGGCCCATGTTCTTCTGGCTCATAGTCACCGAGTTCAGCCTGAACAGTATAAGAGCCCAAGAGGGCATGTGTAACAAAAGAACAGGGCAGGCGACCGGACAGGATGTCGTCCCTCAACTGAAGGCACAAGTAGTACCTAAGGAGTGAAAAATACATATTAAGTTTGGCCTCCCGTCTGTTTAATTTCAAACCTTCACGTGGGTGCTACTACCAAATCGTATCGTGTCGTTATAACAGAATTCAGGAGACTTCAGCTCAAAGAATACACTTTTGCTAACTTACCTGTACAGTGGTACTTCTAAATACGATTTTAATTCGTTCCAGGACCTGGTTTGTAAGTCGAAATGGGGGAATGTCAAATGTCGAAATGTCAAGCAGGATTTTCCCGTAAGAATACATTATAATTCAATTAATTCGTTCCACAGCCAAAAAACCTACGCTAAATCCTTAATAATTACTGCAGGTACAATTACTAATATCAATTACACATAGCAAAATGGATAAATTAAAAAAAACAAATTGGATGGAATGGAAAATTTTTAAAAATATATATATATATATATATACTGTATATATACTGGACTGTCTCAGGAAATTAGAATACACAATATTCTAATTTTTTGAGACAGTCCTGTGTATATATACAGGACTGTCTCAGGAAATTAGAATACACAATATTCTAATTTCCTGACTGTCTCAGGAAATTAGAATATTGTGTATTCTAATTTCCTGAGACAGTCCAGTATATGTAGAAGGCAAGGCATACATGGAACGACATAACCAGGTAGCAGGCATAGTGTACAGGAACATCTGTGCCGAGTACGGACTGGAGACCCCAGAGTCAAGGTGGGCGACACTTCCGAAGGTAGTCGAGTACAACCGAGCCAAGATTCTGTGGGACTTCCAGATCCAGACAGACAAACTGGTGATGGCCAACCAGCCTGACATAGTGGTGGTGGATAAACATCAGAAAACAGCAGTAGTGATAGATGTAGCAATCCCGAGCGATAGCAAAATCAGGAAAAAAAGAACACGAAAAGCTGGAGAAATATCAAGGGTTGAAGGAAGATTTGGAGAAAATGTGGGGAGTGAAGGCAAGAGTGGTGCCAGTAGTGATCGGGACACTAGGGGCAGTAACCCCCAAGCTGGGTGCATGGCTCCAACAGATACCAGGAACAACGTCCGACGTCTCCATTCAGAAGAGCGCAATCCTAGGGACAGCTAAGATCCTGCGCAGGACCCTGAAGCTCCAAGGCCTCTTGTAGAGGACCCGAGCTTGAAAGGAGAGACCATACCACCCGGGTGGGCGAGACGACGATTATAAATATATACGATATATGCTTATATATATATATATATATATATATATATATATATATATATATATACATATATATATATATATATACACATATATATACAGATATATATACACAGTATATATCCTAACCTTCGCGAGTAGCCGGAAGGAGCCTCCATGGAAACGAAGGCTAGAGGCAAAAATCGGAACAACACGGAGAGAAGTTAGCCTCCTAACAGAGCTGAGCAAAGGCGTGAAACCTAAGAAACAAATGCCCAAGAAATACAGCAAGCGGTACACAGCTGAGGCACTGGAGACTGCTAAGCAAAGGCTCAAAGCCCTAGCTAGCCGCCTAAAGTAGGTACACAGGAGAAGTAGAGGCCAGGAGAATAAACACTATGTTCTCCAATAATCCAGCTAAGGTCTACTCTCAGTGGCAGGGTACCAACACCACAGCAGACCCACCCAGGGCTGAGACTGAACAATTCTGGAAGAGTATCTGGGAAAAAGAGGCGTCTCACAACACGAAGGCCCAATGGCTGGCAGACCTGCAGTCAGAACATCGCAACATCCCAGAACAAGGCCCAGTACTCATCACAACAGCAGACATCCAGACAAGTCTGTCCAAGATGAAGAACTGGACAGCTCCAGGGCCCGACAAGATTCATGCCGACTGGCTTAAGAAGCTAACTGCACTCCATGAACGCCTAGCAGCACAAATGAACCAGCTGCTGAGGTCGGGGACCCACTCTGAGTGGCTAACCCAGTACTTCTCAAATGGTGGGGCGCGCCCCCCCAGGGGGGCGCAGAGCGATGCCAGGGGGGGCGCGAGTGACCTCGGGGAACATGCTTTTTTTTTTTTTTTTTTTTTTTTTGCCGTACTAGAATAAAGTGTACTTGCACATCCACTCCGTGGGTGGCAGTGGCGCTCTCATTTTCAAAGTGCGTGCAGTATTTTTGAAGTAAGCAAGAGCACACGGAAGAGACTCATGCAGAGCTAGACTCACGCAGCGACCCACTGTCTTCTTCGGTTCTCACGTGTCCGGCCGAGAAGTGCCGTTTTCGGCTTGGGATCGTCACGACCACCGCCCTCACCTACGGTTCTCCCTCGGCCGCCGAGAATGCGCTTTTTTCGGGCCGTTTGCCTTTGACTTTTAATATAGTGGGAAATGAGGAAAGACCACTGTTTACTGAGTCTAAAAATGATTATAGCGGAGAAGCCAAATCAGTTAAGACGCCACTTAAAGACATTAGACCTCAATCTCATTGATAAGCCGCTTGATTGTTTTTCAGCAAAAATGTGCCGAATATTGCCAATTGTCACAATCGTCCCGCTTTGTCAGTGTTATATCAGTAAACCAGTGAGCACTGTGGTGAATCAGCGAAAATAAAAACTTTCCTTCTGTCCAAAGACTTTTTTCCCCCCTTCTATTCAGTCTTGTTTTTTTTCGGTCAAATTTTTTGGCATGTTGTCCTGAAGAGTAAATGTTTCTAATCAATTTGAATTTGTTATTATTTACTGATTTTATTACATTTTATTTTTCAGTATCAAATGGTCAAAAATGTACCTTGAGTGTATTTTTACAGTTTGGATGTGACTTTTTTTTTTTTTTTAATTTCAGGCAAATTGATGCGCGTTAAGTCTTTTCTGTTACAAGCAACACAATGTTAAAAAAAGTTATACTTTATTATAAGTTGATCTGTTACTTTTTTTCTTTAATAGAAAAAAAGGACACAATGTTAGGCTGAGGCGTACTTATAATAGTAATATAGACGAATGATACTATTTACAGTGGCGGCAGAGAGTTGGGGGGGGGCGCGAAACATTTACGTCTTCCTTGGGGGGGCGTAACAGAAAATAATTGAGAAGCACTGGGCTAACCCAAGGTCGGACAGTCCTCATCATGAAGAACCCCCAGAAGGGAACAGTACCATCCAACTATCGGCCTATCACCTGCCTCAGCACCACATGGAAGCTCCTATCAGGCATCATAGTGGCTAAAATGAGCAGGCACATGGAGCAATACATGCACGGGGCACAGAAAGGGATTGGCAATAACACCAGGGGAGCCAAGCACCAACTAGTGGTGGACAGGGCAGTCGCCAGGGACTGCAAAGCTAGGAGCACCAACCTGTGCACTGCCTGGATTGACTACAAGAAAGCCAGTGACTCAATGCCACACACATGGATACTGGAATGCTTGAAGCTGTATAACATCAACAGGACACTAAGGACCTTCCTCCAGAACTCGATGGGGCTGTGGAAGACAACTCTAGAAGCCAACTCGAAGCCAGTTGCACATGTGAGCATCAAATGTGGTATCTACCAAGGAGATGCTTTGTCACCCCTGCTGTTCTGCATAGGCCTAAACTCCCTCAGCCAGATCACCACCAAGAATGGTTTCGGGTACCGGTTCCGGAGTGGAACAACCATCAGTCACCTCCTCTACATGGATGACATCAAGCTGTATGCCAAGAACGAGCTTGTCATCGACTCCCTGATCTACCTCACGAGAATATACAGCAATGACATCGGGATGTCATTCGGACTAGATAAGTGTGGGCGAATGGTATCCAGAAGAGGGAGGGTGATATCAACTGAAGGGGCTGAACTACCTGAAGGCAACATAACAGATGTGCTGGACAGCTACAAATACCTGAGGATCCTACAGGCAAATGGAAACCATGAGGGAACAACTAGAAGGTCTGCCACAACCAAATACCTACAGAGGATGAGGCAGGTCCTCAAGAGTCAGCTGAATGGCAAGAATAAGATCCAGGCCATTAACAGCTATGCCCTATCAGTAATCAGATACCCTGCTGGCATGGTATCCTGGCCACTGGAAGAGATGCAGGCTACTGACATCAAGACAAGGAACCTTCTTACAATGCACGGAGGGTTTCACCCTAAGTCCAGCGTCCTGAGGCTCTACACAAAGCGGAAAGAGGGAGGCCGAGGACTAGTGAGCATCAGAGCCACTATCCAGGAGGAAACTACATCACTCCAAGAGTACATCAGGAAAATGGCACCCTGTGATGACCTACTCGGTGAATGCCTCAGGCAACAGAAGCCCAATAAGGAGGAGGACCCTGAGGAGCTATCATGGATGGACAAGCCTCTGCATGGTGTGTACCACCGACAAATTCAGGAGGTAGCTGACATGGGAAAAACATACCAGGGGCTGGAAAAGGCCTGACTGAAAGACAACACGGAGGCAGTGATCATGGCAGCACAAGAAGAGGCCCTTAACACAAGAGCAATAGAGGCCGGGGTCTATCACACCAGACAGGACCCCAGGTGCAGGCTATGCAAAGAGACCCCTGAGACAGTCCAGCACATCACAGCAGGGTGTAAGATGCTAGCAGGCGAGGTATACATGGAATGACATAACCAGGTAGCAGGCATAGTGTACAGGAACATCTGTGCCAAGTACGGACTGGAGTCTCCGGAGTCAAGGTGGGCGACACCTCCGAAGGTGGTCGAGAACAACCGAGCCAAGATCCTGTGGGACTTCCAGATCCAGACAGACAAACTGGTGATGGCCAACCAGCCTGACATAGTGGTGGTGGATAAACATCAGAAGACAGCAGTAGTGATAGATGTAGCAATCCCGAGCGATAGTAACATCAGGCAAAAAGAACACGAAAAGCTGGAGAAATATCAAGGGTTGAAGGAAAATTTGGAGAAAATGTGGGGAGTGAAGGCAAGAGTGGTGCCAGTTGTGATCGGGAGACTAGGGGCAGTAACCCCCAAGCTGGGTGCATGGCTCCAACAGATACCAGGAACAACGTCCGACATCTCCATTCAGAAGAGCGCAATCCTAGGGACAGCTCAGATCCTGCGCAGGACCCTCAAGCTCCCAGGCCTCTGGTAGATGACCTGAGCTTGAAAGGAGAGACTAGACCGCCCGGGTGGGCGAGACAACAATTTCGATATATATATATATATATATATATTTTTTTTTTTAACCTGTCCTGTTCAGCTGCTTGACACGGAGAATGGAGATCAGAGTGTCCGATTAATCTGATCAGTTTTAATGTATCACATAGGAGTATGACATACATCCATTGACGTACCATTCAACGTACCCCGTTTATTAGGCGAAAGTAGCGAACAGGAAGGGGGTTATGAAAAGAGGGAGACAGAAAAAGCAAAAACAATAACAAGAAAACATTAAACGCCTACTCTAACTAGCTATGAATATGTTGGTGCTATTGTTAGCTAGTTGTATTTCTGTTTGACACCAAGTGGGGGGCCTGTAACCAAGGAAAGGGGGTGGGGGGGTCTGAGAGATAAGTTATTGGGAGGGGTGAAGTGTACTTTAAACAGCCATGTGGTCTAGAACCCAGTATTTGTGTGAATCCGTTGCGAGTGTGAGTACGTTGGCATCCTATTCTATGCTATCTCATCGCTAATCCTGACACCAAGGTTTTCTACTTGAGTGTGTCAAATTTCACCTAGTGATGCGTGACTCCCATCTAACATGTGATTGTCCCGCAGACGAGCGGAGATGCCGCGTGGGTGCTACCCCAGGGCCATCCCTTCCTCAGCTAATTTAGGTGGGGTGGGGTGCGAGCCAGCGCAGCCCATCCCTCCTCCTGCAGCCCCCAGCAAAGGGGCCATTGTCACCCCCCAAGGAATCCAGGGTGGTCTCCCGAGCCACCCGCGCCCCCATCAACCGGCCTTCAGGAATGGGAAGAGGGGAGACATCCAAAAATTCCCACGACCACTCCCGCCGCCCAGCCCACAAACCACAGCCCACCCAACCGGCACGGCATATCGCAGGACACCCAACAGCCCACCAAGCCCATGTCAAGGCCCCCCGCCGAAGCAGGCGAAATCCAGCTGACCCATCAGCCTCCAGCCAGCAACCCGTGCCGGAGCGCAGGGCGGATACCCAGGCAGAGAAGAGAGGGGAAAGAGGAAGCAGGAGAACGGCAAGAAGCCCCTGCAGAGCAACGCAAGATCGAAGCCCCGACCTCTCCTCACTCCCGCCCAGGCAACCCAGGCAGAGAGAAGGCCACGAGAGCCAAGCTATAGAGAAAAAGTGTGGGACCCACCTACCACCCTATTACTTTGGCTGCCAGGTCCCCAACTGGCAGCCAAAGTAGTGGGTGGGTAGTGCAGCGTATGCATTAAAATAGGAGAGCTCGGCTTGTGGAAGTGGGATCGCTGCATGGAAATTCTACCCAGCTGCCCGTCCCACCGCCCCTTGCTGGAGCTTCTCCGTGGAGTATGATGTGTGTGGTGCGTTAAAAGAAGTGCGGGAATGGCGGGGCCTGCTGACAGGAGGTAACCATGATGTCAACACACACACACACCCAAACAGGTCCCATCCATCCCACAACCTTGGTGTGTGTGATGCATTAAAATCAAGGGGGACCCGGCCCGGGACTGTATGGCCTCGTCCTGACTCTCACCGGAGGCATGAATGAGCATGTAGGTGCCAGGGTGAAAGCTATTTACAGTGCAAAGTGAAGAGTGCCTGAATTAAGAGGCAGGCTCCCGCAGGTGTGGCCTCATCCGCCAGAACCACCGGCCGCAGGGCGGGGGAAGCACAGGGCCCCGATCAACCTCCGCCCTAGACCACCCCCAGGGCCCCCACATCCGCCCACTCATCCCACCGACGCCTGAGCACCCACCCTGTAACCCGGACAGGCGCCGGAGACCAGAGGATATCCACCCCATCAGCGGGGGACAACAAGCCCCACCCCAGGTCCCTTGGGCCCCAGGAGGCCCCGCCGACGACCCCGCTGACAGAAGGGCAGTGGCACCCGCCGCAGTCCGGGAGAGACGGACAGGGCCAGAGACAGGCCAAGAGGAGGGAGGTGCGACCACCCCACCCACCCCAGGGTCGGGAGAGATGCGGGGTATGACACTAGGGAGCACCTCCCCAGGACCCGATATGAGGAGACGTGGCCCAAGCTGGGCCGACCGAGGAAGGCACTGTGGCCGCTGCCAAACAAAAAAAAAACTTTGGTAACACTTTACAATAAGGGTCTCTTAATTAACATTAGTTGAGGCATTTTTAGACAATAAGTAATGTTTAAGTAACAATATAATAATTAATATAATTGCTTATCTAACATTTATTAATATATTAATTAACATTAGTTAAAGCATTCGTTAATGCATTAGTTAATGCATAACCAGATGGTAACTAATGGTTTAGTAAAATTAAAAATTTATTTAGGCCTATATAGGGTTAGGGTTTAGGGTTAGGGTTTGTCAGCTTAAACATTTATAATTTTTTAGTTAAGGGAAACATGTGCTACACTTTACAATAAGGATCCAAAAAACATTCAGTAATGGTTAATTAAGGTTAGGTAATATTTATGAGGTACGTTCACGTGAAATGATACCATACTTAAGGCTAGGTTAGCAGCACCCAAGGAGTCACAGAGCAATGTTTCTCATTTTAAAATAACAATCACTTCCAAGAACCAGTATACATTGATAACTATTTATTAATGCACTAATGTATAGTATGTATTATATATTATGACCTAACCTTAAGTATCGTATTATTTCACGTGAACGTATCTCACAAGTATTACTTGTGATATTACCTTAATTAACCATTAATTAATGTTTTTTTTATCCTTATTGTAAAGTGTAGCACATGTTTCCCTTAACTAAGAAATTATAAATGCTTAAGTTAACAAACCCTAACCCTAAACCCTATATAGGCCTATACGTATATATTTTTAATTATACCAAACTATTAGTTACTTTCTGGTTAGGCATTGACTAATGCATTAAATAATTTTAATTAATATAATACTAAATGTTAAATAAGGGATTATATGAATTATTGTAATGTTACTTAAACATTATTGTCTTAAAATGGATTAACTAATGCATCAACTTAATGCATTAACTCATGTTAACTCATTAATATACTGACAAATGTTAGATAAGGAATTAAGTGAATTATTGTCGTAATACTTAAACATTAGTTATTGTCTATAATGCATTTACTCATGTTAATTAAAGGGCCCTTATTGTCACCTTAACATAGAGACTGACGAACAGTTGGGGTAGAGACAGTGGGTGCATGTGGATTCGATAAGCCGTGTTTTGTCCAATTTAGCAAATGAATCAAATACACATTTCATACAAACAGATTATGAAAAAAATAAGGAATAACACGCATTTTTATTGTCACCTTAACTTACTGGCAAACGTAGGTCAGAGGGAGGAGACAGCGAATGTGTAGGTAAGTGGGGGCGGGGCAGTGAGCTGCCTTGTCTAGCCAGGTCACATACATGCACACCTTGCTTATAATTTTCTGTCATTTCCTTCTTAATTTCAATGGTAAGCATGATCTTTTTTCACCATGTGCACTATACAACACTCACCTGCTGGGAACCCATGTTGATTTCTATCACAAGAAATTCTTTGTGCGTCCTTCATGCGGTAAAACAATGAACTTGCGACGCTGTGATAAATCGTATTTCGAGCATGTCGTCATGTGTCGAGACAAATGAGTTAAACTTTATGTCAGATGTCGAAAGGATTGTATGTCGATGCGTTCGTATGTCGAGGTACCACTGTACAGTATATGCATATTTTTGGAATCAGAAGTAAAGAAAATGATGAAAGTGTCATAGAAATTGCATAAAAAGAAAGAAAATGTGTCTTGTATTTTTTCTGTTTTTGTTATGACTGGAATTTTGTTATCAGGATGCAGAATTTTTTCAATTGTTCCCCATTCCGTTCCCATATCCTTATGATGCTTGTGGGAGTGCGGGAACAATGGGCAGAAGCCGGGATGTACCCTGAACTGGTTCAATTGTAATTATTGCAATACATTTATGTGGGATTTTAGAGAGGGGTGTGAGGGGAGTGCTAAAAGGGGGTCTCAAAAAGGGGGTCATTAGACGTAGGTCCATGCCTGGCTAATATAGTTAATAAAATTTTTATGAAGCGTATGGAATGGATTACTTCCAAAGTTTGTTCAAGATTTTTTTTCTCTGTTTTGGTCTGAAATCTGAGGTTAACGAGCAGCTGCACAGCAGCTTTGGTCCAACTTCGAACTTCAGCTGTACTGTATATCGTAAAGAAATAAATTATAAGCAAACTTCCATGCATGGACAACCAGTAGTAAACACTGGCGTTTTGTCCCATAGAAATTGCATCACAGACTGGTTTCTGTAATCTTAATTAGATCAGACGTTACAGTAAAATAGAAGACTTATGTCACTTTCAGCTATTGGCTGAATTTTTCTTTACATTTAAAAAAATAATAAAATCCCTGACCAAAAACAATCGCACATTAAATCCATACCGATTGTCCTGCAGAATAGGAACCTGTCAGCTCAAGAGGAAAAAGTCATAAATATTCCCACCAATCATGCCAAAAGTTACAACCAACCTTTGCTCTGGGGCTGAAACAAACTCCAGTGAGATTTCCTGTGTGTTCAAATAACGAGTGCTTAGCGAGCTGCTTGGAAAAAAGATCTTGTCTAAACATAGCCAGTAATTTAAACGGCATGGTGTTTGAACATTTCGAAAATGTCTCAATAATGTTCCCTTTTTAAAAAACCATTATTTTAAGAAATTTCGTAGTGATTATAACCAATTATTCACATACTCATATTTTCAGTCTTATGCCATGTATGGATCCAATCCCAAAATAATATTAATAATATATAACAAATACACCAGTTTTCAGTGATTTCACTCCAGGACAAAAGAATGTGGACCTAAAGGACTGTCAACAGCAGACAAGCTGATCTGATATTTTTCCTTCACCCTACATCACACAGTGACACCTACACCCAACACACACCCCACACACGCGCACACACACTCCAGTTGCAACCTGCTTCTATTCCAAAATGCAAGTTGCTCGTTCTCCTTGTATTGACTTTCTTCGTTGCGAAATCAACTACTTGTCAAGGGAGAGTGAATTGGCTTATCTGGTAATGGTTGCCCTGTAATAGCCAAATGGTAAACTACACATTGGCTGTGTCATGTGGCACTCATCCTAATTCGAAACTTTAATAACTCTAGTTTGAAACCCTAACCTTGTTTTTACAACCAATTTTGGAACCCCGTTTTAAAGTCTAATTTTATTCCTAAACCTGGGTTTTAAACACAATTTTGGAATACTAAGCCTAGTTTGAAAACTTTATTTCAAACCCTTACTCTGATTTTAAACCCTACTTTGTAACACGATGCCTAGTTTGAAACCCTAAATTGGAACATTATACCCTGTTTAAACCCTTAATTTGGAACCCTAACACAAGCTTTTAAACCCCACTGTGCAGAACAAATGGAGGTACCGAATTGTATTTCAGGTAAGAACCCAAATTTTATATTTAAAACGGAAAAAGAGAAAAATAGATTTGCAAATCTTCAGCAAGCTATATTTAAATGAATATACTACATTAAAAGACAATCAATGTTTCATGCTCGAAATGATGAATGTTATTGGTTTAATTTGTTTTGTTTTTTTGTGCTAATATTCACCCTATTTAAATTTGATGCCTGCGACACATTCTAAAAAAAGCTGTGACAGAGGCAGCAAAAGTCAGGGATAGTTATGGAATAATAAATAATACGCTTTTGGATCATTGCAAAGGTGAATAGGTTAAATGGAAACGGAAAGTGGGAATAAAAGTAGCAGCCATGAAAATCTCTGTAATTCACAACCAGTGTTGTTTTCGTCAACGATGACGATAACGAAAATATTGCCTCAACGAACAAATATTTCATGAATGAGTCACGATGACGCGCTGAAAAAGTGTCTTGGGAGACTAAAACATAACAGTTAATAATGGATGCCAGTTTTCGTCTGATGACTCGAGACCGGGATGAAAATTTGCCATAGTTTCCGTCATAAAATTCACAATGTGTGATATTTTCTTATTGTATGTGTAGTTAGAACGCATTTTGCGGTGTGTGGTAGTGTCACTCATGTGACGTACTGTACTCCCCGCCGCCCCCTCACCCCACACGCAGGCTTAAGCGTGTGCCCATTCCATGCTCCTTTTGTGAAAAACGTGTCAGGTGGTCCTCGGTAAGTTTTGTTTTTTTATCTTGGCTATGCCATGTTGCTTTAGCCTTTAAAGGTCTGTGCTGAGTGATCATCACACACTTAACTGAGTTGTAGCGTTAGCATAGCATTCGCGTTAGCATTAGCATTTAACACGGTGACTCGCTGTCTTTTTAAACACTTGAAAAACATTTTACATACAGTTCATAGCGTCCAGGTTAGTTTAATTAATTGCAAATAATGTGCTATTTTCCTGCTGAGTGTGTATTATCATCATGAAAATAGTGATGTCCTTATAGACTCCTTTTGTTGTTGGAAACCTTTCACTTGTTTATTTATTCATGGACTAAAACTTTTGAAGTTCATAAACAAAAACATTTTAAGAATTGTCGACTAAAACTGCACGAAATTTGTCTGAGTTTTCGTTGACTAAAACTAGACGAAGACGAACACATTTTGAAAAGACTAAAAAGACTAAAATAAGACTAAGAAGTATTTTCGTCCAAAAGACTAAGATGGCCGCCAAAAACAAGACTGTTCACAACTAGTGATAGGGTGAAGTTCACCACTTTGTTAAGAACTAAGTGAGAAAAAACTTAAAACATTATTGAATATTATACAGTAATTTGGGGAGTTCCTCATCTGTAGTCCATAATGTCGTCAAAAAATTCAAGTAAATCTCTGCAAGTAAAGGGAAAAATAACTTTTAATGCTCATGACCTTTGAGCAGCTAGTGCCTGCTTAAAAAATGGCATTAATTTGTAATAGATATTGCCATATGGCCTCTCGTTGACTTCAGAAAACTATTTCAGGCAACATTTAGGACATTCTAGGAAAGCAAGTTATAACTGTACTTCTGTCACATGCAAGGTAATCGGTAAAAAACAAAAATTATTTTGGTAATTGGTTGTTCATGTGACTTTATTCTTTCCATTAGTGGAAGCTTTTCTTACATCTGCAGTGCATAAAACATACAAATACCAAAGTTAAACTCTTCTACGGTACATTTAATTTTTTGGCAGGTGACTCTTATTGACAATTTGCTGGGTTTTGCATTTCTGTCCAACCAAAACCATACTACATACTTTTTTAGTTCATATTTATTACTATTTTTTTCCAGGAAATGAGCAGTTGAGGAAAATTTACGGCAGTGTATCTTCTACCATGAGCATTAAGATTGGATTTCCTTTACGATTAAGAGGAGTCATTCATAGCAATGAATAATTACTAACAGCTAAAAGGAGATCATATGACAAAAATAATGTGAACTATCTTGGCCATACAAAGTTTATTGTTCCACCATTTTCAATACTGTTTCTTCTGTTCAGGGTCAGTCGCATGTTATTTATTCAACACATTTTTCTTAGCTACGGAATAAAGGTCGACTGATATATCGGCCGGCCCTCGGCCGTTTAAAAATATAAAAAAGGAATATAAAAATAAATAAAATAGGATTTTGTTGAGGTATCTGTGTCGGCAATTGTGGCCGCCGCTCGACTGACGGTAGGACCTTGGACAGACCCTGCAATGCCAAGAGCCTCCACGAGTTAATGTACTGTACCTCCAATTTTGGCTCAAAGTTGTGTTGTGCCTGCAAATGAGGAAATGACACCGAGTAAAGTTGAAAATAGTCCGCTCATGGGTGGTCATGTAATCGTGAAGTAGTGGGTGGAACTGAAAGTCCCGAAATGTACGTTATGTATGTGTCCTGCCAACCAGGCATTTGACAATAACGTGTGATTTTTTTCCAACCCAGTCTCTTTATTAGGCGTGACTGACACAACAATCGGCAAAAAGTGGCAAAAAGCTTTCCGCTCGAGGGCCAAGTGTCACGGCAGCAGTACAGGGGCAACTGGGTTACAAGTAAAAGTAGCGAGTTGATGTGGGGAAAATGTGAGCATGTAGAAAAGAAGTTAACGCTGCAGGCCCAGCTCCACAGCCAATGTCTTATGTGATGCTGAGTGGCGGCTACAAGGGAAGTTAGGAGTTGGTGGCTACTTTTTTGCTGCTGCTCAACTCATCGACAGCCGCCTTTCGAGTGCCGCTCAAACAAGCTTCTCGTGAGTATGCAAAACGTTAGCACCAAGAAGTTAGCATGCAGATGGACTGCAGATGTGCTGCAGGCTTTAGTTGCTGCACCAGGGAGAGGTGTGTGAGCCTTTTTGGGTTTCAAAAAGTTCCTGTTTAACGCGGAGAATGGCCAAAAAAAGTCCGACAACTGTGGGACCATTGGACCGACGAGGAAGTGAGTAAACTACGCGTTTTATATTATTTCAAATACTGGGATCATGGCACACGTTTTAATAGGGAGGTGGCTTGCATTTTGTGGGTGACAAAGGTCCTTGTCAGAGAAGGCCACTTGGCGGACGACCGGCGGCTTGTCACATACTATGGTCCCTTCTAGACATGTGCAGATGACCGGTTTCAAGGTATACCGTGGTATGAAAACGTCAAGGTTCTTAAACATTTTCCGTCACACTGTCCCTAAGGTATTAAGTATTTTTTATGTCCCCAAAATGCATAGAGAAATCCCTCGCTTGCAGCTGCAAGGTAAAAACCTCCCCCACCAGTTGTTCCTCAGTGTCAGTGATTCAGCTGTGCAACACGATGGCTGAAGGCGGTGAAACTCCTGAACTTTTTTTTCTCCCCATCGAAGAAAATGAAATCGCTGGTATGGGAATACTTCAGCTGGATATTTCAAAGTAACAGATTTTAGAGCTGTATTTGCAATACCATGGTACCATGAAACCGTGATATTTTGGCGTAAGGTTATCAAACCATCAGAATCTCATACTGGAACCTGCCTAGTCACTTCCACCCCCTCGGTCTTCTTAGACTGGCCGCCAATAGACCACTATCCTTGGCTTTGGCTCGGGCAGCCCTTCACTCCGACGTCAGCCGGTTTGTCCACCGAGAATGCGCTATTTTCAGCGTTCATTCCCCTCTGTCCCCTCTCTGCCTGCCCGTCGGAGCCACAGCAGCACAATGAGCTGTAACTTGCTCGCCGCCAGGGGCTGGCCGATTGGTGAAGACAATCAACCCTGCCGCCGTGTGTGACATGATTCGGGGTAGTTTTGTATAATTTTTCGTTTTCGAAAGGCGAGAATAAGACTCGGTTCACGTTAGCATAACAAAGCTGTCACTCCTCCCGTTTTGTTTACGCTCTTTCCTCCGTCTCCGAAGCAGGGGCAGGGAAATGACAAAGGCCGGACTAACTCCAGTGGCATAAAATACCGCTCGGGAAAGGAAGAAGTTGGCCATTTTGACCATTATGCAGTAATTTTGCCCTGTCGTATTGAATAAATGTCTTTTTAATATTTCATATTCCATTTAGCACAAAGCTGTTATTTGTCATGAATATAGCATTTATTTAACAATTGGGGAAAAATACTTAGATAAAAAGATCCTGTAAAAATATTCGAGTAGAGAGATTGAAACAATCATGACATTTTGCTGCTCTGTGTCGCATTTTCCTCGTTCTGAATCTTCCCCCTCAATGGGCTGAATTCTAAATCAGATGAAATCATTACCCTGCTGACGTAATCATCCAGCTGGGGACGCTAGAACGCTATAATGACAGGCGGGGCTAAACGGCAGAATAAAAGACTAATTTCTTGTCATCTGCGCTTTGCCAAATTGTTGTATATGGTCGAATCGTCTCCAAATATGATTCTAATTCACATAATATTGTTATTTAAGTTTTTTTTTTTATGTTGGCACAGGCACTTTAAGTACCATAGTATACAGTAAGTACGTGTCCATTTTAGTGCACTAGCACAAGCGAACACAGTGGCGGTGGCAAACCAAAAGTAATTCACAGTTAGCGAACACGCTCTATTTTTTGCATAGTTTGCAATATTTTATCTAATGCAGAAGTTATTCAAAGTACACAAATGTTAGAGCAACTCCCCATAGTTTGCCTCGCTTGCCTGATTTGGTGTAGAAGGGAATGCATAATCAACTAAACAGTGTGCATGACCTAGCCAATAATTTCATGCAGAATAGTAAGCTATGTAACATTGCACATATTTGATTTAATGGGCAAAAAGCAAAAATATTGATGACATAACTGTATTGTAACTGTATGTATTACTGTATATATACACTTTTATTAACAATTAAATAGCATCAATATTGCAAAACAAATGAAACAGTTATTTAAAGAAGAGTTGTTTATTATTTTTCCCCCCACCATTGTTCATAAATAGCACAAACTGTTGCTATTTTTTTTTTATTAATATTAACAATTTGCTCCCTGAATACATTATTGAAGTATTTCACACAGACAGTGTCAGGGTGACAAAGTGCAGTATTTGTGGCAACACTGTTAGCATAGGAGTATATATTTATTTTTTTTATTTTTTTTAAATAAATAAATAAAAAAAGATTAAGAACTTAATAAATGACAGTTTGTATTATATATAATGTTATGTACAGGGTGTCCACAAAATCTGGGTACATAGGGGATAAACACATACTTTTAGAAACATTTTTTTTCTCAAAAAAGAAAAAAAAAATCCCATGTACCCAGACTTTGTGGACATCCTGTAATTCTGTGTGTAGTAGTGTGCTTTGATTGTGTTATATCTGTCTTTCAGTGATACTTGAAGTCAAAATGTCAAACGAAAATTTGCAATGAAACCATTTTTCATGTTAATATTAGATTTTTTGGGTGAACCTATTAAGTTAAAGAAGCTTGAAATAGTGAAACCAGTGCTTTTCAAATAGTGGGTTATGACTCCCTGTGGCTCGCGAGTAACCCTTGGGAACATGCGTGTTTTTGTTTTTTTGTTGTTTTTTTTTGGCCCTACTAAGTGTAATTGCATATCCACTAAACAAGGGGGGGCACTGTCGTTGCTATGGCTTAGACCTTTTTTACATCAAGCAATTTTTTATTGCCTTTCAAAAAAAGTATATAGGCCTAAAATATCTAGTTACAAAATCAGTTTTGGATATCGTCATCGACCTTTGAAAATCCCGTATCGGTCGACCTCTACTATGGAACAATTGTTCAATCTTTGGTTGGCAATTTACAAAACATTAATCAAGGGATTAAAAAAAAAAAAGAATATTAATTTGTTAAACAATATTAAGCTATTTCAATAAAGAAAAATCAAGTGTTTTCAACCTTAACTTGGATTATGAGTGGCCAATACTTTGACAAACTGCAATTTCTCCTTCCTTGTCATGTCCCGTCACATAAATCTAAGTCCAACTGACTTTCTTGTGTCCCTTGCGAATTTTATAAGTAATATAAATTGTGTTCTACTTTTATTGTTGATGGTGATTTATTTTCAATATTGTCCTAAGCAGCCAGGACAAAGACGTGTGTACTGCTCTCCAAGTTCTAGTTCCAATACGGTCATCATCACACACGTAAGGAGTTGATTTAGATGCTCACAAAGCTTTAACTCCCGTGAGACTTGCTGAGGTCTGACGTATGACCGCTGTGCAACCTCTTTTTGATATATTTTCCCAGGTAGATTTAAAAGTTGTATGACTCCACAGGCAATTGATTTTTAAGGTTCCACATTTTTTTCCACAAAATTTCTTTGAATTTGAGTATTTGTTACACTCTAAAATACTTTCATAACTTCATCGCACATTTAGACATGCACATTAGTCATTCAACATTTAGGGTCGATCAGGAACCTCAAATATGATTCAGTGTGCAAGTACAAAAGATTAAGAGGGATTTGAGATTTAGTCACCCAACTGATACATAAATACAGTAGCATATTGTCATCGTCATTTGTCTCCGCATTCTTAGATTTAAACAAGTATCACCCACTTTGGAACTAATTCAGATCTTGAAACTGTTTCAGAACTCAAAATTCAATGTCAATTTTCAAGTTTGAACACTAGATCATTTGACTGTCCTCATCTAGGGGGAATTGGACTTGGGCCTCAAGACAAAGGTTTGTTTTCTCTATGATTTGAATTTACACTAATATTATTTTCAGTATAGCTGTGAGACGAATTAACCTAACCATATCCACTGTAAGTTCTTTTGTTCAAAAGTACTACTCAGTACAGCTCAGCTTTTGCTAATGGACAAAGACATGAAACTACTACGACTGTAGATTTCAGACTAACCTGGTGATGTCTTCAATCAGCACTGATGGATCTGGGGGGTAGAATTTAACAGCGAATCCCAAAATCCAGGAGCCAACTGTGAACAGATTAGCAACAAATTATGCAAGTTGTTTTTTTTAATTCAACATGGACAGCTGGCCACATTTATAAGAGCGGTGCTCCTTAATTTACCATTTGGATGGTTAACTTTTTGAAAAACTTGTTGAAAAACAGCTGCCCTGTTGTTTGGATCTTGCCAAAATATTGCAAAGTGAATTTATTTACGTACACAGTTGTTGTCAATTATTGGAAATGGATGAATATAAACATCGATTAAGACCATTCTAGGCCAGATTCACCAACATGATGGTTCTGTTCTGCCACTGTACATTTACTGTATCTTGTTCAAGATGCCAGACATCCCAAAAAACTGGCAAAGAACAATTTCAACAACATAATTTTATTACAAGCCTACATTTGGGCATAGGTTCTGGTAGTTCTTTTCCAAGCATGGTCTGAAAAGGGGAAGAGCATAAATACTTTCCAGTTGTAAATGATTTAATATAACCTTTATAATACCTACAATGGGGAAATTTGTGTCGTTTCATCAGTAATAGGAGAGACAGGAGATAAAAGAAATAGCATGCAAGGAGGATTTAACAATTGTACAGTACATATGCTTAAGCACAATACCATAATATACTGTACACCAGCCAAACATTCACTCAGTGTAGATTACATGCACATGCACACAAACCAATTCGCACACACATATATGTGTGGGCGCATATAGTCTCCGTCTTGATAACTTACCCCGAATTTGCTTTTTAATCTCCTTGGACGGATCCAACCAATGCTATTAAAGATGGGGAAAAAAAGAGACAATGGCTTTTTGAGAGATTTGACCTCAGCAAAATCCTTCACAGTTATACAGTATTTTCAAGAGCTATGTTGAGAGCTCCTGTTTGCAGACTCCTCATGCTTTCCCGAGTTAAAAAGGAAGATTGGTCTCGATAAATGACAGGAGGCATCAACATCAGGGCTATGAAGTCTGGTCAAATGCAATTGATTCTGTTTTAAGTCGACAGACGCTTTCACTGGTCTCTGTCGACTCAGAACATTTTTTTTTTTTTTTTTCAAAAAGGCTTTTTAATCCTATTTGAAAAGTCTGAATCAATGTTTTTTTTAATGTTTTGAGAATAAACTTCTTGGGAAGTTTACAGTCACAGCATGAAGTCAGCCATTGATGTTCTAATTACGATTATATTTAGACCATGATCTTTACATTAAAGGTGCACAATGTACGATTTCCACTTCAGTTATTCATGTAATGGCTGTAATATTTCAATAGACATTAATGAGACATGCTTTTTGAAATACGTAATATCACACACGGTGGCGGGGGTTGATTGCCTTCACCGATCAGCCAGCCCCCAGAGGCGAGAAAGTTTCGGCTTGTCGTTTCCTTCCTGCAGCCCCGGCAGGCAGTCCCGCCGGACTCAGGGCAGTGTCCAGCGGGAGTGCTCGTCACCAGGGACGAAGTAGGGGAATAAACACCAAAAATGGCGCATTCTTGATGGACAGACCGGCCGACGTTGGAGAGCGTGGCTGCACGCGAAGAGGGCTGGGGGGGGGTGGAAGTCTCGACACAATCGAGAACCAGATAGAAGAGCAGGGGGCTCCCAGGGCCCAAGCCGAGGATAGCGCTCTCTAGGCGGGCATGCAAAGAGGGCCGAGGGGGGTGGAAGTCTCGACTCAATTGAGAACCGGAGACGAGAGCTGGGGGCTGGCCGGGCCCAAGCCGAGGATAGCACTCTGTAGATGGGCATGCAAAGAGGGCCGATGGGGGTGGAAGTCTCGACACAATCGAGAACCGTAGACAAGAGCGCGTGGCTGTCCAAGCATGGGCGCTCCTGCCTTCATCGGCCGGCGACCATGGTGTGCGACAAGCCGCCAGTTGTCGGCTGAGGGAGGCGGGCACTCCCTCCTTCTTGGTGGACAAGACAGGGAGTATTGTCACCCACAAAATGCAAGCCACCTCCTTATTAAAATGTTTGCCATGATCACAGAATTTCAAAGAATATAAAACACGAAGCTTACACACTTCCTCGACCGTACAATGGTTCCTAGATTGCCGGACTTGTTGTGCCCATTATTTGTGGTGAACAGGTTTTCTTGGAAAACCAAAAAAGCTCACACCAATCTCCCTAGTGTAGCAACAAAAGCCTGCAGCACATTGGGCTGGGCTGGCGTGACACGAAAAATAAACAAATTAATCCACGAAATCAGCTGAATCCGCAGTCCTTCTGCATACAACAGAATGGCTGTACTAGTATAGTGGAGATAATCTTATCCTCTGACATCAAATCTGCCTTCTTCCTCAACCCGAGACTCTAGCCGGAAATCACTTATTTTAATGGCGCGGGATTCAAAGGAATAAATAAATTCATCGCTTATTATTGCTTATGTCTCAACACTTGGACAATGAAGTCTCCAGTTAGCCTCATTGCAGGTTTTTTGAAAGTGGACTGTAATTGAATCAGCCTCTCGGTTTTAATAGAAACACGCATGGCAAACAGTCATCACAAATCTTTCCAAAAGTGTGTGAATACACTAGTGAGACCTTGGCATTGTCGGGGTCGTGGAACGTCAAGCCAAAGTAGTCCCTCTCCAGCAGGTTCAGATGGCCACACACCATATCCAGCAGTGTTTGGCCCTTGGCAAATTTCTATCAAACACACATACGTAAAAAGAAACACATAAATATATATAATTAAAAGTACAATAACATACCGTGAATGGGTGGGGGATGCAATGTAGATGGGGTCTAAATATGGTTAATGTATGCCAATAATGTACATCATAAAATACTAAAAGGGGTCATGTTGAAGTGAAACATCCACTAGATGCTCATTAAATTTTTAAGGCTTACAGTATTTATTGATACATCAATAGAGCACAGGAGTCACAGACAAATTTTTAGTCATTGTGGACATTTCCCAATACAAGCGAGTAACCTAATGCTTAACACCATAAAGATTCAAAGCTGTGACTGCCCCCTGTTGAGTGGGAGTGCTGACACTGTGTGGGTCCATCAGGCAAGGAAACAAGCATCAATGGCTAAACAACAGAGTGTACCTTTAATTAGGCCTTTTGGATGTGAAAACAAGCACTCTGTTGGATGCACACAGAATTACGCACGCACGCACACACAAATGCATCTCCTTAGGCAATCCGGCTCCTATGGCGACAAAGCAGCCAAGCAGCTGTTACCATAGAAACAGGAGTAAAAGGTCCCTTGTGCCCTCTTCCACGCCATCCTTCTCTCTTTGGTACGTAAAGCAGTGAACACAATCAGAAAAAAAAGCTCAAAATACTGATTGTTATTTTTATCAACGCCTCAATGAAGAAGAATTTGGCTGTATTGCTACTGGGCTCCTCCAGCAGTTTTAAAGTAGTTATCAAATTATTATTTTAAAGCAACAATTTGACCGCAGTAAAATAGAACAACTATTCGGGGAGACACAATCATGAGACATTCAAGATTTCATTTTTACTGCCTGGTTTAAATATACAACTGCACATTTATTTTTTTAAATGTCTCACGCCAGTTAATATGTCAGTTAATGTGAAAAGGTTCTCAAAAAGCCTACTTAGAAAATTAAAAACAAAATAGGAAAAGGAATGTACGCCCTTCTTAAAAATGTTTTGAAGTCAACATTTTCTGGTCATTTAACAGAAATGACATGTTACCAAATTAAAGCTTATCCTAGCTAGTCCACCGGTATTGCAGACCAATCAGCTGGGAGGTTCCTGGTTCGCCGTGGCAAAAACGGTGAGTCAGCAATGCCCTATTGAACATGAATGCTATGCTAACATTACAAGTTACATTTAGTGTGTGATGATCACTTAACACGGACCTTTAAAGGCTAAAGCAACATTGTATGTTCTCTCTTGCCAAGGTAAAACAACGGATAATATTGTGTGTGGACACTGATGAGTTGGGGAGGTGGGGGGTGCAGGCTGACTACACATAACATTTCCGTCACATTCTCGTCTCCCTCTCGTCTCATCAGACGAAAACTGGCATTCGTCTCGTTTTGTTTAAGTCTCCTAAGACACGGTTTTAGCTCGTCATCGTCACGTCACCGTCTGTAAAAAAATTGTTTATCAACGAAATATTTTTGTTATAGTCATCGTTCACAAAAACAACACAGCGTCAATGAAGTGGCTTCATTTTTAACCACGCTCTTTTAAATTTTGATAAATAATTTGAATAAATACACGAAACATAATTAAGGTTTTAATTATTTTAGTTTGTTTGTATGCATGTATATGTGATACTTGTTTTTCTTTTTTTTTTTTTTTTTTTCTTTTTTTTTTTTTTAAAACCTGTCCTGTTCAGCTGTTTGACACAAAGAATGGAAGTGCCCGGATCAGGTTTAATGTTTCACATTGAGAGTCTGACATACTCCCATTGTGATCATTCAAAATACCTTTTTATTATGACAAAGCAGCGAACAGGAAGGGATTATGGGGGGACAGAAGAAAAGAAATACAAGAGAAGAAAGAAAAGAAACACATACACAAACAACAACAAGAAATACATTGAACATCTAAACTAGTTACTAATATGCTGGTGCTATCGTCAGCGAGATGTATTTCCGGTTTACACCATGTGGCCAGTGAAAGAGGAGAATGGCGGTGGGGGTGTCTATAAGACTATAAGCTAAGTGATTGAAAGGGGTAGAGTGTACACAAATCAGTTCTGTGATCTAGAACCCAGTAATCGTGTGAATCTCTTATGAGTGTAAGCCCGTTGGCGACCAACCCTACGCCGCCGTATCGCCAATCCCGGCACCAGAACCCCCAACCCGAGCATGCCCTACCACATCCAGCAGCACGCAAGCCCCACCGGGCGCGCGACAGCCACGCAGACGGGCGGAGAAACCGCGCGGGCGCCAACCCAGGACCACGGCCCCCACCCAGCCAGCCTGGGGAGGGAGGGCGGGCGGGGGTCTGGGGGGGCCATGCGCAGCCCATCCCTCCTCCCGCCGCCCAGCAAAGGAGCCACCGTCCCCCCCCCCCGGGACCCAGGGTGGTCCCCCGGGCCACCCGCGTGCCCATCAACCGGCCTTCAGGGATGGCAGGAGGGGACGTGATACTTGTTTTTCACCAACAAAACCCACCATACAGAGGAGCTTCCAAAACAGCAGCGTAAGACACACATGTGGTTAACTACGAGAAGGGAGAAAAAAAATATTTTGCATTTTGTGAACTAAGATTCTCCCCATTCAAACAACTTTTTCAAAAGGATAACATTAAAAAATAAACAAAATAAAATAAAGGTTTTAATTGTGAGTATCGATCAATAGCTTGTTTACCAGCCTAACCGTCTCTGTATTTATAGAATCAAAGCTGCTTGCTCAGTGTACTTCTTAGCTGCACTTACAGTTGGGAGTTCGCAGCATTCATCATTGTATCGGAACAATAGACTCACTTCTACGATCGTATGTTTCAGCATCTCCTCCCCTCCTCCCTGTCTCAAACTCTTACAATCTATTTCTTCCCATCTAAATGTTAGCATGTTCATCTGTCAAAGAATAGATTTCCTGTCAAAGTGCAAATACGTGTGTGATGGCCCTGGTGCCGTAAAGGGATGGATGTGTGGAAGCATGTGATGGATGGTGTGGATTATGAAATAGATTGAATGATGCTTTAAATCGTAACAATAAAAATAACTTTATATATATATATATGTGTATAACAAACGTGAGTACATCCCTCGCATTTCTGCAGATATTTAAGTATATGTTTTCATGGAAAAACCTGACAAAATGACACTCTGATACAATGAATAGTAGTCAGTGTGCAGCTTATATAATGGAGTTAATATATTTTCCCCTCAAAATACTCACTTTTGTGACACACTGTATACGTATACATATGTGTGTGTGTATATATATATATATATATATATATATATATATATATATATATATATGTATAAATTTCCGACGTTGACCGTTTTTTAAAAATTATATATATATAAAAAAAAATTTTTTTTTAAACGGTGACGGAAAAAACTGAAGTCCATCCGTCATTTTGACAGGTTGCAATTCACACCCCAGACCACAGGGTGGCGAGTGAGCATATTAATTAGCTATTGTCTCTCTTGATGCATGACGTCGTTGGCCTTACTCGGAAAAATGTCAAGGCAACTGAGCGTCCGAACTAAGGCTACGTTCATACTACAGGTCTTAATGCACGAATCCCGATTTTTTCGTGTTTTTCCGTCTCGAGTGAGGCATTAACTTGACGGTCTGAACGTGACAAGTCGCATAGAATGGGACCATTTTAAATCCGATCTGGGTCACTTTCGTATGTGTTCTAAATCCGATCTGGGCCACATTTTTCCAGACTGTTGTGGCGGTCTGTACCGTCCAGTCCCGCAAATCGGATTTAATGCAGCAATTACGTCATCAAAAAGCGAGAGATGGTACGGTAGCGATGCAGCAGTGCGTTATTAGCGCCTAGCTTGCCTTGAACACGGCTTTTTAGGAAAGGTCGGACTTGACAACAGTCATAAAAAAATAAAAATAGGTTTAAGGATAAGCCTGAGAATGATCGGTTTTCTCTCTGCTCCATATAAGCAATATTTCAACATTGCTTACACGGCCGAGAGTCGGGGCAAACTGCCCGTATGTGTGTGTGACATGCACGAACAGTGCGTGCATGCTATCTATCCATATACTGAATATAAGCCTAAATGGGGATTATATACGCCTGTTATTTGTGTCCTCTTTTTTAACAGCAACAAGCATATGGCTACGTTCATACTACAGGTCTTAATGCACGAATCCGATTTTTTGTCATATTTGCGCACTAATTTGCAGTCCGACATGCGCTGAACAAGATGACCCGCATGCGCAGAAGCATAAAAACAAATTACCATACAATCACACATGCTGGCTGTCATCCGTCATTCCAGGGATATCATATTTTTCTTATTAAAAAGAGGACACAAATAACAGGCATAAATAATCCCTGTACGGGTTTATATTCAAAGTATATGGATCGATAGCATGCACGCACTGTTCGTGCATGTCACACACACATACGAGCAGTTTGCCCCGACTCTCGGCCGTGTAAGCAATGTCTAAATATTGCTTATATGGAGCAGAGAGAAAACCGATCATTCTCAGGCTTATCCTCAAACCCTTTTTTTTAATTTATTTTATTTTTTATTTTTATTTTTTTATGACTAGTCAAGTCCGACCCTTCCTAAAAAGCCGTGTTCAAAGCAAGCTAGGCGCTAATAACGCACAGTTGTTTGATGTGTGATGGCGCGGTGTGGATTCTCTGTTAAGCTTGTTCGGACAGAAAATTAAAGATGAATGAAAAATAAATACTATTGAATATGTCATTATTAACATTTTAAAAATTTAAGTGACGGGTAAAAATAGATTATGACCGGATTTTTATGACCCTGTCAGTCAAAATGACAGACAACGAAAAAGTCTAGCGCAACCTCTGATATATATATATATATATATATATATATATATATACAGTTGTGGTCAAAAGTTTACATACACTTGTGAAGAACATAATGTCATGGCTCTCTTGAGTTTCCAGTTATTTCTACAACTCTGATTTTTCTCTGAGAGAGTGATTGGAACAGATACTTCTTTGTCACAAAAAACATTCATGAAGTTTGGATCTTTTATGACTTTATTATGGGTGAACAGAAAAAAGTGATCAAATCTGCTGGGTCAAAAATATACATACAGCAGCGCTAATATTTGGTAACATGTCCCTTGGCCATTTTCACTTCAATAAGGCGCTTTTGGAAGCCATCCACAAGCTTCTGGCAAGCTTCTGGTTGAATCTTTGACCACTCCTCTTGACAGAATTGGTGCAGTTCAGTTAAATTTGATGGCTTTCTGACATGGACTTGTTTCTTCAGCATTGTCCACAAGTTCTCAATGGGGTTTAAGTCAGAACTTTGGGAAGGCCATTCGAAAACCTTAATTCTAGCCTGATTTAGCCATTACATTACCACTTTTGATGTGTGTTTGGGGTCATTGTCCTGTTGGAACACCCAACCGCGCCCAAGACCCAATCTTCGGGCTGATGACGTTCGGTTATCTTGAAGAATTTGAAGGTAATCCTCCTTCTTCATTATCCCATTTACTCTCTGTAAAGCACCAGTTCCATTGGCAGCAAAACAACCCCACAGCATAATACTACCACCACCGTGCTTGACGGTAGGCATGGTGTACTTGGGGTTAAAGGCCTCACCTTTTCTCCTCCATATTGCTGGGCATTGTGGCCAAACAGCTCGATTTTTGTTTCGTCTGACCACAGAACTTTCCTCTAGAAGGTCTTATCTTTGTCCATGTGATCAGCAGCAAACTTCAGTCGAGCCTTAAGGTGCCGCTTTTGGAGCAAGGGCTTCCTTCTTGCATGGCAGCCTCTCAGTCCATGGAGATGCAAAACACGCTTGACTGTGGACACTGACACCTGTGTTCCAGCAGCTTTTAATTCTTGGCAGATCTGCTTTTTGGTGATTCTCGGTTGAATCTTCACCCTCCTGACCAATTTTCTCTCAGCAGCAGGTGATAGCTTGCGTTTTCTTCCTGATCGTGGCAGTGACAAAACAGTGCCATGCACTTTATACATACAAACAATTGTTTGCACTGTTGCTCTTGGGACCTGCAGCTGCTTTGAAATGGCTCCAAGTGACTTTCCTGACTTGGTCAAGTCAATGATTCGCTTTTTCAGATCCATGTATGTATATTTTTGACCCAGCAGATTTGATCACTTTTTCTGTTAACCCATAATAAAGTCATAAAAGAACCAAACTTCATGAATGTTTTTTGTGACAAAGAAGTATCTCTTCCAATCACCGTGAGTCATCACCTTATCGTGGTGGAGGCGGGGGCCTTGGCGGTCCAACCCCCAGCTGCAGAAGCTAACTATTGGGACATGGAATGTCACTTCTCTGGCAGGGAAGGAGCCTGAGCTGGTGTGTGAGGCAGAGAAGTTCCGACTAGATATAGTCGGACTCTCCTCCACACACAGCTTGGGTTCTGGTACCAATCCTCTCGAGAGGGGTTGGACTCTCTTCCACTCTGGAGTTGCCCACGGTGAGAGACGCCGAGCAGGTGTGGGCATACTTATTGCCCCCCGGCTTGGTGCCTGTACGTTGGGGTTTACCCCGGTGGACGAGAGGTTAGCCTCCCTCCGCCTTCGGGTGGGGGGACGGGTTCTGACTGTTGTTTGCGCTTATGCACCAAACAGCAGTTCAGAATACCCACCCTTTTTGGAGTCCTTGGAGGGTGTGCTGGAAAGCGCCCCCTCTGGGGACTCCCTCGTTCTACTGGGGGACTTCAACGCTCACGTGGGCAATGACAGTGAGACCTGGAGGGGCGTGATTGGGAGGAACGGCCCCCCCGATCAGAACCCGAGTGGTGTTCTGTTATTGGACTTCTGTGCTCGTCACGGTTTGTCCATAACGAACACCATGTTCAAACATAGGGATGTCCATATGTGCACTTGGCACCAGGACACCCTAGGCCGCAGTTCAATGATCAATTTTGTAATCGTGTCATCGGACTTGCGGCCACATGTTTTGGACACTCGGGTGAAGAGAGGGGCGGAGCTGTCAACTGATCACCACCTGGTGGTGTGTTGGCTCCGATGGCGGGGAAGTTGCTGGCCAGACCTGGCAGGCCCAAACGTATTGTGAGGGTCTGCTGGGAACGTCTGGCAGAATCCCCTGTCAGAAAGAGTTTCAACACCCACCTCCGGCAGAACTTCTCCCTTGTCCCGAGGGAGGTGGGGGACATTGAGTCCGAGTGGGCCATGTTCCGCACCTCCATTGTTTAGGCGGCCGATCGGAGCTGTGGCCGTAAGGTGGTTGGTGCCTGTCGTGGCGGCAATCCCCGAACCCGCTGGTGGACACCAGCGGTAAGGGATGCCGTCAAGCTTAAGAAAGAGGCCTATCGGGCCTTTTTGGCCTGTGGGACTCCGGAGGCAGCTGACAGGTACCGACTGGCCAAGCGGACTGCGGCTTCGGCGGTCGCCGAGGCAAAAACTCGGACATGGGAGGAGTTCGGTGAGGCCATGGAAAACGACTTCCGGACGGCTTCAAGGAAATTCTGGTCCACCATCCGGCGTCTGAGGAGAGGAAAGCAGTGCACTATTAACACTGTGTATAGTGAAGATGGTGTACTGCTGACCTCGACTCGGGACGTTGTGAGTCGGTGGAGAGAATACTTCGAAGCCCTCCTCAATTCCACCGACACGCCTTCCTTTGAGGAAGCAGAGTCTGGGGACTCTGAGGTGGGCTCTTCGATCTCTGGGGTTGAAGTCACTGAGGCGGTTGGTAAGCTCCTCGGTGGCAAGGCCCCGGGGGTGGATGAGATCCGCCCGGAGTTCCTAAAGGCTCTGGATGTTGTAGGGCTGTCATGGCTGACACGCCTCTACAACATCGCGTGGACATCGGGGACAGTGCCTCTGGATTGGCAGACCGGGGTGGTGGTCCCCCTTTTTAAAAAGGGGAACCGGAGGGTGTGTTCCAATTATAGAGGAATCACACTCCTCAGCCTCCCCGGTAAAAACTATTCAGGGGTGCTGGAGAGGAGGGTCCGTCGGGAAGTCGAATCTCGGATTCAGGAGGAGCAGTGTGGTTTTCGTCCCGGCCGTGGAACAGTGGACCAGCTCTACACCCTCAGCAGGGTCCTCGAGGGTGCATGGGAGTTCGCCCAACCAGTCTACATGTGTTTTGTGGATTTGGAGAAGGCGTTCGACCGTGTGCCTAGGGGAATCCTATGGAGGGTGCTCTGGGAGTACGGGGTACCAAGCCCCTTGGTAAGGGCTGTTCGGTCCCTGTACGACCGCTGTCAGAGTCTGGTCCGCATTGCCGGCAGTAAGTCGAATTCGTTCCCAGTGAGGATTGGACTCCGCCAAGGCTGCCCTTTGTCACCGATTCTGTTCATAATTTTTATGGACAGAATTTCTAGGCGCAGCCGAAGCGTTGAGGGTTTCCGGTTTGGTGACCTCAGCATTGCATCTCTGCTATTTGCAGATGATGTGGTGCTGTTAGCTTCATCAAGCCATGACCTCCAACTCTCACTGGGAAGGTTCGCAGCCGAGTGTGAAGCGGTTGGGATGAAGATCAGCACCTCCAAATCCGAGACCATGGTTCTCAGCCGGAAAAGGGTGGCATGCCCTCTCCGGGTCGGGGATGAGATCCTGCCCCAAGTGGAGGAGTTCAAGTATCTTGGGGTCTTGTTCACGAGTGAGGGTGGGAGAGAGCGGGAGATTGACAGGCGGATCGGTGCAGCGTCTGCAGTGATGCGGACTCTGCACCGGTCCATTGTGGTGAAGAAGGAGCTGAGCCAAAAGGCGAAGCTCTCGATTTACCAGTCGATCTACGTTCCTACCCTCACCTATGGTCACGAGCTGTGGGTCGTGACCGAAAGAACAAGATCCCGGATACAAGCGGCCGAAATGAGTTTCATCCGCAGGGTGTCCGGGCTCTCCCTTAGAGATAGGGTGAGAAGCTCGGTCATCTGGGAGGGGCTTGGTGTCGAGCCGCTACTCCTCCGCGTTGAGAGGAGCCAGTTGAGGTGGCTTGGGCATCTGGTTCGGATGCCTCCTGGACGCCTCCCTGGAGAGGTGTTCCGGGCATGTCCCACCGGCAGGAGGCCCCGGGGTCGACCCAGGACACGCTGGAGACACTCGGCTGGCCTGGGAACGCCTTGGAATCCCGCCGGAGGAGCTGGCTGAAGTGGCTGGGGAGAGGGAAGTCTGGGCTTCCCTGCTAAAGCTGCTGCCCCCGCGACCCGATTCCGGACTAAGCGGAAGATAATGGATGGATGGATGTTCCAATCACTCTATCGGAGAAAAATCTGAGTTGTAGAAATAACTGGAAACTCAAGAGAGCCATGACATTATGTTCTTCCCAAGTGTATGTAAACTTTTGACCACAACTGTACATATACATATACATACATATATATATATATATATATAAGTTTATAGAACATTATTTAAAAAATGGTAACTTTAGATGTACAAGACTCAAGTGGGGCCTTATTAATTTTATAGCAATTAAATTGTAATTATGGAAAACAATATTTATGGTATCAGATTATTATAAAGTATAAATTATAACCAAAATAGTTTTGGTGCCATGATGGATAAGGATGACCTGATGTAATTGGAACTCCCTCTATGCATTTCTGTGTCCAACTACAATACAGTAAGGAAGTTAAAGGCAATAACTGTAACGTCTCAGTAGACAGTAGTTTGTTTGTTTTCTCAGAGAAGCACTAACTATCTGCCGAATCTCTGCTTGTTGTGTAGTAAGTTCACTGCCCATACAGCAAACATATCACAAATGTTTGCTTGCAAGTTAGAGCAAAAAAAAAAAAAATCAAGTTTTTTTGGGTCTGTTCTAACTATTCAGATGGAACCCCCTGCCCCGCAGCCTGACAGTTGATAGGGTATACCCTGAACCAGTTGCCAATCAATCACAAAGCAGAAATAGGCAAATCGCTCCGTGTCCATAGGCGGAGTTTGACTTTTGAGGCGGGGGGGCACAACATGTTGATGACCCCGAAACGCAGTGTCAACAATCAAATTAACTTACAAGAATATTTATAATAATAAGTTGAAAATGGGTGTTTTTTGTTTCCCAACATTCTTCAAGGGAATTCTAAATCAGGCTGCTTAGGACAGCTATACTTTTCGCCAAGATCGTCATCTATTGAATATGGTTCGCCCGCCGGTGTCGTGCCAATGTAGTTACCCCCGTCAAAAATTGTATCACTTGGGCGGAGCCACTACGCTGCACTGATTTGCTGATTTCCATAGTCACAAGATCTGTTCGAAAAATAATTTAGACCCATTATAAAAATATCTGTTTTTTGTTCATTTCATTCATTTTTGTTCTTTGTTTTATTGCTTTACAACTTTTATAGACAATGTTTAACCGGAAAATTCTTAATTTTAAAATCATATATAAAAAAGTCAATTACATGCAACGACACTTTTCGGCCACCAGTTCAAAATTAAATACAACCGCCCGGCTCCCTCTATTGGCCAACTCGGAACCTATTGGCAACCATAAGTCTACAGTTCAATAGTGTAATTAATTAGCCCTGAGACAAAAAAACTGAAATAGGGCTTCGACGTTCCATGCAAATACATCCCTTGTATATAGTATACCATTCAAATGGCATTGTAATCAGTCCACAACTAAAAAAAGGAGCAGTAGCAAATTTGCCATTGTATTTTCCGTTTTGTGCTTTTAAATGACAAAAAGCCAATGTCAAAAATTGCCATTGTTGTTTGTTTTTCAACGAAAAAAAACTCAACAAAAGAGAACTTCATTTATCTGTTTTATTGATCTCATTTATATATTTTCTGCGTGATGCTAGGTGAAAATAAACCTAGCATTTCTTGAATAATCTTGACAATGATGAATGTAAAAGTCAATGACAAAAATTGACATTGTTTTTTGTTTGTTTTCCAATGAAAAAAAGTAACTCAAAAAAAGAGTATATTTATATATATATAGGTGTAAATAAACCTAGCATTTCCTGAATAACCCTCACAATGATGAATGAATGAATGAATGAATAATCTGCCCTGAGACCAAAAAAATAATAATAATAATAATTTGATGCATATACATCCCAAGAAAAATAATTCCCAAATTTCTATCTCATCCGTCCAAGAAAAACGGAAGGAGAAGCAATTTAAATTTCACATTTAGTTAAATTAATCAGCTCTGAGACAAAAAAAAAAAAAAAAAAAAGGAAATTTGTCCCCGATGATCAATGCGTATAAATAGCTAGAATATACAGTGGGGCAAATAAGTATTTAGTCAACCACTAATCGTGCAAGTTTTCCCACTTGAAAATATTAGAGAGGCCTGTAATTGTTAACATGGGTAAACCTCAACTATGAGAGACAGAATGTGGGGGAAAAAAAAAAACAGAAAATAACATTGTTTGATTTTTAAAGAATTTATTTGCAAATCATGGTGGAAAATAAGTATTTGTACCAAACGTTCATCTCAGTACTTCGTTATGTACCCTTTGTTGGCAATAACGGAGGCCAAATGTTTTCTGCAACTTTTCACAAGCTTTTAACACACTGTTGCTGGTATTGTGGCCCATTCCTCCATGCATATCTCCTCTAGAGCAGTGATGTTTTGGGGCTGTCATTAAGCAACAAGGACGTTCAACTCCCTCCACAGATTTTCAATGGGGTTGTGATCTGGAGACTGGCTAGGCCACTCCAGGACCTTGAAATGCTTCTTACAAAGCCACTACTTTGTTGCCCTGGCTGTGTGTTTGGGATCATTGTCATGCTGAAAGAGCCAGTCACGTCTCATCTTCAATGCCCCTGCTGATGGAAGGAGATTTTCACTCAAAATCTCTCGATACATGGCCCCATTGATTCTTTCCTTTACAGGTCATCATCAGTCAGTCCTGGTTCATTTGCAGAAAAACAGCCCCAAAGCATGATGTTTCCACCCCCATGATGAGGTATGGTGTTCTTCGGATGCAATTCAGTATTCTTTCTCCTCCAAACACAAGAACCTGTGTTTGTACCAAAAAGTTCTATTTTGGTTTGATCTGACCATAACACATTCTCCCAGTCCTCTTCTGGATCATCCAAATGCTCTGTAGCGAACCTCAGACAGGCCTGGACATGTACTTTCTACAGCAGGGGGACACGTCTGGCAGTGCAGGATTTGAGTCCCTGGCGGCGTATTGTGTTACTGATAGTAGCCTTTGTTACTCTGGTCCCAGCTCTCTGTAGGTCATTCACTAGGTCCTACCGTGTGGTTCTGGGATTTTTGCTCACCGTTCTTGTTATCATTTTGACGCCACAGGGTGAGATCTTGCATGGAACCCCAGATCGAGGGAGATTATCAGTACTCTTGTATGTCTTCCATTTTCTAATTGTGTCTTGGCCATAGTGGAGTTTGGAGTGTGACTGACTGAGCTTGTGGACAGGTGTCTTTTATGCCGATAATGAATTAAAACAGGTGCCATTAATACAGGCAACGAGTGGAGCCTCGTTAGACCTCGTTAGAAGAAGTTAGACCTATTTGACAGCCAGAAATCTTGCTTGTTTGTAGGTGACCAAATACTGTACTTATTTTCCACTCTAATTTGGAAATAAATTCTTTAAAAATCAAACAATGTGATTTTCAGTTTTTTTTTCCCATATTCTGTCTCTCATGGTTGAAGTTTACCCATGTTGACAATTTCAGGTCTCTCTCATCTATTCAAGTAGGAGAACTTGCACAATTGGTTGTTGACTAAATACTTATTTGCCCCACTGTACCTACCAAATGTCATTCTGACTTGTCCACAATTAACAAAGGGATAGCATTTTTAGTCCGCGTCTGCCCAAAGAAGAAGAAAAACAACTACAACAAAATAAATAAAAGCTTGAGACCTCCTTCTAGGTGGTCTAATAAAGCAATCAATCAAAGTGTTGAAAATTTCTCCAGTGGCTAACTGGTTTAATAGTGGCCCTCACTATAGCACTACGGCTTAGAAAGAATATAGTTGACATGAAAAGGGATGTATGTTCTTGTCAAGGAGTCTTCATCATGTGCAGGGGTCAACAAGGTTAAACAGTTTCATGATGAATTGAAAGTAATTTCCTTTCCATGTTGAGTCATCTGAATTCACAGAGCTGCACATTTTTCAAAAAGCTGAGTAGTTACAGGTCACTTTTAGCCACCGTAGAGTCGTTCCCACCCCCACAGTCTAAACACAAGCTGTATTTCCTGACTCAGTTGCATTTATTTCCAAGGCAGACGCATTGTCTTGCTGAGGTGTCATGTAGCGTGGAGTGTTCGTCAAGGACTGTTCAAATAAAGGGGATGTATGAGTGCTCTCTTTCTTGCACAGCGTGACACCAATTACAATAATTTATTGTATGCATTTCATGATGGCTGTGACTGCAGCAAGACCACTTCAAAAAGATCTAAAAATTAGTCTGCACATTTGCAGGATGGAAACAATACTCCAACAAAATACCTTCAAGTGTCTTTATTCAAGCTTCATATAGGTACCGTATCTTTTTAGTCTGCTAGTTTAACAAGCCTCAATGGAACAGTAATACCTTAAGACCTCAATGAATAGTTATTTCTGCTCTAACTTTGTCCAATAAACAATGCTGACTTGTAAAACATGTCTGGTATTTGTTAAAATGCACTCATGATTTTTGCTCTTTCATTTGGGATAGTGTTTGCCTGAATACTGGCCAAAGCAACCCTGTGTTGTTTTACCTGACATGATAAGGTTGCTTTGATTTCCCCAATAGCTGCAAATTATTTGATTTACAGCCATCTGATGGTCCTAAAAGAAAAAAAATATCCACATAGATTCCCATGAGCGAAGGTACTTGGACATGCTACCAAGGCAAGGCACAACTGGCAATCAGCCACCTTTTTTTAGGGTGGACTACATAAAATCTGAGGGAGATCATTTCTATCAGTTCCATTCCACTTTCAGCTGTGGCCACATTTGTGTCTGTACTTCCACCAGTTTTTAATGGCTTCATCCTTCATTGTAGTTTTTGTTTTTACTTAAAAAACAACTAGCAGATTTCAAAGGCAACATGTCTTGCTTGCATCTAGCAGCAAAAATAAGCTTAGACATGAACAACCACCCATAGAATATTGACGAAAGCATGCATTCAAATGACTTGATTTAAAATAAAAGGCACTGTAAAAAACTTCAAGGAAGACAAGCACTACCTTAAAGTTATGCAATTATCAATTTCTCATAACTATGATGACAGAGAAAATAATGTTTAGGCACAAAAAATAACAAACGTGATAGCTAAGAAAATAAGCACACACTACGTATAGCTTCACTTCCTGGCTCTATTAAAGCTTCTTCTTTCTATTAACTCACCTAATACAGTGGGTTGCCAATGTGTGACGAGAATGCGGGACAATCTATAATACTTGCATTTGATGGGTTAAAATAGAACGGGCATTTGAAAATATGCGACAACAGCTATTGTGCTTAATTTCTGGAAATATTGGCTTTTATTGACCTTTTCCTCCACTATAACGTCATTAAAGTGATCTATTTCCCCTAAATTGTTAAACGGGATTCTCGCCGCTTGGATGCACTTGATCGAAACTCTACCTTGCACTATACTGTGGCTGTAAATGTGTGTTCAATTGTTGTTTTGTCGGCATTTGACTCTGTTGATCAATTTCCGATTTGTGTAAATAGATCATTGTTGTTGATCTGACAGTCCAATTAAATTAAGCAAAGAAAAACCATAAATCTGCATTGGGTTGTATATGGAGGAAAACACAGACAAGGCTGAAAAAGCAGTTTCTGCTCTTGCACCCCTCTTTAAAATAAACTGCTGTATTTTAAGCCAAAAGAACTGTTGTGTTTGATAGAACAATATGTCTATATGCTGCTATAGCAGTTTCACGGCACATTAAACATCGAACTATGTAGTTTTAATTTGTCCGTTTTACCCTGGAGACCACCGTTTACAGACACCGCGCAACCGCTTTTGTTTCAACCCAGCCACAAAGAGAAGGTAAGTAATTATATTTATTTGAAATTTCTGTCATTTTTACCTTAAAATTATTAATTGATGTCTGATATTTAGTTTTTAAAAAATGACTTAATGACTTAAAATTATCCACTCGCATATTTTAAACTTTTAAACAAATTACGTCACAATGGAAAAAAAATGGTGTCTGTAAATAGATCACGGATACCTCATAACTTTTGCTTAATTGTAATTTTTTTTTTTTTTGTTACTGTTGCATTTTCCCCGATAGTTTAGATGACACAGTAAATAATCGATCCAAACAAAGAAAAATAAAAAAAATAAAAACATTTAAAAGGGTAAATATTTGAAAGAGAAAATCTCGATCACTTCTTGATGTTTGCGATTTCTGCAAACATCTGCAAATTTTCCTTGTTATATTATCATGTTTCACCCATTAAATCCCCCAAAAGTCCGGTTGTGGCCATTCACAGCTGTGTCTTGACACTCGGTGAAACATGCTACACGGAGTTCTTGGATCGAAACAAGGAAAGTACGCGGTAATATCTCGTTAAAATTGTGGCGTCTTTAATTATGCTCTCTCATGCTCTCATCTCCAGTTAGGGTTTAGGGGTTTAAAAAATTGATTTTTAAAAATTCCCACCTGTTCCAAATTTTTCTTCCCCCAGAAAATTGAGATTTTAAGCTTTCCAATGATGTATCACACATGCATTTCGGACAATTTTGAAAGTTGGCCAAATTGAGGGTCTTTCAAAATTGTCCTATATGCATGTGTGATACATCATTGGAAAGTTTAACATCTCAATTTTCTGGGGGAACAAAAATTTTGAACAGGAAGGCATTTAAAAAAAAAAAAAAAAATTTAACAGCAAAACTCTAATTACAGGCGAGAAAACGCGAGAGCAGAATTAAAGACGCCACGATTTTAACGAGATATTATCGCGTACTTACCTTGTTTCAATCCAAAAACTCCATGTAGCATTTATCACCTAGTGTCAAGACACAGCTGTGAATGGCCACAGCCGGATTTTTTATTTTATTTCATGGGTAAAACATGGTGATATAACAAGGGTCTTGATGCAGAAATCGCAGACAACAAGGAGTGGTTGAGATTTTCTTTTTCATATAGTTACCCTTTTAAACGTTATTTAATTTTTTTATTTAATTATTTTTCAATTAATTTTTTTTTTTTGGTTGGATCGATTATTTATCATCTAACACATCGGGGAAAATGTGACAGTAACAAAAAAAAAAAAAAAAATACAATTAAGCGATAGTTATGAGGTAGATATCCGTGACTTTTTTACAGACGCCAAATTTTTCATTGTGATGTAATTCGTTTAAAAGTTTAAAATATGCGAGCGAATAATTTTTTTAAGTTGTTTTTTTTTTTAACTAAAATTTAGACATCAATTAATGATTCTAAGCTAAAAATGGCAGACATTTTGAATAATAAATATAATTAATTACCTTCTTTTTATGGCTAGGTTGAAACAAAAGCGGTTGTGCGACGTCTGTAAACGGGGTTTTCAGGGTAAAACGGTCAAATTACAAATAGTTCGCAGGCTTAGTGCGCCATGAATCTGCTATGGCAGCATATAGCCATATTGTTCTATCAAGCACAACAGTTCTTTTGGCTTAAAATACAGCAGTTTCTTTTAAAGAAGAGTGCAGGGGGCATAAACTGCTTTTTCAGTCTTGTCTGTGTTTTCCGCCATATGTATATACGTACGTATATGAGAAGAAGAAAAAGAACATGACACAAAGTAAAACATGAGAACATTCAAAACATTCCTTTAAGGTTGAAGTGATAATTTAAGTATGTCAGCCAATCAACAGATTGGATTGCGGCCAATGCTCCAACCATTGTGGCGGTTCTCCATCAGAAGGGTGCCAAATAATTGTAGTTATATTTTTTTCCCCTTCATGCAACACCCGACAAGCTATAGAGAAAATACAGTACTGCAAAAACAACTATTTACAACACTGTTGCAACATCTCACTCCTGCACCAGTAACTCTGAGTCAACATATGAAATAGCATTGACAATTGAACAATTCCAGAGCAAACCTATTTTTCACTCTAGTGACTGTAAAACTGTCAGACATATTGTTTGCCAGCCCAAGCACTAACACAACTTGTTTTTTGTTGGGTTTTTTTTTCCAAGTCGGTTAGCTAGCTGCCTGCCATCACTACTGGTGACTAAAATGACAGAGTAGTGATAAAAATAAAGAACGAAGAAGAAACTTAAATATGCTATGCCAGACTTTTCTGCTACTATTTGGAGCGCCTTTAGAAGGGACCCATGATTGTGCTGAGCTGAACATCGGCACTCTATGTAAAAATGTAAAAAACTATGTCAGCACAATAATTTACCCACCCTCGTAAAAACTCAGTAGTGTTATTTTTCTTTTAGATGGCTCTCAGCAGGCTAGGCTAAGACTGTTTTAATGACATATCAACCTGATGACGTCAGTTAAGGGAATACCACAGCATTTCCTATTTTTACTATTGAGTGTGTTCTGTGTTTTTTTTTTTTTTTTTTTTTTTAAACAAAACCAGGGTGTTCAGAGAAAACAAGTATATTGTTGTAAGAAGCAGCAGCAGCCCAAAAGAAGGGGTCAGCCTGCATAAATTCCTAAATGATAACAATGTGATGAAAGTTGGACCTCTCGAGTGAAAATAACCAATTTAATGAGTCTGGCTTTGAAGATGAAGGGCTTTGGTCAGAGTTCGGAGTTGGGAGTTACAAAATCTAAAAGACTCAAATCGACTGTAATACCGACAATAAAGGGCACCTTTGTGGAGTACGACTCCCAACCTCATGAGAAGTAAGGGCAGATTCTGCACTCAAAGATGAGAGAAAAGTAAGGAAAGACATTTGACTTTTTTTTATGCTGATGGCTTGGGCCTCTTCTACTTAATCTTCAGGCGAATCGGAATACAAAATCTCAGTCTCCGAACTAAAATCAGAGCAGTTGTCTCCCCAAGAATATATGTGTGTAAGTGATCTCTAGTTGACCGTTAGTATTAATGTCAAAATGAATCTGAAAACTGAGATAAATCGTCACCAAAATTCATATGCACATCTTTGCTAAATCGTACTTCCGTTTCTGAAAATATTCAGGCTGATAATTTAAGGCCAGCATGTCCTTACTGTGGACAGCAAAGAAGCAGTCTCTAGGTGTCCTCCCCGCTCACAATGTTACACACATCACACCACTGAACCACAAGTCCAATGAAAATGAATCAATTTTACCAATGAAACTAGTTGTGCCTTTCTATCTCGAATGTTCTTTTTGCTATTCATGTTTGTTGCTTTGGTAACCACAGGTCTTTCACTTGCAACAGTCGTCCTTGATCTATTTAAGGTCTCATTTGACAACAAAACAGGATAAATGAAATCTAACTTATACATTTCACTCTAGCATCTTGCAAAGACTTAATTATAATATAATATGTGAAATGAGTCACCTCAACGGCAGTCTCGTAGTCAGAGCCATCAAGCAAACTGACTTTAACTGGGACAGTCTTGGGCCTTTTGTTGCTCTTCTGTGGAGATTTGGAAGCCTTGCTGGGAGTCTTGTCAGAGCTTTCATCTGCATCTTGCTGGTCTTCTGGAACCTGAGAGGACAATGTCAATTTTTGTCTTCATCTTACGATACTCATTTTGGTGCAATTTTTTGCCCTATTAATTGTCCATTCGGTTGAGGCACTGTGATGAGATCTAAAAATGCTTTATCAAGGTGGGTTTAATGATTTAGAGTCCTAAGTAAAGTGAGTGTTTTGACTTCCCCAATACACCCACCTGACTGGTTCTCTTGGAGTCGCCCTCCATTGCACTTTTCATTTCCTCCACCAACGCCTTCTGTGTTGTCATAGAAATAAATTTAAGACCTGCAAGCACACATAAACACAGTCAGTTTACATCAAATCCTGCTTGCTCAAAAGAACAGTATGGCTGAAATGATTACTGACCCTAAACGTCCAATATGCTATAAAGCTCTGATTGATTTAACAAGTCCCTCGCTGCCGGTTTCCTCACATTAATTGAGTCATGCTGGCAGAGTATATTAGTTTCAGCAGCAATTCACATTCAGTAGACTTTACTTGCACATAAAAGATGCTGAAACAAAGAAAGAGGATTGCAGAGTGCAAGCTCAAGGATCCTGTGTTCTCTGGCAGATAGCATAAATTCCATCAGCAAGCAAGCTTCATAGTAGACAACCCAAATAGAGGAAAATAAGCAAGAAGTTGTTATCTGAAGATGTGGTGTAAAGGTATAAGGGAGACTGATAAAACACAAGTAAAAGGGGTTATGAAGAGAATGACGGTGAGGTGGGCAGATGAACATAAAAGCAATAATCCAATACAACATACGGGTGACAGATGAGATTTGTCGTTTGAGGGTGAAATTCAACTGACTGTAGTCCAATGCTATCTTTGCTGTTTCTGCAAGTAAAAGAGCTACAATTCAGATAAAGGGTCATGGAATGAGGAAAAAAATTGTCAAGGATAATTTTTTTTTTTTTTTAAATAGCAATTGTCAGAGTTTCAACATCATCTTCATTGCTCTGTTGAACTTCCCCAAGATAACAGTGGAACTATCCTATTGAACTGCAGTGTGAATCATAAGACCAAATAAGTGCAGTAGATTGCTACCGAGTAAAAGCATTGCCATTTTATGTAAATGTACTGAATGTGCAACATTCCACAGTCAAATGAAAATTATAGGTAATTATTACTTAGTATTTCGTTTCTCAAACAGATTGTTTTTGTTGTTGTTTGTTTTTAGATTGACAACAATTTCAAAGCCCACTAAAATGTAACATAACAAGGCGCACCGTGTGATACATCCAAACACAATTTGGACCAGAGCCTTCCAAAAATATATAGTAGATATAAATATGGTTAAATATTATTGTAATGCACAATTGACAAATATGCTACTTTGCATTTTGTTTTATTACGGTATAGCAGCAAACTGCTGGTCCATACATAAAAGTAAAAAAAAGAAAAAAAAACAGTAACAATCGATCAGCTAATTATTATATTGTTAGGCATTTGTATGTTTAATATTTTGGGGTTTGCTGTATATAACAGCTAATCAGAGAGTGTATTTGCTGTTGGTGCACCTGATGGAATGCTCTTACTGGTGGTGGTATATGGTTGAGGAATTGATGGTGATCCGAGTGTGCGGTAACACCAAAGAATACCAAAGTTACCTCCTGAACATAGACATGGCTAGGTCCTAACCATAGCCATTATAGCTTCCACTACAACCGACTGGAAATAATTACTACAAGATGCTACTACCCCATTCAAGAATAACCAGAGCCAATGTCACGTTCTGCTGTCAGTAGCTCAGATTAAGAATTCCTGTTGAGTGTCACTCGGGACTCAGTCAGGTCGTCCAACTGACCTTGGCTTTACTCTTCACCTCAGTCATATCTCCCCGAGGCATCATTATCATGAGCGCCACGAGCTGGTGTTAGTCCAATTGTAAAACTCTAAAACCACACACGGTAAAGTGGAAACACATGTCAAACTCTTATTAGACTAAGTAAAAAAAGAAAAAAATATATTTCCATTCTTCCTATACACGCACACTGCTTGCATTTCTCTACAATAGTGTTTCAAAGATGCCAGTTAGCCTCAACAAGTTGGCATGAACACATTTGTGTCCAAAAGTAAAGTGATGTCCCAAAAAGATGTCAGCTGTGTGCAGAGTACACAAAAACAGAAAATCTTTCACTGCTTGGGCCCAGGCTGTGGGGCACATGTTCTCAGAAAGTGTTATATCTTCCAAAAGGGGAAGTCAAAAAGAGAGGATCAATTAGAATGTATTAACCTGAGGTAGAACTCCTCTCGATTTTTGAACTGACTGACTGTATAACTATGTGAAATGATGGTGGAGGCTAAATACTAATCATCAAACGTTATCCCTCCAAACCTGCCATCTTCAACCTAAAAATAAGCCCGCCACGTTCTGAGTCTGCTGACTGTTCTATTTCATTTCTCTCATATCACAGCACTGCTTCTTTCTAATCAAATAAAGAGGCAGAAATGAGCTGATAGCTTTTGGCAGATAATGTCAAAGCTGTAAAAGCAGCACCATCATCTTCTCTCCAGCAGCCTCCATTCCGCATTTAAATATGGCTTATATTGAGTTGTAATCTTTGGAAACACAATGTCCAAGTAAACGGGATTGCAGCATCATTGTACCTCACTGTTGTCATTAAAAAAAATAATAATACAGATCTCTTCAGTAAAAGACTAGTCTGGTCACTTGAAATCATGTTGTACATACCATACTTTAATAGAACTCCAGTGCCATATTTTTTGTTCATCATTAGTTTATTGCTTTCCTTTAGTTATACAGTAAATGCAATGTATCACAAAAGTGAGTACACACCTCGCATTTCTGCATATATTTTAGTATATCTTTTCACGGGACAACACTGACAAAATGACACTTTGACACAATGAAAAGTAGTCTGTGTGCAGTTTATATTATAGAGTTAATTTATATTCCCCTCAAAATGACTCACAATATAGCCATTAATATCTAAACCCCTGGCAACAAAAGTGAGTACACCCCTTAGAAACTACATACATCCCTAAATGTCCAAACCGAGTACTGCTTGTCATTTTCCCTCCAAAATGTCATGCGATTCGTTACAGGAGTGCTGTCAGCATTGCTGCAAAAATTGAAGAGGTCAGCCTGTTAGTGCTCAGACCATACCCCGCACTCTTCATCAAATTAGTGTGCATGGCTGTCACCCCAGGAGGAAGCCTCTTCTAAAGACGGTACACAAGAAAGCCCGCCCGTCTCATCAGACCATAGGACATGGTTCCAGTACTCCATGTGCTTTGTTGACATGTCTTCAGCAATCTGTTTGCGGGCTTTCCTCACTTTTGTTGCCAAGGGTTTGGATATTAATGGCTATATTTTGAGTTATTTTGAGGGGAAAATAAACTAACTCTATTATATAAGCTGCACACAGACTACTTTTCATTGTGTCAAAGTGTCATTTTGTCAGTGCTGTCCCATGAAAAGATATACTAAAATATATGCAGAAATGTGAGGGGTGTACTCACTTTTGTGATACACTGTATTTACTGTATAACTAAAGGAGAGCAATAAACTAATGATGAACAAAAAAGATGGCACTGGAGTTCTATTAAAGCTGTTATAATTGTAGTCAATACTGCATCATAGTGAAAAAAAATATTATAATTTTGCTTATAAGTAGACAAATCTACCACAAAATAAAATCAGCAAAATGCTTAGTTTATGTATTGGATGTATTGAATGTGCATGTTTGATTATTGATTTGATTTTTTTTTTCTTAATGTTTTTGTCATTTTGCTTAATTCTGGCCTTAATTACATTATGCATGTTGTATATATTGTTTCATTATTTATTATATATATTATACAAATATATATAAATATATAATAATTATTAATGCATATTACGCGTTATGTACAGTATATATTATGTATGTACTCTATCTTATGCATTACAGGAGTGCGAAAATAAAAATAAAAATAAAATAAAATAAAAAATAAATAAATAAATATAAAGATAAATAAATCAGTAAATAAAAAAATGAAATTATATAAGTATATTTTGTCATTGACTTTTTCTTTTTATCTTTGAAAAACAAATGAAAAAAACAATGACAATTTTTTTTTTGTGTCATTGACTTTTACATTTTTTTCATTCAAAAACATAAACGGAAAAAACAGAGGCATTGCTTTTCAATGCCTCATCTATTTCTCATCTTATCATTGTCTTTGCCTTTGCTTTTACCGTAAGGAATGGTCTGGCAATCAAATGGCGTTGGGAGGGGCTTTCCAAACAGGAATGGTAGTCGATAGCTGATTACTCCTAGTTTACCTGAAGGAAAGTGATATCTCAGAGCAGCAAGGGGGAAAATCTGTATCATGTGCGATTTTTGATTCATCATTTATTTGGAGGGATATGAAACAATCCCTTTCACAACTGCTTAGAGAAGCAGCTACCAAGCACGATGGGTCACCTCAGCCAACTACCCCGTGACCAAGACAGTCAAATTTAATGCCATCGATAACTAACCCTTTCCTGTATGGAAAGCCCCTTCCAACGCCAATTGATTGACAGACCATTCCTTTGGGTAAAAGGATAGGCTAAATGCCTGATGGGTTTAGGATTTTATTCCTTTTATTGCACTAGGCCAAGAAGCTTTGAATACCGGTAGTTTAATTTTGTTTTTCTTGATTTTTTTATTTTTTCTTTTTTTTCTTTTTAAACTGCATTTACTTTTTTGTATACTTAGGATATCTATGTTTGATTTTTATTATTTGATTGAAGATCTCAGTGTGGAAAGTATGCAAAAAAAAACTTAAAGAAAAGATACTGTAGGTACATATTGCACAAAATATTAGAAATAAATAAGCAGCATGGCCACTCAAAAATATCATTAGTCGAGAAACAGAAAAGTACATTTAAATGTGTGGTTTTAGGTCTTTTTTTTCTTCCAAATTTTTTAACCAATTTTTATGTGATGTGATGAATTCTTTGGACATTTAAAAGCAATAATGGTGGAAATTGCAGAAAACACAGCAGCAGTCCTATGAACATTTCCAAGATTAATCTTGCACTAGATACAGTTTGACTTGGAACAATCTGTGTTAATCATCTGTGGTAATCAATTTGCAGGAACCAGTGGCCAATGTCTCACAAGATCAATAGAGAGGCTTACTATTGATTCCTGTGCTATGATTCATTGCCTGAGTGTCTTATTTTGTAGTCTTTTTGAAGTAATGTCCTTCTAGATGTCAACTTATTGCATCTAATACAGTGTTCTAGTTTCAACTAGTTCCAAAACATGTGAAATCATGCTGTGTTGAAGCAAGAAACAAATCTCGCACTGGAATTGTGAGTATTGATGTTCTGTTTATACTCACCCTCTTTAAGCATTGCCTAGAGAAAGAAGCAAGTGATGACTGAAGACAACGAAGTCAATGAATTTCAAGCAGGATTGCTTTGGTTTACACTTCTGTCTAAATTTAGACCAGCGCAGATCTGCCTCAGGCAAAGGGGTGCTTTAGACCAGTTTTTGCTATTTTTGTGGAAAGGTGCTAAGAGTTTGGTTGACTACTGAAACCTGGTGCCAATTGGGGACTGGTTGTGAGGCATTAGTGCTTGATTTTCCTGCCATTTTTGCAGGGGAAACACCTGCCTGTATCATTCCAAACAGGTGGAACCTAAGTGACGCTACTCTCTAGCTACTCAGGTAGCATGCATCTGACAATCGAGGTGAGAGGACGATGTTATCAGTAGTGTTGCACCGATACCATTTTTTGGCCCCGATACCGATATCTGGCTGTGCAGTATCGGCCGATACCGATACCATACCGATACCAACCCGTTTATATACAGTGCCTTGCAAAAGTATTCGGCCCCCTTGAATCTTGCAACCTTTCGCCACATTTCAGGCTTCAAACATAAAGATATGAAGTTTAATTTTTTTGTCAAGAATCAACAACAAGTGGGACACAATCGTGAAGTGGAACAACATTTATTGGATAATTTAAACTTTTTTAACAAATAAAAAACTGAAAAGTGGGGCGTGCAATATTATTCGGCCCCTTTACTTTCAGTGCAGCAAACTCACTCCAGAAGTTCAGTGAGGATCTCTGAATGATCCAATGTTGTCCTAAATGACCGATGATGATAAATAGAATCCACCTGTGTGTAATCAAGTCTCCGTATAAATGCACCTGCTCTGTGATAGTCTCAGGGTTCTGTTTAAAGTGCAGAGAGCATTATGAAAACCAAGGAACACACCAGGCAGGTCCGAGATACTGTTGTGGAGAAGTTTAAAGCCGGATTTGGATACAAAAAGATTTCCCAAGCTTTAAACATCTCAAGGAGCACTGTGCAAGCCATCATATTGAAATGGAAGGAGCATCAGACCACTGCAAATCTACCTAGACCCGGCCGTCCTTCCAAACTTTCTTCTCAAACAAGGAGAAAACTGATCAGAGATGCAGCCAAGAGGCCCATGATCACTCTGGATGAACTGCAGAGATCTACAGCTGAGGTGGGAGAGTCTGTCCATAGGACAACAATCAGTCGTACACTGCACAAATCTGGCCTTTATGGAAGCGTGGCAAGAAGAAAGCCATTTCTCAAAGATATCCATAAAAAGCCTCATTTAAAGTTTGCCACAAGCCACCTGGGAGACACACCAAACATGTGGAAGAAGGAGCTCTGGTCAGATGAAACCAAAATTGAACTTTTTGGCCACAATGCAAAATGATATGTTTGGCGTAAAAGCAACACAGCTCATCACCCTGAACACACCATCCCCACTGTCAAACATGGTGGTGGCAGCATCATGGTTTGGGCCTGCTTTTCTTCAGCAGGGACAGGGAAGATGGTTAAAATTGACGGGAAGATGGATGCAGCCAAATACAGGAACATTCTGGAAGAAAACCTGTTGGTGTCTGCACAAGACCTGAGACTGGGACGGAGATTTATCTTCCAACAGGACAATGATCCAAAACATAAAGCCAAATCTACAATGGAATGGTTCAAAAATAAACGTATCCAGGTGTTAGAATGGCCAAGTCAAAGTCCAGACCTGAATCCAATCGAGAATCTGTGGAAAGAGCTGAAGACTGCTGTTCACAAACACTCTCCATCCAACCTCACTGAGCTCGAGATGTTTTGCAAGGAAGAATGGGCAAGAATGTCAGTCTCTCGATGTGCAAAACTGATAGAAACATACCCCAAGCGACTTGCAGATGTAATTGGAGCAAAAGGTGGCGCTACAAAGTATTAACGCAAGGGGGCCCAATAATATTACACGCCCCACTTTTCAGTTTTTTATTTGTTAAAAAAGTTTAAATTATCCAATAAATGTTGTTCGACTTCACGATTGTGTCCCACTTGTTGTTGATTCTTGACAAAAAAATTCAATTTTATATCTTTATGTTTGAAGCCTGAAATGTGGCGAAAGGTTGCAAGATTCAAGGGGGCCGAATACTTTTGCAGGGCACTGTATATATATATATATATATATATATATATTTTTTTTTTTTTCTCTCCCCCAAAGAGCTACATAATTGGATGTGAAATCATTGCTATCAAGGCTTTGTCAGGCTGTTGCTTACCTTTGCAAAATAGTAAAGGATTTGTACAAAGTATAATACTAGCCCAACTGTAAGAAAGTAAAAATAAGTTCATAATAATAAACTCTGAATGAACTGAGTAAACTTTTTTAAACCTCTCAAAGGCCAAACAGTGCAACTTTCATGAAATTATTGTCACATTCTGCTGCTGGTTAGATTGTGTTTTGTTGCTGGGCTGTTACTGGGGGCGTTCCTGACGTCGCACCTGAATCCAATGCAGGCTCATCAACGCAGCATTTAAGCACGGGTGAGCTCAGAGAAGGCTGCCAAGATATTTGCTTTGCTGATTGCCATTTGACATCTCGCACTATAGTCTCGCTACATTTTCTTGTTATGCCCCTGCATTGGTTTTTTTCTGTTAGTGTGCTGCACTCTTTTGTAACCTCTACCCTGTGCAGGTATTTGAGTGTTTTTATTTTGACTTTTTGGCTCGCTGCCTATCGTCTTAGTTAACCTATGAGTTTGTAGTATTGAGCTCCGTCGACCTGCTGTCACGGACTCCTTTTGTTATTCCTACTATCCCGCGATTGCGTGTTATTTTTTGTTTGCAATCATTAAACCCTTGTACGTATCCCCCGCTTGTTGTCCGCTTCGAGGTCCAACCTTGTTTCCGCATTTGTGGACGCTAACAATTATAAGTAATAATAATTGATCACAGCATCCCGTCCCTCTATTAGTATCCTTTTTTGGGACGGGGGGGGGGGGGGTCCCTTATTTCTATTTCTGAAAGGTGGCAACCCTACTTTGGAAACAGTTCCCAAATTACTGCAGCATTTCTTTAAGTAAAAGACAAAGTAAAGTTGACGTAGTGAACTGACCAGAGATTGTTGCACCGGTCCAGCGCCCTTCCATAGCAGTCCTGCTCTTGCAGGCTCAAACTCGTTGTGTTCGTTCACGCTTCGTCTTCAAATGTTTTATCATGTTCGAGGTATTGAAACTGGCCGATTTAACTCCACATCTCGAAACTTTCAGGCCGCAAATCTTGCATGCAGCCATTGATTTTAATTGACGGGATTTCTATTTTGAAATATTTCCCGACCGCCGCTATGTCGGCGCCGCCATGTCGGCGCCGACAAACGGCCTTGTCATTGGTCAGGAGTGGCTATTGGCCCGTTCTCATTGGTCTGGAGCAGGCCAATAGCGATAGCTGCTTGGTGTTCACGTGTCATCACACAACACGGAGACAGAGTGTAGAGAGCGCCAGGAGGAAAAAAAAAAAAAGGCTGCGGTCAAATGTTATAATAATGGACCGGTAAATGGTATCGGCGCCGTCTTTGTTGGTACTCGCCGATACCGATACCACCATTTCGGGCCGGATCGGCACCCCCTGCCGATACTAGTATCGGTATCGGTGCATCTTTAGTTATCAGCCTTCATCTTTAGGTAAGTACCGTAATTTTCAGACTATAAGCCGCAACTTTTTTCCCCTCATATTGAATCCTGCGGCTTATAGTACAGTGCGCCTTATTTGTTGATTTATTCGGGTTAATAGGTAACACTTTATTTAACAGCGGCGTCATAAGACTGTCATAGATCGTCGTAATTACGACATGACACTGTCTTGGGCATTATTGAATGCTTATGACAGATGTTTTTAAGTTCATGCAGCAAATTTTGTCACTAACTTCATTTATGTCCAGCTGGGATATTTTACATTCATTCAAAAGTGAGAGCATTTGCTGGATGACACTAAATGACATCTGTTATACGCATTCATTAATGCTCATGACAGTATCATGTCATAATTATGACGGTCTTATGAAAGTCTTATGATGATGCTGTCAAAGTGTTACCGGTTAATATCTTGTGGTGTAAATATCACAATTATACAGTGAGGACAGCTGCGGCTTATGTTCCGGTGCGTCTTGTCTATAAACAAATCCCGTTTTAGTGTCAAATTTGGTAGGCGGCGGCTTATATTACCAAAATTAAGGTAGTTCATTGCCTACCATAAATCTTGCATGTTCTGTAATTTAAGTTTCCAATTCAATAATTTTATAATAGATATTGATATAGCCACTGCAAAGAGCATTTCATCAAATAATGAATTGGGACATTTGTGCAAATAATATAAATAATGCTATGCACATATGCCGTGGAAAACTAAAACATAAAATAAAATAAAATTAAAAATCATGTTCTTTTTTTTCTCATTTTTAACAAGGCAATGTTATCAAGTAAACAACAGGCAGCAGTTAGTTAAGCCACACCCTACATGTGCATTTGTACGAATAGAGGCCTCCCTCAATTTGACCCTAGAGGTTTATTTGGTCTTTCCACATTATGAATATAAATGATTCGTCAATGTTTTGAGAAATTACAGGAGGAGGATGGAGAAAACAGCACACAATATGACAAACGCTCAGTGAGCACTGTGGTGAGCAGGCATTTGCAACTGTGGTGTTTTGTCACTGACCTCTACACACAATCTGTATATTAACCAATTACTGTGTAGGCCACAAAGTGATCCTTACCCTGTCTTCATCCTATCACTTACTGTACTAGTATCTCTGCAATCAGCACTTGTCTCATATTGGTGCATACAGTCAACCCATAAATCCTAACTGGGGTGAGGCCAGCTCTGAGACATCAGGACATGACGATTGGTGGGGGTAGGGCAAAGGGAGTGGCTAGATGTCCTTGTTCAAGAGAGAAACCATACACAAACACACACACGCACACACATGCTTCAGACCCTTGGCACTGTGCATTGTTGGAGACAGATTGCATAGCACAGGTTCAGTCTGCTGCAATTCACATCACAAAGCATCAGAGATAAATGATTCATCTACTGAAGCAGTAAGGCTGCAACATCATCCTCCCTGGGAGGATGCCACCAGGAGGAAGTTATGCTCTGTGGATCTACTAGTAGAGGAGGAGGAGGGTGGAGTAGAGGAAGCCTTCACTCAAGGAAGTTTCGCACATGAAGACAGTACACATTGCTTGTTTTTTGGATGATCTGGAAAGAATGTGTTTTTAATCGTATCCCCGTTTTTTTGTTTGTTTCTTCTGGTTTCTCTGACATCGATTTTATCTCTATTGTATTTTCCTTATTGGCCAGCCACGCACATCCTTAGCTACAGGATTTCCACCTGCATAATCTTGCTCTACTTCAGTAAATGTCTTTAATAGGAGGATCTATATGTTGGCATATCTTCAGTGCATGTGCAGTTGGTTGGGTGGCAAGAAGTCACAAACATAATGGCAGGCTGTGAAGACGCGATAAAGAGTTAGTGAGCAAAATATTTAATGCAGTGGTGTCCAAAATGTTTTCTCCAAGGGCCGCTCTTAGAAAATTCTAGGGATGCATGGGCCAACTTGAAATTCTTCCATTTTTACGTCTTAGAACACACACTTCTGTATTAAAATGTAAATTTATGGAAAAGTTATTTATTCATAATCAATATCACATATGCACAAATAAGACATCAAATGGTTACAAAACCCAAACAATACAATGACAATACTGTAAATGTTCCAGTATCTGCTATTTAATACATATAAGGAGGCGGCCAAATAACTTTATCAAATGCAGTTTAGCGTTCCCCAAACATAGTTAGTCAACAATTACATCTTGATAAATTAAACGAAATCAATATTATAAAATGTCACTGATAGTGTAATGGTGCATTCACCTGACTTCGGCGCGGCCATCATGGGATTAATTACCACTCAGTGGTAGACCGGCACAATATATAGTTTGAACATCTTCGCAATATACACATGTGCAAAAGTCCCATCACAGGTTGTGCGATTCTTTTTAATTTCTGAATATTTAAACTTTTGTTTTGCTTTCTAAAAGCCTAAGCATACAGAAATATAGCTTCCTGGATCCCTTTTATATACAGCAATTTTCATTCACAGATTAACCTCATTAGTCTGGATTAAACCATATTATATGAATACAATGTGGTCATGGTAAATCAACCAAAGTCTTCCCAAACCAAGTTAGTGGTCTGGTGAAATTCTTATAGTTTAAATATCACATTATTTATATCGCAAACCCCCAAAAAGTCACAATATCAGTTTTTCCCAATTTCATTTAGCCCTACACAGTGGCACTGTGACTGTGGTTGCGAATGGTTGTCTCCCTCTGTGTGTACCCTACAACCAGGGGTGAAAGTGGGCCAGAACGATCCGGAACGCAGGTCCTGTAAGAGATTTGAGGCCGGAACTGGGTGGAACGGTGCTTTGTTGTCCCTCAAAATGTCCCCCAAATGTCCCCAAATCAACAGGAAGTGACCTGATAGATCCCATTGTAATTTCTGTAGGAATTGCAATTTTTAGTTGGCCATTATATTTATAACTGTGCCAAAAGCCAATTTTTGCATTTCATTGGTTTTAGGAGGTTTAAGCCCCCCTTCTTCCCCCCAAAACAGGGCTCCGTGCCGAACTTTGTCAGGGAGTTCCGGCAAGAAAGTCTAGCCACTTTCACCCCTGCCTGTAACTGACTGGCAACCAGTTTAAGGAGTAGTCTGTCTTTTACCCTTGGTCAGCTGGGATAGGCCCCAGCACCCCATGACCCTGACAAGGATAAATGGTGTTGAAAGTGGAGGAAGTATTATGAAACGCTTTGAGCAACATGTAATGTGTGGAAATCATAACGGTATGCTAATCTGACAGAACACCAGGTTTAATCTCCTGATTGCCCGCAGCTAAAGTATTTCTCTTTTATCGCAGTTCTTTCCAGTGGGAAGTCAAGGGAAAAAAAGTTATCTTTTTACAATCGACCACACAGCAACAGTGAATCATCATCCTCACTAAATCAGCCACTGAATTTGCAAAACAATCAAACTACATGTAAAATACTCTCTCTTTTGTCATAAACTAGCATGATGCAACACGAAATATGTAAACATAATGCCAGAAAAGTAGTTCTCGTTAAGACTCCTGTGCTGAGTGAGATTTGTTTTGTTCTGTGAAGATATTTTTTTTCCATGTTACTCACATAACTCAATTGGTTTTCGCTGTGTCAACTATGGATAATCGGCAGTGGATGCAGAACAGGAAGTAGCCTGTTGCCTTTCCCTTAGGTTGGGTTAATTGTTAGGGCCTCTGCCCCTCCCTCCTGAGATCTGGCACGCCTTGAGCAGGTGTGCATGCTTTTTTTCTGATTACAGGTTGGGCATCAAACAGGCGGAGCAGCCACAGGTGCATGAAATCTTCATCAGCCACCTTTCAAAAGCCAGTGGACGCCACACCTTGTCGCCCGATCAACTCGTCTGGTTTCGCTGTCAGTTGCTTCTTGCCTTCCTTGAGTACTTGCTGTTTTGATGCTTAGCTAATGAACTTTTCTCTTGTCCTAGGTAGGATTTACACGCTAACGTCCAGACCTGGATCTGGCGTTTCCCCTGAGTGTCTTCCGCCTCTCGCCTGCACAGCCTTCGTCCGTCTCATTTAAATAAACGCATTTTGAAATTTCAATCATCGTGCCATTCTGTGTCCGCGCTGGGATCCCCTCCGTTCCGTGACACGTAACATAAAAATAATGATATAAGATTTATTTATAAAGCACATTTAAAAGCAGCAAGGTTTACCATAGTGCTGTTCTCTCAGTGATAAAACACAGTGAAACTAGTAGAATCTTAAAAAAAAAAAAAAAAAAAATTTCAAAAAGTAAGAACAATTCTAAAAGTTACTTTGAAGCAACATTTAATAACTTTCAGTTTCCTGTGATTTTGGAGCCAGCAAAAGATCTGTGCATTTCCCATGAGGACTTACGCAAGTGTCCTAAAGTCCTGATCTTCAAGTCGCCTGCAGTCGGAATGAGTTGTGTTTGCAGTGGCTTTTTTGAAGGATGAGGAGCGATGAGGTAATGAATCTAGGTTTGGCGAAATAATATCATATGACAATGTAACGAATAGGGAAAAAGGGAAGCTACGTATGCTGTAAAACAGGTAGCATTTGGTGTTTTTGTGTGGGTGTGTGTGCCAGTCTTTCTAACACCCTCCTCGAATTTGCTCAGTGTCAGTGAAAGTGATACAACCCCCTACGGCCGTGAAAGAGGTATCATTCAACTACTTGCAAATCGATGTTTAATCGCAAAAGTTAAGAAAATGTTTGATGAAGGCTAAAAAGTTACTGTTTCTTTTAAGGATAGGGGAAGTGTAAAATATAGTAATAAATTAAAAAAATATATATATATATAGCTACCTGTGAAGTAAAGAATAAAAGAGCAAAAGTAGTTTTAATATAAAATAAAACGAGGTAGAGCATTTCAGAGATTGGATGCATCTACAGAGAATGCGCGATCACCATTTTCTTTTAGCCTAGAATATGGGACTACAAGGAGCTGCTGGGAAGAGGACCTGCAGTATCTGGGATTGGGAAGAGGATAGAGGAGGTCTGTTAATTAATCTGAAAAACACTCAACAGAAACTGTTTGGGAAAATGACTGTATAAAAAAAAACTGCAAAGAGAATGAAGGGACTGTAGCACAACACATGAGATCAAATTCTATTCTTAATTCTATTCTATCGCCCCCAAAATGTTAATTATTTGTGCCCCAAAATGAATCTGTATTGCATGTTTAGTTCAAATTTATTTTTTCCTATCAAACCATACATGTTTCATCCATGAACATATGATCAATTTAATCAATGTTCTTCACAATTGTGATAGTCACACACACAATTCAAGACAGCATCCTCTTTACACGGCCCAACTCGAAAAGTGCATTTCTTCAATATATAGCAGGGGTTTTGTCAAACCCTATGTTGCATTTTTTGCTTTAGCCAAAGTGTTGACTCTTATGATAATAACCACAAAACAGATATTAGGTGTCTATTTTTTTAACTTTACAGATGCATTGGAAACTCCAGGCTAACATCTTCTGCCAAGCATATCAAAATAAGATGAATTACGAGAACCAAACGTGAGAGAAAATCCTCTACGCACTAATTTGCCTGTTGACACACTCGGTAGGTGAACCACAGTGACAGCTTCCGAAGAAAAGAGAAAATTAAAGTGTTGGAGATATAGGCAGTATAGGTAGAAGAGGGTGAGAAATGGGTTTTACATGTTTGTCAGTCATGATGCTGAGACACAGAAAAAATATATACATTTACTTGACCTAAAAATACCATCATTATAATGGTGCATCTGAGTAGAATACACAAGGATTCTCAGTAGTGTCTGCTTGGGGCTCAAGACCAGTGGTGTATCTTGCACCAAATTTAGACCCCTTTAGCGGCATAGCAAAAGTGCCCCACCTATCTTCCACATAATTGTCACTGGGCTTGTCCACCAAGACACACCATCTCTGCACCGCTAAAGCTATATTCTTAACCAAATTCCAAAACAGATGTGGTGTGTCCTATACTGTCACAAAAATATTATCATGTCTGGTTCTACAGTAGACTTCGTGGACACAATCTACGAAAATAGTCCCCTATGAGTCGGTGCCATCCAGGGAAAACAGGAAGATTACCAAACATTCATAATGTTCAAGAAGACAGATACACCAGGATATTTAATGTCATTCAGTAGGTCATTCGGGAGTGTATCCATGTAGGAAAAAAGTGGCATTATATTAGCGGGTGTCATTTTGAACCACCATTTAAAAGGTGCTGTCACTTCTATTCCATTTGTTCATCTTCTGGTCGGCTGCGACTACATCACTTGGCTCCACATCAATACACTGTTATGAATCAATCAAAGGACGAATCTCAATATGACTCAAGGGGAAAATACTTGACAAGTGTGCATGATCAATGACGTGCACAGCTGTGTGTGACCTAACCATTACCTTTGGCATGGTTCTCAAAGAACAGACGGACCCTAGCTGAATTGTGAAATTGATTGCTTGTCTACGTCTACACCTGGTGGATAACTGTTTAAAGTGAGGAGTCTGAGGTAATGTGCATTTTTTCCTGTCAGAATATGATCTTCATTTCATGATTGTAAGTAAGTCATCCAGGCAAATAACTTGGCAATAGCCTGTTAAAAAGTCTGGCAATTAAATAATGTTTTCGTTTCAAAAAACAAAAAGTTGAACCCTTTCTTGAGAAACATACTATGAGATTCTCGTTACTAAAATGCACAACAGAAAGATTTAGAGGGAGGAGATGATTAGAGAATGAGGCTCAGTGATGCATGAGTGGACAGATGGATGGACTGTGGATCTAATTTGCTCCCTTCTGAGCTCGGCCTAGACGAAAACAGAGTCTGAGACAGTGCTGCCTTTGGCATGACTGCAGCCCATAAGAAAATCTACAGCATGCACACGATGAAAATAATAGGCACTGTTAACTTTTAAAGTATATTCAAACAAATCAAGAGGCGCTGATACAAAACGTTCAGAATAGAGAAACAGAGTCCTTGCACAAAAACTCCCTTGCTGTCCAAAAGCTGCTTCTTCTTTAAATAAAATGGAATAACATTATTCCTAATGCTGTGTTTATAGGACTTGCCCAAATTAACTCGGCTTGGAACCTCAACTTTCCAACTACTTCCCTGGCCATCTGATGATCGAGCCAATCGGGAAAAGAGGCGGGAAATGCAGATGAGGAAGCAACTATCTGGTTAATACAATGTTGGATTGCCAAGCAGTTCTTTCAGATAGTTCAATTACTGAAGTTCTGTCTTCATTTGCACGTCATTTCCTGATTAAAAGAGGACAAAAGAGCATCACTAAAAGTTTGTTCGTTTTTTTTTTTTTTTTGTACAAGAAACTATGTTTTCGCGAGTGAGACAAGAAAACGAATCATCCAATCAGCAGCCATAGATTTTTTTTTAAAGGTTCCTTCTATGAAACATCACTAAATTGGATCTTTCCTAGATTGATATATGGAATATATTCATAGTGGTTTACTTTTAAAGAGGTGTAAAACCTTTGTAACTTTATGAAGCCTTGTCCCGTGAACTGAGCAGCAATTATAGGATTTTGTTAGATGTACTCATCCTCTTACTAACGTGGATGTTAAAGTATAGTTTATTCAGTGTCTAGTATATGAATCAAAAATGTCTTTTTGACATTTGTGTCAATTTCAGAGAAACATGGGAAGGGAGAAGGCTATCAGTTTCAGTTCCACAAAGAAGCACAAAAAAAGATCAGGGTAAATGCTGAGTGTTTTTTTTTTTAATTGCGATGCAATGGTTTTATGGCCACTTTATTGATTTTAGTTTTTTTAATTTTGCAATTTTGATTTTATTTTATGTAATTATACAGTGCATGGTACACAAAAGTAACTTGTCACAGGGCATATACATCAAGGTTGAACAATATGGGAAAAAACTGACATTGTGACTTTTTGATACATTGCGATATTAAAAGTAGAAGAAGTTTCACTAGATGACTTAATAGCTCTGTATGGGAAGACTTTGGTTGTCTCACCATAATCACATTGTATTCATGTACTACCGTTTAAGAGGGTTCATCTGTTAATGATGAATATTATATATATAAAAGAGATCCAGGAGTGCCTTGTAAAACCATTGCACAACAACAATAAAGACATCTTTTATGAAGCAAAACAAGTTTTCAAAAAAAAAAAAAAAATCTTCGCGCATTTAAAAAAAAAATAAAATAAAATAAATCGTACGTCTTGCGATGGGACTATTGCCCATCCGCACATCGTGAAGGCGATGTTCAAATGATATATTGTGCAAGCCTAATATACAGGCAATCATCAGTGTGTTTTAACACATGTAGGAATCTGTAGATTATTAAAATAATGTTGAAATTAGATGGCAATGTGCACACCGAAACACAAAAATATTGTGGATGGATTTGTTTGTTGCTTTTGGATACAAAAAACTAATCTTTATGAAGGCTCAAATGCAGCTTATCTACTCACTCACTCAGTGGTTCTTTGGAACACCACAGATCTGGAAATTACTTTCTAATGTTTTCCAGACATACATTTCAATCATTTTTTTTCTTTATTTTTTTTCTTGAATTTCTTTGGATCGTGGCATTATTGTATTTGTTCTTGAGCTCTTGTTACCTACTTCACTATGGCTGGCATGTTGTCTTAAAGAGCATATGACACCAGAAAAAAAGTCTTAAATGGCATTATTATGTGAATTAGAATCATATTTTGAGACGATTTGACTATATACAACAATTTAGCAAAGCGCAGATGACGAGAAATTAGTCTTTTAATCTGCCGGTTAGCCACGCCTACCATTATAGGGCTTTAGCGTCCCCAACAGGTGGATGACGTCAGCGGTAGACTGGGCTCATCGGTTTTACTATTCAGCCCATTGAGGGGGAATTGTTCAGAACGAGGAAAACGCGACGAAGAGAGCCGCAAAATGTCATTGTTTCAGTCTCTCTACTCCAATATTTTTACAGGATATTCTTTTTATGCAAGTATTTTTCCCCAATAGCTATATAAATGGCTTGAGAAGGACCAGTCAGCCCGTCGAGGGGGAACTATTCACAATGAGGAAAACGCGACGAAGAGAGCAGCAAAATGTATTTGTTTCTGTCTCTTTACTTCCATATTTTTACAGGTTATTCTTTTTATCCATGTATTTTCCCCAATTGCTAAATAAATGGCATGGTCAAGACAAATAACAATCTTGTGCTAAATGGAATATGAAATAATAAAAATCCATTTATTCAAGACGACATGGCAAAATTACTACATAATGGTCAAAACTGTCGACTTCACCTTTACTGTCGCACCTCCCGAACGATATTTTATGACACCTAAATCGGACATATGTCATTTCCCTTCCCCGGCTTCGGAGAATGTAAACAAACCAGAAGGAGTGACAGCTAGCCGACATGCTAACCCGAACCGAGTGATGTTTCAAAGTCTTCAAAGCGGAAAATCACACATAGCTATCCTGGATTATTTCACATGACGACCCGGTTGTCGAATGTCAATGTCTTAGCGGATCGGCAAACCGCCCGGTGGAGAGCAATTTACAGTTCGTTCCCCGGAGGAGGGTGGCTGGAGCTAACGCAGCTAACGTGCTGCTGCTAATGCATTAGGAGAGCTTTTTACATGCCTATCAATGATCAAACGTAAGTAGTCCTTCATTTAAAGGAAGTTTGTAGTGTTTACTTTGTAATCGCTGTATTCGTATTTGACATAATACAAAACAAGATGTTTACTCACTTCCTCGTAAGTCCAATGGTCCCACAGTAAATATCCACGGTGAATGGGAACCTTTTGAAACTCCAAAAAGGCGCATACGCCTCTCCCTCATACAGAATGATTTTTCTGCAGCCGTTTGGCTGGTGTGATGCGAAAAATAAACGTATTAATCCGCAAAATCAGCTGAATCCTTCGTCCTCATACACAACAGTACACTGTAGCGTGAAGAGGACGTCTTCTACCGTACACGTCACAGCGCCCTCCTCCTCAATGCAAGACCGAAGCCGGAAGTCACTCATTTTCCTGGCGCGGGATTCAAAAAACTAAATAAATATAGCGATCGCTTCCACACACATCCAAGCGGTCCATATCATTCAGGAGCATAAAATACCGCGTGTATTATGAAATAAACATGCTTTTTCGTGTCACAGGCACTTTAAAGTGATTTATTGATTCAACAAATATTGTGGCATTCAGTAGTGAACATAGCCATTCACAGCACAGTTACTTTTTAACATAGGGCCAGACAGGTTTGTTTTGTTGATTAAAGTTATTTGTGTTCATTTTAGATTTCCTTGTGTTGTCTCCGTATCTTGTTAAAATAGTTTGAATGAACTAAACATTTTTTGTGTGGTATTCGAAAAACAGAAAGAAAGAAGGACAAATATTTCATTTTGCTGGTTGTATGAAACCTTAGATTAACCTTGTAGTGTGACGCAGACGGGATTCTGCCTTCACACTGTGCAGCCTCCTTCTAAGTTAGATAACACACAAATATTTACTTTGGTGTCACTGTTCTTCTTGCTAGCAAAACTGTATTTGAATTTGTCAAACTATATGTTTTTCTCATCGGACAGCAAAGCTACAAGCAAAGTGGAACAAGTGCAAAAAACACTCAGACAACTTCTCTGTGGCCAGAAAGGATTTGAGATTGTAGCAGAGGTGACAGTAACTTCAGTTTGCCTTCACCGTGCCAACGACAAGTAGAGTCCATGGAAAGGTCATTATCTCATTTTAAAAAAAAAAAAAAAAAAGACTTCACAGATTCGGGAAAGACCAAGAAAGACTTTTTATGCTGGAAATAATCTCTATTTAGACAGAGAGATGCTTCAAAATCAAAGTAGAAAATGAGGACATGTACGGGAAAGCAATGTTTTAATTTAGATCAAACTAGTCTAAAACAGGGGCGGCACAAAGGCTGGCTGAGTAGTATATCTGCATCTGGCCTTCCTCTGTGGAGTTAAGATGTTCTCCCTGTGCATATGCATGTTTAAACCAGGTACTCCAGTTTCCTCCAGCATCGCAAAAAAACACATATGTTGGGTCAGTCTAATATTCTAAATTAGGGGTCCTCAAATACAAATCTTAAAGGTCCACAATTTTTTTTTTTCCATACAAGCTTGGGTCCATTTATTAATGTCGGTCAAGTACAAGGCAGGTCGAAGGTGGTAAAGGTGGTTTTCTTTTGACCAAACAAAAACACAGTGCCCATTCTGATTAAACAAAAATACATTAACAAAACCTTTTCTTGACTTAAAATAAAAATACGCAAAAAAAATAATTAATTAATTTCTTGCCTTCTCAATTCTGGTTTAGGAGGAAACTTCTTTTCAAAAGAGCTGTGCTCTTTAAAATAATGGCGTTTCACATTTTCACTTTTTATCAGAGCAACTGTCTTGAAACATATTAAGCACATAGGTTTGGTAATTGCAGTTGGTAGAATGGACGCATATTTGTCAGTCCATTCGTCATTGAAACGACGATTTTCGTTGTCCACTTTTCTTCTCTTGGTCAACTATGAGCATGCCATTTTGTTGGATTCGGTCTTCTACTGGTGGCATGTAAACAAACAGATTGCAAAGTGCCGGATGCGACCCGTGTTTCATACTGCTGCGGTCCGTCCACTCTAGCTAGGAGTATGCAGGCTCTCTCAGCCAATCAGCGCAGCCATGTACACTCTCTCAGCCAATCAGCGCATCGTTGTCTTAGAGATGACAATAGAAGTGGGAACATGGAAGACCAAAACTGAAACAGAATTTAGCGATAGAATAGTAGCGCATAGCGATAGATCGGCGATTCATACAAATAATATATGTTTAAAAAATTTAGTTTGTTTTTTTCTTTTTTTTTTTTTTTTTTGAAAAGTGTGGCTTGCTCTGGGTCTGCAGAGAGGTGTGCCATGGTCTGGTCGTGTTCCGCAGTCCGCTAATTGAGAACCCCGGCTCTAACTTGTCGAGAGATGTGACTAGGAGCATGAATGGTTGTTTTCCAATCTGTGCCTTGTGATTGGCTGCCAACTGACACAGAGTGTACCCTGCCTCCTACTCATAGCCAGCTAAGATATAGGCTCCAGCAACTCTGTAACCCTCATGAGGACAAGTGGTCCAGCTACTACATGGATGTATAGTGTGAAATGTAAAATCCAGAATCCAAATGAAAAAAAGACTTTTAAATTATTATATATATTTTTTAAATACTTTTTGAAGGTTTTTATTTTAATTATATTATATAGTTGTGTATTTTTCATTCAGTCATTATTATAATTATAAAAAATATATATATTAAAAATGTAATTAAATTAAAATTAATTGTACCTATTAAAAATAGGTACAATTTTAAGTAAGTAAGCTGAAAAACTGTAAAATTCTCATAATAACGTCCTTTCCGAATAGTATGCGCATAAAGACAGTGTGATATAGTTGTGGGGGAGTGGTTGTTGTGGTAGTCAATGTTTGGCTGTAATTTATTTACAGATTTGCTCCTTTATTTGGCTAATACTTTTGTAAATCTGACCAATTATATTATGCCACCCCAGCCATTTTCTCAGCCAGTACATCCTTGCCCATCGACGGTATTGCAATAAACGTGTTGCTTGCTTTACATGACTACCACTTGTCCAGTTTCTACATTACTCTCACACAATACACAACGTGCAAAGCACAGACATCCTGACGTCTTTGAAGCGCCCACGCCTGCCTCCTCTGCCACACCCGCGACAAAACACACACACACACACACACACCATCTTTAATGAGCTCAATAGATGATCATCTCCGGCTTTAAAGTCTGAAGTCCGATTGGAAATAATAAGAGATTCTTTTCCGAATGACGATTAGGATTGAGAAGAGGAGCGATGCTGCGATATGAAATATGCACCTGCTAATAGCTTCTACACATTGGGCCTAATATGCATGAAATAAAAAGATGCTATGCCACTGGTTCCATCGACACCAATACGCCGGGATGCACAGCATAGTGGACGCATTAAAAATGTCAACGCCTTCTGTCCTCTGACAAAGCGGTGCCTTTGTACGGCTCTGTTCCATTCAAGCATGCAGCTGCCCCTAAAATGTCATTTACATGCGGCCAAACGCGACGTGCACCTGTTCAGCCAACGCACAGAACAAATGCAGTGAAGTCGCAGTTCTTACCTGTGGTTGTGCCGAGTTCGGGTTTCAGACTTCAGTTGGAAGGTGTGGCGGGGAGCAAGCAGGCCGCCGCCCCGCACAGCTCCTTTCTCTGCCCCGGGAGATGAAGCCCTGCAGGCGGGAAAGCGAGCATCCACAAGCCGGCGAGAAAGGTATCGCTAAATCGAGGAGAAGGGAAGTAGGGAACTCCCAACGTCGTGCGTGATCTGCGTGAGCGCCACTCAGGATTTGCCGCGTAGCATCACGTCGTCTTTTTACCTTTGCTTTTTTTTAACAGACTATTTTTACAGTTAGTGTCCAAAAGTGGTTTTAAAATAAGGGTAAATGCAAACTAAAATAACATACAAGTTATAAAACATGTTTCTGACCATGCATCGTAATTTATTTCTCAAATATTTTTATTGTTTTTTTTTTTTTTTCTTTCACAAGAACACTAAAAACCATTGGCGGAGTTTGACTTTTGTGGGTGGGGGGGTCAAAACATGCCGATGACCCCAAAACGCAGTGTCAGAAATAAAATTAACTTTCAAGATATATGCTCGGTTAGTAGTTTAGCCTATGGGTCCCCAACCGCAGAGCTGCGGACCGGTACCGGTCTATCCCTGTCTACTCTAGATATAATACTACAGGATAGAATGTCGTCATAGAAATCCATTGATTGGACTGCTAGCAGTACATCTTGTTTTGTATATGGCGGAAAACACAGACAAGACTGAAAAAGCAGTTTCTGCTCTTGCAACCCTCTATACTGCAGTATTTGAAGTAGGGCTGGGCAATATGGCATTAAGCTCGTATCACGATAAATTGAGCAGATTTACCTCGATAACAATAAATGACGATAAATTCACCCAAGCAGACTGTTATATAATTTGAAAATCTGAATCAATGCATGAAATAGATTAACCGTTTCTTGTTCATTCATTTACCAGCTTTCAATTTAATATATTTAACAATTGTACATGCAGTCTAAACATTAAGTATACAAAAATTTATTGTAAACAATAAGAATTCAAGTATGAACATTTAAAACAGCTTGTATGGCTTGAACAATGTACATTGTCAAAATCAATATGCCTGAGCAAACATGTCATTGTAACACAAATTACTTACAGCTTGAACAGTACACTTCAAAATGACAACTTATTGTTAATGGCTGCTGTGACATAATTACTCAACACAAGTGTTTACCGCAAGGTTTCAGGTTTTTTTTTTTCCCAGTGCATTTTTTAATACATACACACACACATTAAAGCTGCATTGATCTAATGACAGAGAATTAAGCACATACAGAAAAATAGCTGGGGCCATTAAACAGCTATATTATAACTTTCACTGTTAGATTGTACTTTATGCTAAATGCTTTACCATCACAAAAGCTATCAGAGAAATCACACACAGACAAGAGATACACAATAATCTTTCTAAAATTATTATTAATATTATTATTATTATGTATTATTATTACAGTAACGTGATAAACTAATGCTGCATTCCAGAGAAGTGGGAAGTCGGATTTATCCCACTCGGATGGTACCAGTTCCGACCTCAAAGCGTTCCAAGCAAATGTAAACAACAAAGATGGCTGATCGCGACGATGTGTTTTTTATTTTGGCCATCCAAAGACATTTTGACCTCCAGCAAACCTGCCTTCCTATAAGCGATCAAATAGTAGAGGAAAAACGACGGCTGCGTTATAGCCCACACTGTAAACTGCCTTTTTTTAGTTACAGCCTTTGCTGATCGTCAATATAAAAACATAGCACAACAAAGATAATTCACTGTATGAGAAAAAAATACATGGCGTCTCAAATAAACTTGATTTACTTCATTATTGTGTTATCATTCAATACGTTTTCATGAGCGCCATTTTGTCCAGTGACGTCAGATTGAAACAACTTGGAAGTCGGGGTAGTTATTTTTTCTCCGACTTCGCGACTTGGGACCTCCCAGTTCGAGTGGCGTTCCAATGATATTTTCCTACTCGGAGGTCGGAAAAGTCCGACATCCCACTTTTCTGGAACGCAGCATAATTGCTAGATGCAGTCCGTGTTAGGGCTCCTTGATTGCAGGCTGGAGACCAGACGGGCGAAGACGCCGACAGCTGCAAGCCATCGAAATCAGCCGCCTTTATAAGCCAGCTCGTCGTTGCCGCTCGTCGCCAGACCAAACTTTCAGTAATCCCGTCAGTGAAGTCCAGCATTCAGGAATTTACCACATTAATTCTTACCCGGCTAATCAGACCTCTTGTTCCGTCCCAGGATTCCCCGTGCCTGCTCCCAGAATTGTACCGACGCCTGATTGATCTCCTTTCGACACCTGCCAGCTACACGCCAAGCGCACGTGCGGTGCTGCGACGTGCGCTCAAATAAACCTTTGAAAATCACCACAGCCACCCTTGTCTGCTTTGGGGTCCACTTCCCAGCGCACCCTAACAGTCCGAGACCAATCCGCTCATTAAGTTCAGCTGTTTCGACAAATTTAGAGCCACTATCAGACTCCATCACGTTCATTTGTAGCGTTAACTGCTAGCGTTAGCCACTAGCGTTAGCCTGTGGCTTGGCTACCAGTAGAAAGCATTGAAAGCATCCTCTTTGGAAATCGTGAGAACAAGGGAGGACAGCAGGTGAAAGCCCGTCTGGGTGCCGCCAAGAGTCTATTTAATGTCAGGTGAAAGTTTGGCGAACCTCCCTTAAGCAACACTCCATCACGTTTGCTTGTAGCGTTAGCCGCTAGCGTTACCCTACCGGGCTCGTTTGTTTGGCTTCCTGATAACCACGTGACTCCATACGTAAGCACACTGTCTGCTTTCTTAAAGGTGAATGAACATAGCCGAACAACACAGAGTCAAAGCGGGATGAAAAGACTATATTTTCTTGTTTTATTAAATTACTGAATTTACCGTCATGGTCAAAATGACGTCCGTCATCGTAAAGAATTTCGGTACCGGTAAATTTTCGGTTTACCGCCCTGCTCTAATTTGAAGCCAGAAGAATTGTTGTGTTTGATAGAACAATATGCTGCCATAGCAGATTCCTGGCCCATTAAGCCCCGAACTATTTTTAATTTGTCCCTGTTACCCTGGAAACCTCCGTTTACAGACGTCACGCAACCGCTTTTGTTTCAACCCAGCCATAAAAAGAAGGTAAGTAATTCTATTTATGATTCGAAATGTCTGTCATTTTTAGCTTAGAATCATTAATCGTTGTCCAATATTTCGTTTAAAGAAGAAAAAAAAAACGACTTTAAGAAATTATTCACTTGCATATTTTAAACTTTTAAACAAATTACGTCACAATTTAAAAAATGATGTTTGTAAAAAAGTCGCGGATATCCTCCTCATAACTATCGCTTAATTGTATTTTTGTTGTTGTTGTTGTTAGTGTCGCATTTTCCCCGATTTGTTCGATGATAAATAATCAATCCAAAAAAAGAAAAATTGAAAAAAAAAAATTGAAGGGTAAATATATAAAAAAGAACATCTCGACCACTCCTTGATGTCTGCGATTTCTGCATCGCGACCCTTGTTATATTACCATGTTTTACCCATGAAATGCCCAAATGCGGCTCTGGCCATTCTCAGCTGTGTATTGACACTCGGTTATACATGCTACATGGAGGCTTTGGATCGAAAAAGTAAGTACGCGATAATATCTCGCTAAAATCGTGGCGTCTTTAATTCTGCTCTCGCGTGCTCTAGCCTCCAGTTAGGGTTTTGCTGTTTAAAAAAAAAATCTTATTTCAAAATGTGCTCCAGTTCAACATTTTTCTTCCCCCAGAAAATTGAGAATTTGCTTTCCAATGATGTATCACACATGCATATAGGACAGTTTTAAAATTTGGCCAAATAGGGGGTCTCACAGCGGAACTTCAAGTCACCTGAGTGTTTTCCGCCATATCTATGTGCACTTGTCCTCAATAATAAAGTATGACGTAGGGCGGGCGCATCACATTTGTTCCCGGAAATAATTAGCCCCAACACTGGAATGACTGAAAAAAAGACGTCTTTGGACAGATTTTTTACAGGGAAAAGGCCACCTGACGAGCCAGAAGATGAGATAAAACAAAACCTACGCTACTTCCCAATTACTAAAGACCCACGAACTGCGAATGAGTGGATTCATGACCCGTTTTTTAATAAACCGAGTTATTCGAGAATGTCTGTGCAACAGGAGGATCAGCTTGTAGAGATTGCAAATGACGGCGAATTTAAACGTACTGTACATTTGAGACAACAACTCTACCGAGGTTCTGGATTAAAGTCATTCCGGAATATCCTGACATCGCTACGAGAGCACTGAAAACCATGGTACAATTTCCAAAATCGTATCTTTGTGAAGCGGGCTTCTCTCACTCTCCCATCACACCTAGATGGGACCATCTCGTCTCAACGAAACAAGCTCAGGCCACCCACTTATTCGGCAGGTGGATTGAATTTTCCCTGCACTTAACACGGCGGGGCTAAAAACAAAGGTTATTTTATATTTGCTGTATTTTTCTGCCGCACATTGCCAGTGTTCTGACAAATTTTTCATGTGCGTAATGTTAAAAATGGCTGCGAATGCAGCGATTCCAAAGTAAACACTACATACTTTCTTTAAAGAAAGGAATATTAACTTAGGTTTGATCATGGACGGACATGTAGAAAAGAGTCAAACTGAATATAAAAAAGGGCTTTTTCACCACCACAAAAGCTTTGGGAGCAAAATTTTATAAGGGTGCAATATTTGACAGAACACCGGTCTGTGAAAAAAAGACCCAAACCACACTGGTCCTTGGTGCAAAAAAGGTTGGGGACCCCTTAAATACAGGAATCCGAGCTACATATGTGGGTGTGCGCGCGTGCGTTTTTCTGTGGAGAAGTAGATGCCGATTTTTGCAAAGATTTTTTGCGGAGATATCCAATTTAATGCCAAGCTTTTCGAGTCACTCGCATCCTTGCGAAACGAATCCTCACCGTGGTGAGTTTGAAAATGGCGCCAGGCAAAACAGGAGACGTCATCCTTTTTGACAGAATACTCCAGGAATATTTATAATCATTCATTGAAAATGAGTGTGCTTAGGATAGTTATGCTTTTGCCCAAGGACGTCGTCCATTGAATATGGTACTCCCGGGTGTGGCTCTGTTGTACAATTAGTGTCTTTAGTGGGACAAAGTGAAACTTCGCTCACTATTTTGGCGGTGCTCTCCAGCACTTCATGGTCCACATTCTCAGTCCTTGGTTCTCGGTCAGTAGTTGTTGTCGCTTTTGAAAGATTAGGTTTGAAAAAAATTACCTATATCTATTTTGTTTCTTCTGTCCCCAGGTAGTTTTGGCTAAGCAAAGCAAATGACCGTCTGTAAGGCGCTCGTCACATGATCTGTTCGAAAATTAATTTTGACAGATTATAGAAATAATTTCATTCATTGTTGTTGATTATTTTATTGCTTAAAAACTTTTATAGACAGCATATTACCGCCAAAGTCTTAACTTTATATTCATATACTCGAAAGTCAATTACATGCAATGACATTTTCGGCCACGGGGGGGAACCACCCCGGCACCCCCTTAATCTCCACGTATGCTGAAAATAGATAATACTGGTACTTTATATAGCTTTATTGTATTATTTTCTTGTACTGTGTTTTTGTTTTATTTTGTCTATTGTCTACTGTGGTCTTTTATATTCAGTTTGTGTCTGCACCCCTGCCGAGTTTGCCCTGCTTCCAAAGATTGGAGCCACATCCCAGCTTTGTACCTTCACAGACAGACTCAATTATACAATGGCAATAAAGTCATTAATTAATTCATTCATTCATTTGAGCTGAAACTTCCTGGCTGATGTCCAGAGGTGTTACTTCAGAATTTCCACCTGATATTTTATGAAGGACACCAGTCCCTAATTCAGCTGTTACCAAGGGCGTAGGTTTGGTCTCAACATTGATAGGGAGGATATAACAGCATAACCTGCATGTAAACTTTTTGCTGGGGACGGGACATTAATAAGACAAAACAGATTATTGAACGGGGGTCAGGGCCACATTTCTCACAAATATGAACCTAATCACCGGTAATTGATAGGTGAAACAACCAAAGCAAAATAAATCTGTATTGACTTATACTAACTTTTATGTGAATTGGTTCACGTACAACGTTCGATTCAAACTTTTGTTTTCAAATACTATTAAAGAAACATTTTGAAGTGCAAGTCTCTTCATTAAAAAAATGGGGAGCTATCCAAGACTGGGTCCACTTTTGGGGGATACCTGAGCACCCCTAGACACAAACTAAAGAATTCTTATATCAAAGTGAAGTGAAAAAAAAGATATGAACAATTTTTTTTTTAGATATTCATGGACCGATCTACATCCGAGGCATCAGAAACTACCCCAAGACTAGAACTAAAGTACTCTCATGATATTCTGATGTGTGATTTCATTGCACAGATTTTTTTCATGTCAGTTCATGTTCATATGTCATTGTCCCTCTGAAGTGGATCCATTCATGGAATTTACACTCTGAAGCCACCGCATTGCATTACTGTAATGTACATAATGCAAACAATAATCCGAATGAAGGACGGCTAGCTTGACATTTTTGTTCCTTGTGGAGGCTGCAGTAGTTTTGCAAGTTATCAAGTTCACACAGATTAATGCTATGCTAAGTCTGATGCGGGTTGGACTTTTAGTAGCACAAACATTGGCGTCTTTTTACATTACTTTCAGCGGCTTGTGCTGGCCGAAAAAAACTTCTAATATCCCTCCTCTTTCAAGGGGGTGGTGGAGGCGGCATGTTGTATTTCTGTCGATAGGGTTGTTTGAGTGTGCGTGTGCGTCTGCATCTGTGTAGCTGGAGGAGGGGGCGGTGGGTCAATTCATCAGCCAATCAAACGTGCGTTTGGGGGGGGTGGACAGACACATTCAGCAAGTGGAAAGTGATAAATGTAAGTCTGAACCAGGGGTCGCGTTAACTGAATATTTTCCGTCGTTGACCGGTTTTTTAAAACAGTGACGGAAAAAACTGAAGTCCATCCGTCATTTTGACAGGTTGCAATTCACACCCCAGACGACAGGGTGGCGAGTGAGCATATTAATTAGCTATTGTCTCTCTTGATGCATGACGTCGTTGGCCTTACTCGGAAAAATGTCAAGGCAACTGAGTGTTTGCCTGGCACGGCCAGACTGTTCTGCCTGTATTTTTCAAACACTGAGAGAAAAGTCTGGGACACAGCCTCTCGAGTAGGTACAAAATCAATCGACAAATCAGATTTGTTTATTTGCGTGACGTGTTCTTCACGAGCAACGTCACTCTTGCGCGCCGAAAGTCGTCTCTACTATAACACGGATGACGAACGGGAGAGCCGAGAATATGTTCCAATCCGCGGTAAATTCAGTTTTAAATGAGCTAAAACACATCGACACGAGTCATTGACAACAGTCTGTCTCGCGCTAGCCATGCTGAATAAACTCCATTCTCCTCGTATGTTTACTTCCGCGCGCAAGTCCCTCATCCTGCCCTCGTCACTTTGCTAACGGCACGTCTGCCCGTCGCTGATTGGTGCACTCCGCTGTCTGTTTGCGTCTTGTTAAGCTTGTTCGGACAGAATATTAATTAAAAATGAATGAAAACTAAATACTATTGATTATGTCATTATTATCATTTTAAACATGTAAATGACAGGTAAAAATAGATTATGACCGGATTTTTATGACACTGTCAGTCAAAATGACAGACAACGAAAAAGTCTAGCGCAACCTCTGGTCTGAACATAATGAAAATAATTCACTTAATGAATACTCGACCCTAACAACATATGGGAAGACACACAGAATTTACCCATATTACTGAGCTCATTATATAATGCAAATAAGATGACTTAAAAACTGGTGGGGACAATTTGAGCATCCTGAAAAGTTGGTAGTGTTATGTCCCTATGTAAACCTATGCCCTTGACTGTTACCCCTATATTTCAAATTTAGCATAGCATCTCAGGTATTCAAAACCAAGGTTTCCCTTCCTATATGAAGATTGCATGTTCTCACCCTGCTTGCGTGGGTTTTCTTCAGGTACTCTGGTTTTGTCCAATATCCCAAAAACATGCATCCTAGGTTGAGTGAACATAGCAAATTCTCCTTAAGTGTGTTTGTGAGTGTTGTAACCAACAGTTCCGTATGTTGATAGTTACGTGAGGTAGGCTCAAGCAGGCGCACGACTCTATACAGACGATTGTACAGAAGACGAATGAATGGATAGATGAATGTATGCATGGGAGAAAGAAAGAAAGAAAGAAAGAAAGAAAGAAAGAAAGAAAGAAAGAAAGAAAGAAAGAAAGAAAGAAAGAAAGAAAGAAAGAAAGAAAGAAAGAAAGAAAGAAAGAAAGAAAGAAAGAAAGAAAGAAAGAAAGAAAGAAAAGAAAGGAAAGTCAGTCCCCGGGTTACAAACAAGTATCGTTCCTACACTGGCGACACAACCCGAATTTCCACATAAATTGGAATTAACCCTTTTAGTGCCCCTAAATGCTCCCTAAATCTCAAAATAACTATCCAAAAACATGTATTAGACATCATTGTACTGTCTTCGCCAAGACATTGTAGCTAAATCATAGCTGTGCACAAATACGTTCTTTTTCTTCTTTAAATGTGCTCTTAATCGCGTGCAGCAGTACTACCTACGCTTTCTGCGTAAAATAAAAGTATGTATCACAAAACAAAAGAATATTATGATCAAATACACGTTTCACCAAAAAGCAGAACAGTGATATTATTAAAATATGGTAAAAACAAGATACTGTGAGGTCCAATAAGCTACTATGTATGCGGAAAAACATTGGAGACAAAATGGTGGACAAGACTCCGGCGCCCGTGAAGTAAAAATAGTCAGGTACGCCGTAACCCGAGGACTTCTTGCATACCACTTGCATACCACATACAAAACCTGTATACAATAGCAAGATTCCTGGGATGTCTTTTGGGAAATATCTGTCTTGGAGTCATGCAACAGAATTTAAAATTGTTTCAGGTGAAAACTTACTATGGTATATGAATAGCTTTCAAGCTGGATAAGATTACAAGAGTATCTTATTTTATTTATTATTGTGTCCAACTCCCTAACATGTTCACAGTTGAGATAAGGTGTTGATGTTAGTGCGCTGTCTCATTTTTTCCCCACATGGAATTGTGTGCCCCTCACAGGCATTATTGAACTTCGGTTTAATCAAGTCAGATTTTTTTTTTTTTTTTTAAAATACAAATGGTGCACTGGAATATATCATGTGATCTTTAGCAAATATTAAACATGGATCGTTTTTATTTAGACAACAATCTTTGTATATTATCACCTGAACTGTTTTGTACTCATACAGTGCTGGCCAAAAGTATTGGCACCCTTGCAATTTTGTCAGATAATGCTCAATTTTTCCCAGAAAATTACTGAAATTACAAATACTTTGGTATTAATATCTTCATTTAGTTTGCTTGCAATGAAAAAACACAAAAGAGAATGGGAAAAAAATTAAATCATCATAATTTTGAACAAAACTCCAAAAATGGTCCAGACAAAAGTATTAGCACCCTTTGAGAAATCATGTGATGCTTCTCTAATTTGTGTAATTACAGCACCTGTTGTGGACGGAAAAGAAAAATTGATGAGATATTTCAACGAAAGATTGTGCGGATGGAAAGCATGTGTAATTTCAATCGCTTTCTGGGAGAAATTGAGCATTATCTGACAGAATTGCAGGGGTGCCAATACTTTTGGCCAGCACTGTATGTTTACTTGTATGCATTAAGTAGCCTTTTATTCTTAGTCAAAGCTAGCATGAATTCTCATTCTGGTTAGTTTTAACATATACCAGTTGGTGTCATAAAAGTGAGCCCAGTTATCTTAGTCCTTTGAAGAACACAAAGGTGTAACATGATCCCCCTTAGTCTACTCAAGTCTTGGATAATCAAATAAGGGGAAGTCACAGGCAACCCCTAGAACTGTTGACTAATGGTTTAAATGATTAAAGTAAACGTCCACTAGATTGTAAAACATGAGGTATATACGTCACCAGTAGGTAGATGGCAATCTAGTGTAAAGCGCTTTGAGCGCCTTGAAAGGTGGAAAAGCGCTATATAAGTACAACACCATTTACCATAATGCAGTCAGATTCTGAAATGTGTGTGCCTCATTCATTAAAACTTGTGTTTGTTGTTTGACCGCACCCTGAGACTCTCAGTATTTTTGTGTCGACTCCGTTTTTATTAAAGCCTCCAGAACAGAAAAAGAATGCGCGGCGCTGTTAGTACGAGGTCGAGAGCCAACGCTAACAGTACCCAGTTTTGTTAAATGTTTTATGCAAAGTAGATTTGTCAACAGAGATGTTGGCACGGACCAGTGATTTCTGAAAGTTCAATTGAGAATTCTGCTCTGTGCTCTCAGTTATCTTGACGGTATGGCTACTCCTTGGAAGGAAAGCATCAGTGCTGAGCTTTTTTTGTCCGTCCATCCATCCATTTTCTTCCACTTTAACCGAGGCTGAGACGCAGGGACACACACAATGGTTGTGTACTTCTGTAACTAGAGGAAATGTTTGGTTTAAGTTGTTCGCGCGAAAAGAGTGTTGCCCAGTCAGGGCAGTCAACAGACTTGCAGGGGCTCTAGGACAAGAGACCATTATAGGACCCCCCACCCCTCCCCTGGCACCGGCTTGTCATGACAACATACGCAGTACTTTAACGCTTTGCAAGCAATGACAGTGTAAATTTTCAAATTATTTGAGACAGACAGTTAAATTTAACAGACCGTAATGTGATGTGGCACAATATAAACAAACAATTTCCATCTATTGTCCCATGTAGGCTACAATGCAACACAACTGAGAGTGCTATGCCTGCCTGCTAAGCAACAAAACAGTATAACTAAACATCCTGTGCTTGCCCCCTCCACATCCCTGGGGTTGTCAAGCCCTCAAACAATGATGCGCCTAGATTTTTTGACAACTACTTACCAGGGAAAGTAACTATTTCCATTACTTTAAAAAGAACTTGTTGTATGTCAAAGAATTTGAAATTTTCTGAGCAGTATTCGAGTCAGTGGAATAGAGAAGAACAGACAGGTAGTTAACTTGTTAGGTACTTCAGCAGATTTGAATTGCTTACCACAGATGTCGACAAAAGCTTTGCCCCGGGACATAAATTACACATTACATGCAGGTTCTTTCCTTTAATTTCGACAAACTTGAAATAGTGTCTATTTCTCCACCTCTTAAAGGACAATTTTTCTTCTGAATGCTCTGCCATCCCGACCCTGTGCATCTGTTTTGAGTGTGTGTGTTTGCCGCACGCGCTGTTCCAGTTTGCTTGTGAAATCACCGGCTCTGATTGGCTTACCACAACACATGACTCTAACCCTCAGCCAATCACAATCACTTCCATCGCATCTCTCGAGGGGCTGCATTCAGGTAGGCTGGTTTCCCGACAATTCACGTCACCTTCAAAGCGTCTGCTGTCCTCAAGATGGAAGCAGATTTATTGCTGGCTGACAGTGGGAGATGGGAACGAGGCTAGCATCAGGTGTAGCAAACACAGAAACGTTACCAAACTTTGGAAAGCATTGTCTAATTGAATGAGCAGGGACAAACAGCTTGGAGTCAGAAGAACGTGCGCTATTCACGAACCTGAACGCACCCTAAGTCATGGATGACAAATCAACAGAGCAGAGAGTCGACTCGACACGGCTGGTAGTTTCTTCAATTTATTCAGAGTAAGTAACGCACCGCTTTTGACCATCAGTAACGGTAACGGCGTTGTAACGGCGGAAAAAATAATTAGTTCGATTACCCCGTTACTAAAAAAATAACGCCGTTTCATAACGGCGTTATTTATAACGGCGTTACTCCCAACACTGCATATATAACATCAGTGAAATCTGTTTTTTGAGCAAGCTCACGCTCAATGGAGAGCATGGTGTTACCGGCATCCCCAAAGTGCCGCTGTCTCTTACAATATGATCGGCTTTACTAATTTGGCGCAGAAGAAGAGGTGGGTGAGCGTAAGGGGGTGAGATACGAGTTGTTGCGCGGTAGCGCTGAGTTGATTGGCTGTGAGTCCACCATTGTTAATAAAAGTTCCAGCAAAAAGCCATCCGACCTGTCTCTGCATTTTTATGGGCATCGCCACCTTCCCGAAGGAAGACCCGGACTGACAACAAACGAGCCGTCCACCTGTCCACTTCACACCACAGTGCGGATTTGAGAGCGCCGCAACATACCATAAAGTGCAGTTTGGTAACAATGGCTAGGTTGTTAAGCCTGCCCTGTGATATGGTGGAGTGTAAGTAGTTTTTTATTATTTTCATTTTACTGAAGGCTCACTCTCCTCCAGCTACAGTCACTGGTAAAGACAAGAAAATATATATAAGAAAATATAAGTATATTTGAAATATTTAATATGTTGACATTTTTAAGTATATATCGAGTAGAAAATTATATTTAATCAGACAATGATTTAAATAAAAAATAAATATGTGAATGTAAAGTAAAATAAATTAAGGGTCATTCCGGGGCCCCTATAGTCCTGAGGCCCAGGACAACATACCCGGTTGCCCCCTCCCCGTCGAAGGGCTTGTGCCCAGATAATAAATCCAATGGTTCACTCTGATTTTCCTCCCTGGATCCCAGGCCCACCCCCATCAGTTGGTTCATAACTAAGTAAATCCTTTGAAGGCCTAAATGATGACATGCCATCTGGCAAAAAAAAAAAAAAAAAGCCGAAATAACTTCCTGTTCATGAGTCAGCGGATGTAACGGACGGCTCCTAAATGCAATGGTTATATTAGTAAGCTTTTCAAACTTAACCTCCCTGCTCCATTCATTTGTATTCATTACCCCTGTGTGGACTGACTAAGCATGCGTCTACAGTTCCATGATTCATTAGTGTGTCGTCGCATGTTTGCCACCTGAACACACGTGAAGATTTGTCCACATGGTGGCAGTCACATGCCATCACCACGTACACATTATTGGCACGTGGAGACACGTGTATGTTGTTCTATTCACTAATGAAATGCAAGAGCACTTTTTGAGAACGAACATTTTTCTGTTTGCAGTGCCGACTGTCTCCGGGGCTTACAGTATTATCATGACATGCACTGGAAAGGTGAAAGTCCATAATATCCAAGGTGTCCTTTTTTCACAATCAATTTCTTTCTTAAATTTGTAAAAGCTCCACCAATTAACAACACTATTTATCCTTATTGGGGTTGCGGGGTGCTGGAGCCTATCCCCAGTGGCGGACTTGGCAATTTTGGGGCCTAAGGCGAACATATCCAGGGGCCCTCTTCATGGCTCAGGGGTTAACAAGGTGACAAGGGTGTGGAGGAAATATGTTCCCGTACACTAGGGCTGTCCTAAACGACAAATTTTCTCCTGATTAGTCAGCCGACTAGTTTTACGATTAGTCGACTAATCTAACAATTTTCTTTTCAGAAAACTGACTTTGCCTTTCCAACATTATTCAAAACAATTCTTAAAAAAAAATTCTAGCATTATTATTATAGTATATTACTATATATAACAGTAGTATAATAATTATAATAATTATTCATTGCCAAACATATTTGTGATAAAGAGTGTCATTTTAAAGCTATTCTTAGTGTAGAATCTGTATTCTGTAGTATTTACTCAACATATTGTAATATTAATTCTGAAGTATGTGGGATTAACTCCAGAAATCTATATTCATACGACGAAAATGAAGTGCTTTTATTTTGAAATGTTCACCGGAGGTACGTTCGCTAAACCGCTAACCGAAAGCTTTACACTCCGTAAAAAAAACATTCTTCGTCATTGCTTGTGAGGTCACTAATAGATTTAATTTTTAGCAAATGCTGTTAACCAGCTATTGAGTGTTATTGTGTGACTGATTGGAACTGTACTGCATTGTTTCGCCACAGGGTGTGCTGTCGTGTATTTTATGTTCGGTGTGAAGAAGAAGAAGAAAGTTAAAATAGGCATTAGCGGCCTCAGGCCTGTTCTCAACTTCTCCCTCACTGCACTTTGGCTGTCATGGAGAGCACGTTCGCTCATGTGTTCGAAATAAACGATAGCCGACGTGCAAAGTGGCAAGTGAGCTGTAAAAAAAGCGAGCTTAGTGGGGTGAAAAACGCAGGAGAGCTAAGTGAAGCTAACGAACAGCTAAGCGGAGCTAAGCGATGCTAAATGGAGCTAAGCGGAGCTAAGCGATGCTAAACGGAGCTAAGCGAAGCTATACGGCGCTAAATGAAGCTAAGTGACTGATACTCAGTACGTCGTTGAGGAACAGTCCATTGTAGTGAGTGTGTTGGGGGGAGAGATAATATAAATGCAGCATTCAAATGGCTTTCTTTTTTGTTTTGTTATTTGTTTGTTTGGTATGCTGACATAATTATACATGACGAATAGTTGGGGGTGCTGCTGGCTCCGGTGGCCCAAGCCCTTGCTCATTGGGGCAAGGGCAGCTGGTTGGGGCCCCCCTACTGGTTGGGGGCCTAGGGCGATCGCCTACTTTGCCTGAATAGAAGATCCGCCTATGCCTATCCCAGCTGACCAAGGACAAAAGGCGGACTTCACCCTAAACTGATCGCCAGTTAAATGTTAGCCACACAAAGAGACAGACAACCATTCTAGCCTACAATCACACTGCCACTGAGTGGATATTGATCCCACGCTGCCTGTACCTGTGTCAGGTCAGATGGATCCGTGCAACAGCCTTTTTTCCCCCGTATTTTATTTATTTTTTGTTGTGATTGACAGCATGCGGAAGGGTTTAAGATATCTTACTACTAAAAAAACAAAAAGGTAATAATAATCTTATTAGTCCCCTGCCTACTGCCCGTAGTTGGCTGGGATAGGCTCCAGCACCTCCGCGACCCTCGTGAGGAAAAGCGGCATGGAAAATGAATGAATGAATAATCTTATTAACTACTGCACTTTAATAGCAAGCTATAGCAACTTCTTTTAAATAATTTAACACTTGCGGTGGATCAGTTTACATTAAATACAGCTGTGCAGTGGTGCAGATGCCTGACTTCAGTGGAGGGAGCGAAGGTTCACTTTCTGCTCAATGATGAGCTACAGTAAATGTTAATGGTTATATGTGTATACATAACTAGATCAATTAAGATTTAGTCTGCCTTTTCCCTTAATTCATAATGAGTATAAGTCACACCTGCCATAAAATGCCCAACGAACAGGAAAAAAACACACAAAAGTTGCAACGGAATAGAAGTCGCTTTTTGGGGGGAAATTTACTTGATAAAACCCAACACATAGAACAGATGTGTCATCTTGAAAGGCAGTTTAAAGTATAAATACAATAGAAAACAACATGCTGAATAAGTGTACAGTATGATAATGTTATATGATGCATGAACAGCTAAATGTGAACGTGGCCGGTATGTTAGCGTAACATACAGTGCCTTACAAAAGTATTCGGCCCCCTTGAACCTTGCAACCTTTCGCCACATTTCAGGCTTCAAACATAAAGATATGAAATTTAATTTTTTTGTCAAGAATCAACAACAAGTGGGACACAATCGTGAAGTGGAACAACATTTATTGGATAATTTAAACTTTTTTAACAAATAAAAAACTGAAAAGTGGGGCGTGCAATATTATTCGGCCCCTTTACTTTCAGTGCAGCAAACTCACTCCAGAAGTTCAGTGAGGATCTCTGAATGATCCAATGTTGTCCTAAATGACCGATGATGATAAATAGAATCCACCTGTGTGTAATCAAGTCTCCGTATAAATGCACCTGCTCTGTGATAGTCTCAGGGTTCTGTTTAAAGTGCAGAGAGCATTATGAAAACCAAGGAACACACCAGGCAGGTCCGAGATACTGTTGTGGAGAAGTTTAAAGCCGGATTTGGATACAAAAAGATTTCCCAAGCTTTAAACATCTCAAGGACCACTGTGCAAGCCATCATATTGAAATGGAAGGAGCATCAGACCACTGCAAATCTACCAAGACCCGGCCATCCTTCCAAACTTTCTTCTCAAACAAGGAGAAAACTGATCAGAGATGCAGCCAAGAGACCCATGATCACTCTGGATGAACTGCAGAGATCTACAGCTGAGGTGGGAGAGTCTGTCCATAGGACAAAAATCAGTCGTACACTGCACAAATCTGGCCTTTATAGAAGAGTGGCAAGAAGAAAGCCATTTCTCAAAGATATCCATAAAAAGTCTCGTTTAAAGTTTGCCACAAGCCACCTGGGAGACACACCAAACATGTGGAAGAAGGTGCTCTGGTCAGAAGAGACCAAAATTGAACTTTTTGGCCACAATGCAAAACGATATGTTTGGCGTAAAAGCAACACAGCTCATCACCCTGAACACACCATCCCCACTGTCAAACATGGTGGTGGCAGCATCATGGTTTGGGCCTGCTTTTCTTCAGCAGGGACAGGGAAGATGGTTCAAATTGACGGGAAGATGGATGCAGCCAAATACAGGAACATTCTGGAAGAAAACTTGTTGGTATCTGCACAAGACCTGAGACTGGGACGGAGATTTATCTTCCAACAGGACAATGATCCAAAACATAAAGCCAAATCTATAATGGAATGGTTCAAAAATAAACGTATCCAGGTGTTAGAATGGCCAAGTCAAAGTCCAGACTTGAATCCAATCGAGAATCTGTGGAAAGAGCTGAAGACTGCAGTTCACAAACACTCTCCAGCCAACCTCACTGAGCTCGAGCTGTTTTGCAAGGAAGAATGGGCAAGAATGTCAGTCTCTCGATATGCAAAACTGATAGAAACATACCCCAAGCGACTTGCAGCTGTAATTGGAGCAAAAGGTGGCGCTACAAAGTATTAACGCAAGGGGGCCGAATAATATTGCACACCCCACTTTTCAGTTTTTTATTTGTTAAAAAAGTTTAAATTATCCAATAAATTTAGTTCCACTTCACGATTGTGTCCCACTTTGTTGTTGATTCTTGACAAAAAATTAAAATTTTATATCTTTATGTTTGAAGCCTGAAATGTGCCGAAAGGTTGCAAGGTTCAAGGGGGCCGAATACTTTTGCAAGGCACTGTATATATATATATATATATATATATATATATATATATATATATATATATATATATATATATATATTTATAAGGGGTCGCGTTAACCGGATATTTTCCGTCGTTGACCGTTTTTTTAAAACGGTGACGGAAAAAACTGAAGTCCGCCCGTCATTTTGACAGGTTGCAATTCACACCCCAGACCACAGGGTGGCGAGTTAGCATATTAATTAGCTATTGTCTCTCTTAATGCATGACGTCGTTGGCTATTCTGTCAGAATATTGTAGCGTCACCGGGGTCTGGCGGCAGCACCGTGATTGACACATCAACGCGAGGTTCTTATTGGTGCACCCGGTGTGCCAGCGCGTGATCCAATTGGTGGACTAGATTGCCGCCTGTGTATAGACAAGTTTTCGAGGTACCGGTTTACTTCCTTATGTCTTCCTTCCCCTTCCGTTTCCGCCTGTTTACCATTGAAGTCAATGGCGGTGGAATCAAGTTGGAAGGTCTTTATACAAGATCCCGGGAATGTTATTTTGATGTAGGCGGGTGGAGAACCAAGCCAAGGCCTCCATGCTTCGTACCATGTCGATTTCCAAACCATGGGTGCTCGTACTCGTCATACAGGAGGGACGGAAGGAGATGTACAAAACTGACAGCTCCTGCAGTCATGCCCCCGCTGTTATGGAAGGTAATGTGCTCTAAAAATACGAAACCTAAAATCTGGCGCATGAAACGACTTGTTGCCTTTGCTATTGATATTACGATGATGATTGAAATTACGAAGTTTAATTGTTTTTACAACAATTAGCTTCTGCTACTGCTGCTATCCGCCTGTTGCTAATCGTGTTTGAATGCACCGCATAAATCCAAGTGTTACAAGTTTTTATTCGTTTGTTTACAGCTGGGAAACGCTGTTATAAAAGGGAAGACAACTTGACTTGTACGTTGATGGACATATATCGAACATATATCGTTTGCGTTCCACAATGATGATGACAGCTCGACTCCCGGGAGAGGCCGAGAGAGAGGCAGGAATTGTGACAGACTGTGGTTCGCCGAGATCGCCGTGATCCAACTACGAACTTGTGAACGGCAGCATCTTTAAATATATGCTATTGGAGCTGGAATTACCGAGGACGGGAAAAAAGCACATCTAAATGCCGCCGAGGGCCTCCGTGATGTCGCTATTTGTTCACGAGGCTCCGGAGCTCTGCGGTCTGATATCACATTCTCGTATGCTATTTTTGCAATACTTTTATAAATGTGATTTATTGACCTGTTTTGGATTGCACCAGTCGTTTTAAAAAAAACAAGAAATGGAATCATGTCTAAATGTTTTATTGCGATCAATGCCTGCAATAAAAAAAAAAGAATGACATACTATCTGTGTTAACATCATATGTACATAACCTTGTAGCATTTCCTTGTAACAAAACAATCCATGTCAGCCCTTCTGCAGTCGGCAAATGTAATATAACTTGTAATTTCACCACATTTTGGTCACTAATGGCCGTAGTATCAATCCATTCCTCACGTTAACACAGGCTGACCGTTGTTAATAATTTTGTCCACGAATGATCAAAGAAGTGACACGAACTGCTATCCAATCTCATCTACGTGTCATCTAGGTCGTGCTGAATCAATTTTTGAAGATTCCATGGGTTGCTCTGGCTCGATTTCGTAGTTTTATCGTCGTCAATACACTGCTAATACACTGCTACTAAACCGGACCGGAAGTGCGAAGCAGACATTTTCCTAGATGGCGGCGCCCATATTTCGCTCAGGAAACTTGTCTATAGACCCCAATCACATGACGTCACAACTCCGCCCCCTGACTGGAGCAGCCATATTGTCCGTCAGCTCGTCGTGTTTACACATTACCGCTACGTACATGCCTCCTATTACGGCGTGTTTTTCTGCTCGTTAACATTAATAATCAAAATGGCGAAGGCGTGTGTGGCGGTCGGTTGCAGTAACAGAGAAGATAGACGGAGAGACTTGAAGTTCTACCGTATTCTGAGAGACCCGAAGAGGAGAGCGAGATGGACTGCTGTAATTCGACAAGAAATCGGGGCACCAAACGATCACCACAGACTATGTAGTAGTCATTTTATATCTGGTAAGATGCATTTAATATATATTTAGAAGATTTTGGGCTGACAACCACAATTAAGATCATTGTGTGACGTTGGTGATTGGGGTCTATGTGGTTGCCTCTTTTTCTTTGGGAGTGGAGTTGTTTTGTTGGTGTTGTTGGCGGTAAGCAGAGTAAAAAGAGGGAGAAAAATACAACTTCAGAGTCTAATTTTTCGCCGCCAAGCAAGCGTTACAAAATTAAAAATGAATGAAAACTAAATACTATTGAATATGTCATCGTTATCATTTTAAAAATTTCAGTGACTGGTAAAAATAGATTATGACCAGATTTTTATGACCCTGTCAGTCAAAATGACAGACAACGAAAATGTCTATAGCGCAACCTCTAATATATATATATATATATATATATATATATATATATATATATACATATATATATACATATATATTAGAGGTGTGCATCGGCACTGTCCTCACGATTCGATTAGATTACGATTCGGAGGGCCACGATTCGATTCGATTCAGAGGGCCACGATTCGGTTCGATTCGGCAATGCATCACGATGCATTAAAGCCTGGGATGCATTAAAATGCTAAAGCAAAGCATATTTTTCGTGAATCATGAGGCAACACAAGCGGTCAGACATTAAACAACTTTTTATAGGCTCTTGTGTCATTCCTGGTTGTAGTCAAATGAAAATAGTAATATATATAAAAATTAAAAAAAACATCACAGCATTTAATTAGTGCTTTGAATGAGACCAGGGCTTTCTTTTTTTTTTTACACACAGTAGCAGCCTTTCATTTTTTTACACGCCGCATAAGTTTGGTCAAGTTTCCCACCAACCTCATAGAAGCCAAAATGTCTCCATATGCCTGCTTTCAATGTCTTTGGTGCGTCAATAATCTTTCGCGCTCCCTCTTTCTCCGCTTCAGCCATTGTTGTTATGTCTTATCTCTCTGCTTTCTCGATTGCCACTGCGCAATTGCGCATGTCTGTGACGTTACTCCCGTGAGGAAGCAGATTTGGGTTCCTCGTGTCCCCTGCATTGCTTGTACAGTAGCTCCCTCTACAGGTAAACATGAGAATAATAATGCAAATGGGTGAAACCAAATCCATTGCATCACCGGAAGATTTTTGAACTGACTTATATATTTTAATATGTGCTGAATCGATTCGGCTTGTTGCCCGCATCGAATCGCATCGTCCATGGCCCGCATCGGGATGCATCGCCGCATTGATTATTGTTGACACCAGTAAAATATATATATTAGGGCTGTCAAATCAATCAATTAAAATTTTTAATCGAGTTAATCACAGCTTAAAAAATAATTAATCGTAATTAATCGCAATTCAAACCATCTCTAAAATATGCCATATTTTTCTGTAAATTATTGTTGGAATAGCAAGATAAGACAAGACGGATATTAACATTCAACATACTGTACATAAGTACTGTATTTGTTTATTATAACATTAAATCCACAAGATGGCATTATTAACGTTCTCTCTGTGAAAGGGATCCACGGATAGAAAGACTTAAAATTCTTAAAGGATAAATGTGAGTTTGTATATTGTGACTAAATATTGCCATTTAGTGTATTTGTTGAGCTTTCAGTAAATGATACTGTAGCGACTTAACTGTTCTGACCAAATGCATGATGGGAAGTGGTGCAACCATGACTGTGTGTGGCTGCTGCAAATGCTATATCTTCTCTGCATTGGGTACAATTCAGGGTGTTAAGAATAAGATCAATTCCTGTCATTCTTCCACACGTTGCTTCCCACAATAACTATAGGTGTTGTGGGAGAGGTGTTTAAGCGTTTGCAAATTAAAAGCATGAATGCTTGTAATCACACCACTAATTTGGGAGAGATGTTAAAACTTTTGTCAATTAAAAGCACGGCTCCAATGAACACTTGTATCTACTCCACTCACTGCAGCTGAGGAATGGAGAGGGTCTGGTGGCCTCAGCATTGCTTCCGGGAGATGAAGTTTTTCTGTTGGCTTCATCAAGCCAGAACAAAGCCAACTTTTACTGGAGCAGCCAAGTTTGAAGCGGTTGTAATCAGTAAGTAATAAGTAAGTAAGTAATAAAATAAGTAGGTAATCAGCACATCTAAATCTGAGAACATGGTCATCAAGCAAAAAAGGACAAAGGAGTATCTCAAGGTTTTGATTACAGGGAACAGAAGAATGGAGCGGAAGATCAACAGAACAGACAGTCTTTGTATTGAAAGGTGTAGCCTTCCATTTACTGGTCAACTTATTTTCCTACCCCCACCGTGGGTTACAAGCTAAAAGACGCCAAAATGAGTCTTTTCCTCAAGGTGTCCCGGCTTTCTCTTAGAAGGTGAGTAGCTCGGTCGTTTGGCCTTGGAGGAGGCTATGGAGCTGGAGGATGAGCCTTTTTTCAGCGAGTCAGATTTCTCAGAGTGTGGTGCAAATCTGTTCTCCAGTAACATCCTTACATCTTTAGACAATTTGGTCTTAGCTGTTGTTATAGCGTTGTTCCATGATTACTTTCTCCTCGACACTAAAGTTGAAGAGGCATTCTTCTTCACTTCTTCACTCTTCTTCTTCTTGCTTGATGGTAATGCAAGCCGTTTGGTGTTGCTCCTCCATGTTGACAGAATCCGGAGAGCTGGCTCGGGCATCTGGTTGTGACGCCTCCTGGACACCTCCTTGAAGATATGTTCTGCGAACATCTCAGTGAAAGAAGGCTCCCAGGATGACCCATGACCAGTGTTGTTAATCTTACTGAAAAAAAGTAATTAATTATAGTTACAAATTACTTCTCCCAAAAAGTAATTGCGTTACTAACTCAATTACCTGAATGTAAGAGTAATTAGTTACTTGGCAAAGTAATTGGTGATAATTACTTTTTTTTTTTTCCTCCCAAAAAAAAAAAAACAACAACAAAAACAAACAAAAAAAAAAACATTGGCCACACTATATGAAGTTTTTTGTGGAGGTTTTTGGTACAATTGGCCCGAGCCCAATTCTTTACCCTAATTTACCCTTTACCCTGAATCAACTGTTAAAAGTTGTTAAAATTGCTCCCATTATTGCATTAGTTCCCTTCTCTCTACTTTCGACATATGAAAGTTTCAAAACTGTTTCATCATTTAAAGATAGATTCAAGTCAAGATTTTGCCGATTCAGAAGTATTTTAGATAAAAAGTTACTTAGGTTCGCGAGGAAGGTTCTCTACAACAGAGCCGTCCTAAAAAGCCTACTGCTTTAAGATGGCGGCTGTCATTTTGCATCTAGTTATATCTATATACAGTACATGTGATATCTACCATATCTACCATAACATGCGGGCGTAGTTTGTCGGCTATCGGCTACAACATGTATTATTGGAGCTACCTAGCATCGCGTTTGCTCGGCGTTACAACTTTCTTGCCTCCTCCCCGCTCCTGCTCTGCTCTGTCGTCTCGGTGAGTCCGTCTCCCTCAGACTTTTCGACCAATATAGTGACGCATGCCTTTCCGTCCTCAGTAACGGTAACGGCGTTGCCAAGATGAGAAAAGTAATTAATTAGATTACCCACTACTGAAAAAAATAACGCCGTTAGTAACGCCGTTATATTGTAACGCCGTTATTAACAACACTGCCCGTGACACTCTGGAGGGACTGGTTTATGTCTCCAGGCTGGCCTTGGATTGCCTCAGGATCCTTTTGGAGGAGCTGGATGAAGTCACAGGGGAGAAGAAAGCCGGGGATTCCTTGCTGAAGCTATTGTGGATAACGGATTGGATGGATGGGACTTTATATGGGTACTGGGCGGACAGTACAAAGGCAAATTATAAGGTTACTTGCCAGGTTTCTGTATTTAAATCTTGGAAAAAGTTGTACGCAAATTTTTCTGAAGGATAAGATTAAGAGTGATACCTTTGAGCATTAAATACAAACATTTATGTAACATGAGGATACAAAGCTACAGGGGATCGTCAACTTACATTTGATGAGCAGAAAATACTACAAAGGGTCCACTGAACCCTTTGGTATTGTTAACTAACCTGAGTCCATTGGAATGCAGTCATTTTTCTTTCAAGTAGCTTCCCAAAGGATTTGAAAATCAAAAGAGCCAAAGTATCTTGCTCACTACAGGGTGACCCAAAAAAAGTTTACACTGCCATAATACAATTTAAATGCCATGTTTATTCATCTTAGAATTAGAATTTAATCACAAATTATACATTATTGTAAAGAACATGTACAGTACACTCTATTTTTCAATGTGTTCCTTAAGTGTCACAACAGCCTCCAGGCGCCTGCGGAACGCTTGACAGGTCTTCTTTATGTAGGATGCTGTCATCTTTTCCCAAGATCTAACAATGGACCTCTCCAAGGCTGCCACAGAAGTTTGTGGCTTCTTACAGGCACTGTCCTCCACAGTTGCCCATATGCTATAATCCAGGGGATTGAGATCTGGACTCTGGGGTGGCCACATATCACCTTGTCAATCAGCTTTTTGGTCCGCACAGATCGGCACTTCCAGACCCAGGTTTTCGTGAGGCTGTTCCAGTATCTTTCAGCTTCTTTTTAACTTTGTAGACTGCACATCTGGATATTCTCAGATTCGCTGCAATCTCAGTAGGTGTCAGACCGGCACGCAGCAATTCAGGTACAGCTAAAGTTTTCTTCATTTTCAGCAGAAGCACAGGAATTGTAGAGACGAGAGATTACCAGCTGCATTGAGTGACCTTAATGAATCACTTAAGCATGACAACCTATTTAGATATGTTTCAATGGCTTTTAAACAAGCAGTCAACTGAGTGTAAACTTTTTTTTGGGTCACCCTGTAAAGTGTTATTATAAACATGGTTATTCAAAAAGAATGACCTGATGTCATGACCCATTCCTTCGGTTTTCGAGGATACTCATGACATTGGTTGGCAAAGCAGTTTACTTTTGTGTTCATAACTTGTGAGCCATCACCTTGAATGGTAACATTATTTAAGTAATTGGTAAGAAACCAGTTTTGGTGTTTCTGAGCAACATGAATGGGACTTAACTGTCATAGTTTAACAGTCTACGATAATTTGGAAGAAATTATACCTCAGTGTCAAGTTCAATGTTATCCAAATCAATTACTAACCAGGGTTAATGGCACACTGTTGTTCCTTGGGGTGGGCATACTGATCCTCAAGGGCCAAAGTGGGCAGTGGCGGTCCTGGCTACTTTTGCGCCCTGGGCGAACCACCCCATCAGCGCCCCCCCCCCCCCCCCGCCGACATCCAAACTACCCAAACCCCCCCCCCCCCCCCCGACATCAAACACAAGAATGTTTTACGTTTTTTACGTTATTATATTAAATATACCCACGCATAGCATTAAAAATTCCACAGTCACGGCGTACTATTGTTTACCAAATTCCCGGACTAATAAGCCTGTGTGAACTTGCACTTGTTGTGTTGTAAACACAAACTAGCCTACTGGAGAAATGGTAGCTGCTAGTTCAGCAAAGCTAACAATACAGTCGTCTTCTGTGGCTAAGTAGCAACATATTAGCAAGAGGATAATAACATAGCGTATAGGCTACTGTTTCATTACATGCACAATTAACGTCACTCATAGAGACCTGCATACCTTTATCTTTTGAACGTTTCTCTTCTTCTTCTTTCCTTCTCATCCTGAACTGGGCACCTGATGGTTTTTTTGGTCATTTGTCCATGATGCAGCACCCTTGACTCGACTCGACATCATCACCTTTTCCGTCCGTCAACCACCAGAGTCAAGATTGACGTGATGTAAACAAATACACGTTGATGCAGGCACAGATTCGTTGTTCTTTTTTTTTTATTTTTATTTTTTTATTTTTTTTTTTAACATTTTACAAAGACATTTACTGGGTTATGTCATAACCCGATACATTTAATAATATCTATGTTAATTTCATGAATTAAATATAATTTATTTGGAAGCAGGAGTTTGTGTTGTGTGGCCTGGGATCATGAGAGGTCAGTCTATCCCCCGCCCCCTCCCTTGCTTTTCCTCTGAGAGTGAGTGAGACTCGTCCTGCTCACTCACTCTGCAGTTGCAAGCAGCTGATCCCCCTCCCGTCTCCCCCTGCCTTTTCTTCTGACACACACGACTCTCAGCAGCAGTTGACATGATAGTAAGGGGCGCCCTAGCGCCCACTCTACTAACTTGACGTGGAAATGAGCGGTATTAGTCTAGAAAACTAGCGGATTTATTATTATTTTTTTCTCGAGGGCGTTTGTGCGCCCCCAAATAGATTGCGCCCTGGGCGGTCGCCCACATTGCCCATAGCAAAAACTGCCTGTGAAAGTGGGTCCTGGTCATTATTACAACTGATCCAGCTCAGGCAGTTTAACCAATGAGGGGCTCGGGGTAACACGAAGCACCTGACTGCAATCAACTGATTGCACTTGTAAGACACCAGATTGGTAAAGACGTATCCTCTTGATGGATTGCAACAAAAACCCGCACCCAGTTTGTGGAATAGTTTGCCCACCCTTTTCTACAGTATATATTCCAACGACTGTCAGTGACGTGCATAGTAAAACTAGAGAAACACTGATTGAGAGCTGAAAGCAGTGGACATATAACTTCTTAAAAAATAATAAAGCCTCGAACCAGTTATGGCTGCAAGCATTCCCCGGAGTTTTCTTCAGTGAGAAGTCATGTCTGTCTCAATAGTAGCTAGTATATATCTCAGGATTACTCTGTAGATGTAACTGTTTACCACTACGGCTACGTCGACACTAGGACAGATAATTTTCTCCAGGGTATTTTGCTGACTATTTTTATATCTGTCCACACTTACGATTAAGATGCGTTTAAGCCCCCCCCCCCCCCCCCCCCCCGCTTCTGCAAGGTACGCCTGCATTTGCGCAAACTACGCATGCGTAGAAAGGAGCAGCCTCATATGTTACGTCATCGCCCGCGAGGTTTACCTCTGAACCGGAAACTTATTACTCACCGGCGGCAAATTTCGAAATTACTACACCTTCTCGACTATCATTATTTTGTGATCACTTTTTTTTTTCGTGAATGCAATTGAACGCATCACACAGGAGCAAGAGTGAAGGGAGAGCATGCTCAGCTTTCACAAGCAGAAATAAGCCTGACATTGTTACTTGGGATGTTACAATCGATGCTCAGTTGCACACTCACCACTCTAACAATAACAAATAGAAGCATATGGTGTGGCGCGCGTATATTTCCTGGAAGCCGCAACCAGGAGTGCTTGTGCATAACAGTGGCGATCCTGGTAGTGGCGACAGTTTTGACAGGGTAGAAATGTGTTATGGCCTCTTCCTCTCCCTCCTGAGATCTGGCCACCTCCGGCAGGTGTGAATGTTTTTATTGATTTGCGGGTTGGACAACTGGTGCTGCCTATAGCAATCAACTATCCTTAAAAGCCAGTGGATGCCGCCACTCGTTGCCCGATCAACTCGTCTGGTTTTGCCGTGAGTTGCTTCTCGCCTTCTTATATGATATCACTGATTCCTGGCTCATGACTACTTTGCTCTCGCCCCAGGTCCTGTCTTCTGCGCGCTCCCTGTCGAATTCTATGCCTGCCTCCTTCCAAGTTTCCACGTCTCACGCCAGCTCAGTTACCCCAACGAAGCAACATCCACCCGCACGCTATTTCTGGTGCTCGCAAATAAAATATTACTCACCGCAACCCCCGTGTCTCTGCATTGGGATCCCTCCTCGTCGCACATCCTAACAAAATGTCATGGAAAAAAACTGATCGTGCGCCTATTTGACTGGGGGTACCATGGAGATCTCTTTTTGGGATTTAATTTTCCTCAACGCATTTTTATATACTCATGTTCGGTTGGCATAGAGTTGGGAGGGGGCAGCCCCGCAGCTGGCTGATCGGAGACAGCGTGGGAGAGGAGCTCTGTAAAAAAACACTCATCTCCGCATCATCCGCGATGGGAGGACCACAAATGGGCACTGAATTAAAGCATATTATTGTGACGTAGTTTGCAGGTTCAAGAAAAATGAGTGGAAAGAGGAGCAGGACTGCCACGTTGTGATTGTCCGCCTCCATTGTTTACGATGCCGTCATCCTGCACTAAAAATGGCGACGGTATGACGTCATCTCCTTAGTATCCGATTTTGTAGGGAGACAGCAGTCCATATTAAGCGGCGGGTAATATTACCCGCCTACATTATCTGCCTAACAACTAATCCGCATCATAGGCATACTAGTGCAGCTGACATACCGTATAGTCCAGCTAATTACATGATTAAGGCCATTATCTGTCTTGGTGTAGACGTAGCCTAAGGTGTAGTGAGTAATCTAATTAATTACTTTTCTCATCTTGGCAACGCCGTTACCGTCACTGAGGCGGGAAAGGCGTGTATTACTATGCATTGCGATGTTTGTTGACTGACGCGAGAAAAGTCTGAAAAAGACGGACTCACGGAGACGAGAGAGCAGAGCAGGAGTGGGGAGGAGGCAAGGGAGTGTGACACCGTTGCAAACGCAATGCTACTAAGTGGCTCCAGTAATACCTGACTTTAGCAGATAGCCTACAAACTAAGCCCACATGATGCTTCGGTAGATATCACATATATACAGAACTAGATGCAAATGACAGGCACAGCGGCATTAGCAACAAGTATAATAAAGAACTAGATGCGAGAGTAAACAGCCGCCATATTAAAGCAGTAGACTTCTCAAGGGTCTGTTGTAGAGAACCTTCCTAGCGAACCTAAGTAACTTTTTATCTAAAATACTCCTAAATCGGCTAAACTTAACCTAAATCTATCTTTAAATGGTGAAACAGTTTTAAAACTTGCACATGTCGAAAATAGACAGAAGGGAACTAATGTAATGACGGGAGCAATTTTAACAACTTGAACGGTTGATTCACAACATTAAATGACTTCCACACATAGCACAGTTACTATCTAGCTATCGCAATATCTGCAATACCCCTGTGTCTAGTTAAGTTTAGGGTGAAGAATTGGGCTCGGGCCAGTTGTCCCAAAAACCCTTTAAATTTCACATTGTGTGACCTGTTTTTTTTTGTTTTTGTTTTTTTAAGAAAAAAAACATGAAAATTATCACGTTACTTTGCCAAGTAACTAATTATTCTTACATTCAGGTAACTGAGTTACTAACGCAATTACTTTTTGGGAGAAGTAATTTGTAACTGTAATTAATTACTTTTTAAAAGTAAGATTAACAACACTTATTTGTATTGTATTGTTCATTCAGCAAATGCAGCTCGACAGAAAATGGTTTTGGGGGCAGAGAGAAGGAAAGAAGAGAGAAAATAGAGATATGAAACATTACTGAATACAGCAGCCATCCAATTTAGGTAGCGTTGAACCCAGATTCAAATAAAGAGTCACCCAACTTCAATCTTCATTAATATTTGTGCATTATTATTTATTATTATTATTATTATTATTATTATTATTGTTTTTAAATCTTTTTTTATGTAATGGGACACCAAAGTGATATTTGCTTTCAGTAACAACAGAGGTGGAATAAGGCCTGTGTAAATGCAGGTTAGGGTTATGATGTTTCACACACTTTGTGTTATGAAAAGGTTTTGTTTGACTATTGTGTGTCATGTCTGGAAGCTCGTGCATGTCAAAAAGGATGATAATAAAACTATTACTGGAATGTTTTAGTAATCCTTGTGGAAAACATGTAAAGCTCTTTCTTTCTTCCCTCAGTCAAGAAAAACCTGGCAGCCTGAAAAAACTTCTTAGTTAATCTATTGGACGAACTCCTGGCATTTACTCTGTTACGATGAGAAGTTAACAATATGGACTGGCTTGTGTCTTAGACTACTTATTTCAGTTTATTGAGGAAATTTATCAGGTCAAGCTGGCTAAATATGTTGGCTGTTATTTTAAAACATGCAAATTCCGGGATTTATTTTTTTTCTTTTAATGTTGTGTTTGGAGTGCATTTCAGCTATTACCAATTTGGATTAAATTTTCAACAGAAAAATACAAATACGAACTGTATTTGTCAATTTAAGTTGCACAACTTTATCGGCGCTCCATTCAAAAACTCAGTATTCTTTATTGATACTTGGATTGAAGACAATGTTTGCAAGTTTGTGGCTTAGTGATCGCACATATCAGAAAGAGGAAGAGTAAAACACATAAAATAAGCTCAAGTTCAAATGATAAGAAATTTGGGGTACTGTTTTGCTTTATTTTATTATTTGTTTCTTCCCAATAGTGCAGGTGCACCACATTGAAGAGCCAATAAAAATGGCTATATTATATCTCATGAGCTTTCACAACCCAAAAATATTCTACTGCATATATGTGGGGATTCAGCCAACTACCAATGCCAAGCTTTACTAAAGTTTCACTGTGCAAGCATGCGTTAATAAAACCTGACTCTTCGGAATCCTCAAAAGAGACGGCTGGGGTGAGATGCCCAAGTGCTGGGCTGGGACGGCTCAGGAATCCCTATTACATATAGATTATTCATTCTACACCGTATTTTAAGATTATGTGTTGCTATATTTATAACTAAACTTCACATTTAAATGAAATAGTGAAGTGTAGATGGAGAGTATGTCGCCAAAATGTCTGTACTGGCTGCCTTTGAACAGAGTACAACTTCGACTGGTTGGCAATCCATCACAGTGAGTGTCTTTAATCAGGTCCAATTCAACACACTCTGAAACCAAAGGACATAAAGTTTTATCCAGGTCCAAATATGAATTTTATAATCTTTCTCCTTTTAAAATCTACAAATTTAAGACTGTATCCTGGTGTATCCTAGTGGGTACATTGGTATTTTCGCAAATTCCAAGAACAACAATGGGAGGTTAATTCAAAATCAAAATAGTATATCAGTGAACACTTGTCTGTGTATATAGTGGCCAGTTCAGGATGTACCCTGCCTCTCAATCTGATATTAGCAGGGATAAGCTCCAGCACACATGCAAACCTAGTGATGAATAGTTCCACTGTCTCATCCAATCGCGTGTCTCCCTGGTCTTGAATGCTAACTAAAGCCTAATTTATGCTTCTGTGTTGCGGTGATGGCATAGCGACGGCGTAGACCCTTCGTGGTCAGTGAGCTTTCGAAGTTCTGCGTCAAGGTAATGCGTTGCTCTGTAATTCACCACCAAGCCACTAGAAGGGTGTGGCGTTGTGTTTGTACGGTTTTGGGGGACTCTTGTCGAATTCCTTTAGTTTTCTCACGGTTAGACAACAATGGCAACAGAGATGGAACGCTTGAATGTGGATTTTCAGCTCATCAAAATTGAACAACAAATGTTGATCATACAAATGTTGAGGCGTAGGCGACGCAAAAGAAGCTTGCAGAGTTAGTCTGTCCAACTGTTGATGCCGTACTGAGACTGGCAGTCACATTACGATTAGTCTCGAGTGGAAGCCAGCAAGCTGTGGCAGCTAGCTCCAAACTGGCGTCGAGCTCTGTGCCCAGCGTTTTGTCCGAGGTCTGCAAAGCATTCTGGACAGCCCTCCAGCCCAATTTTTTTTTTTTTTTTTTTTTTTTAAACCTGTCCTGTTCAGCTGTTTGACACAGAGAATGGAAGTCTAAGTGCCCGGATTCTGAACAGTTTTAATGTTTCACATGGAGAGTCTGACATACTCCCATTGTGATCATTCAAAATACCTTTTTATTATGACAAAGCAGCGAACAGGAAGGGATTATGGGGGGACAGAAGAAAAGAAATACAAGAGAAGAAGGAAAAGAAACACATACACAAACATCAACTAGAAATACATTGAACATCTAAACTAGTTACTAATATGCTGGTGCTATCGTCAGTGAGATGTATTTCCGGTTTACACCATGTGGTGTGGGGGCCTATTGGCCAGTGAAAGAGGAGAATGGGGGTGGGGGTGTCTATAAGCTAAGTGATTGAAAGGGGTAGAGTGTACACAAATCAGTTCTGTGATCTAGAACCCAGTAATCGTGTGAATCTCTTATGAGTGTAAGCCCGTTGGCGACCAACCCTACGCCGCCGCATCGCCAATCTAGGCACCGGGACCCCCAACCAGAGCATGCCCTACCACATCCAGCAGCAAGCAGGCCCCACCGGGCGCGCGACAGCCACGCAGACGGGCGGAGAAGCCACGCGGGCGCCAACCCAGGGCCACGGCCCCCACCCAGCCAGCCCGGGGAGGGAGGGCGGGTGGGGGGGCGGGGGGCCATGCGCAGCCCATCCCTCCTCCCGCAGCCCAGCAAAGGAGCCATCGTCCCCCCCCCTCCGGGACCCAGGGTGGTCCCCCGGGCCACCCGCGCACCCATCAACCGGCCTTCAGGGATGGCAGGAGGGGACGCATCACCAACCCCACGCCTACACCCACCCCCACCCGCCCACCCGGGCCACGAGCCACAGCCGCAGCCCCCCAACCGGCACGACACGCCACGGGACCCCCAGCGGCCCACCAAGCCCCAGGCAAGGCAGGGTCCCCCGCCGGTGCAGGCAACACCCCGCCGATACACCGGCGCCCAGCCAGCGACCCGTGACGGAGCGCAGGGCGGATGCCCAGCCAGAGAAGAGAGGGGAAGGCGGAGGCAGGAGAACGCCCAGGAACTGCCACGGGGCGATGCAAGATCGGAGACCCGACCCCCCAACCTACTCCCGCGGCCGGCAGCCGAGGCAGAGGGGAGGCCACACCCCAGGAGCCATGCCATATAGAAAAAGTGTGGGACCCACCTACCACCCTATTACTGTGGCTGCCAGGTTCCCGACTGGCAGCCATCACCCAGCACCGTGATGGGGGTGTGAGGGGAGGGTAGTGCAATGTATGCATTAAAATAGGAGAGCTTGGCTTGGGGCAGTGGGACCGCAGCATGGAGCTTCTGCCCAGCCGCCCGTCCCACCGCCCTTTGCAAGAGCCCTCCTGTTGAGTATGATGTGTGGTGCATTTAAAAAAGGTGCAGAGATGGCGGGGCCTGTGGTGAGGAGGCAGCTGTGAGGTGCCCCCACCCCCAACAGGTCCCAACCATCCCACAACCTTGGTGTGTGGTGCATTAAAAACAGGGGGGAGCCGGGCCGGGACTGTAAAGCCCCGTCCCAACTCTCCCCGGCCCAATTTTTGGCCGTGTTCTACAACCATCCAGTGGGAAGGCATAGCAGATTTCTGGCGGCTATGGAACTTCCCAAACTGCGTTGGAAGCCTTGATGGTAATCATAAAAGCACCATGGCACTCTTAATCAGTGATGATGTACTGTATCAAGTGTCTAAATCACAGGTGTCAAACTGATTCCAGAAAGGGCCAAGTGGGTGCTGGATTTTGTTCCAACCGATACAACGCAGAGAGTTTAACCAATGAACTTCCTGCTGAAACAAGCAGCACCTGACAATGTTTAACTGATAACACATGTAAAAGATCTAATTGGTGAAAAGGTGTCCTCATCATTGGTTGGAAAGCAAACCTGCACCCACTTGGCCCTTTCTGGAATCGGTTTGACACCTGTGGTCTAAACTGTCTGTTGTTGAAAATTAAAATCAAAACTATTTTTGACACCAAAACTGTGCTTTATTCTTCATATACTTGAAGTGTAAATGTAAATAAGTCACGACTCTCAGCAAACATGTACAAAATAAATGGTAAAGTGCACCAACCAAAAATAAGACATAGTGATAAAAAGCCAGCAGATTTCAGCCTGCTGGGTCACCGCTTTGTCTGGCCATTCGCTTCCAAACACGCACATACTTGTCTCGAAGGTTCTTCCATTTTTTTATGCATTCGCTGACCTCCAGCCCCGTATTTTCAGCAATCTCCTTCCACCGCTGCTAGTCATTTGGCAATCTTAAATAATGCTTTGGCGAAACATT